>NW_011494769.1:1488445-1520774 GCF_000754665.1 Bison bison bison
TGCTAAAGCTGAAACTCTAGTACTTTGGCCACCTCATGCGAAGAGTTGACTCATTGGAAAAGACTCTGATACTAGGAGGGATTGGGGGTAGGAGGAGAAGGGGACGACAGAGGATGAGATGGCTGGATGGCATCACCGATTCGATGGACATGAGTTTGAATGAACTCCGGGAGTTGGTGATGGACAGGGAGGCCTGGCGTGCTGCAATTCATGGGGTCACAAAGAGTCGGACAAGACTGAGCAACTGAACTGAACTGAACTGATGACATTTTAAAAGATCCCTTGGATGCTTTGGGATAATATTATGGGGAACAGGAGTGAAGAAGTGAAAAGAGCTGGGAGATTATGTCAGTTGCCCATATGAGAGTAGATAGTGGCTTGGACTGGGTGGTAATAATATGCCAAGTGATCAGATACAGGGTACTATTTAATACCTGATCAGATAAGTCTTGTTCCTAACATTATTGTGGTATGTGGGAGGAAGAGAGGATTCAAGGATGAAGCAGGTTCTTAATTTTAGAAAGATTAGATATTGATGCCATTTGACTAAGTGGGAAAGACTGAGGAAGGAGCACGTTTAGGATGAAAATCATGAGTTTGGGATCCATATTTCATGCAGTGAGTCATTGATGCCTTTGTGAGACAGGAGGGTGATAGGTCTGGCTGGATACATTAATTTGGGAGTCATTAGAGTTTAAGTGGGGCTTCCCTGGTGGCTCAGATGGTAAAGAGTCTGCCTGCAATGGAGGAGACCTGGGTTCTATCCCTGGATCAGGAAGATCCCCTGGAGAAGAGAATATCCTCTCCAGTATTCTTGCCTGGAGAATTCCATAGACTGAGGAGGCTGGCAGGCTACAGTCCATGGGGTCGCAAAGAGTCAGACACGACTGAAGCGGCTAACACTCATTTAAACTTTTGAGGCTAATTGAGGTGATCAAGGGAGTGGGTGATGATGGAGAAGAGGGCTCAATACAGATCTTTGGGATGTTGAAACATTTAGAGCTTTGGTTCTCAACACAGTGACATCTGGCTATGTCTGGACACATTTTTAGTTGTCACAACTGACAGGAGGGAGGAGGGCAGGGTGCTACTGGTAACCAGTGGACAAAGGCCAGAGAGTCTACTGAACATCCTGTGGTGCACAGAACATTCTCCCACGATGAAGAATTATCTGACCCCAGATGTCAGTGGTACTAAGGTTAATAACCTGGAGGTAAAGTGGAGGTCGGGGGCCAAGAAGCCAGCAAGAGTGAGTAGTGAACTAGGAGGAAAACTGGAAGAGTGCTAAGGATGGGGTTTTGGGTTTCTAGAAAGGAATTTCAAGAGGAAAAATGTGTTTTCACTTCTGCATAAAGCTACTGAAAAGTTCATGAGATGAAGACTGAAACTTGATCACTGATCCAGTAAGACAGGATTTGGGGGTGTATCTGTAGGATTCAAGATTCCTTTGAAGGGTAATAGAGTCAAATGATGAGAGTATACGTTTTCCTAAAATTAAATACATGTTAAAGAAAACTGACCCCTACTCTTTTTGTTTGTTTGTTTGTTTAGCCACAGAGGCAATTCCAAATGAAATTTTTCTTATTTTCATTTCTTAGCCTTAGTTTGTGAAGCACTGATTTCAACCAACTGACTCTGGTTAGCTTAAACAAGACAGGACTTTATTTGGAAATACGATGGTACTTTATGAAGTTAAGGAAGATTCGAATAACTGAGGCTTGGGCCAGGTGGCAACCACAAAGCTCTGCTTGTAAGCAAGATTTCATGGGTCTTTTCTATCATTTACATAACCCAGATCCAACGACTTAAAGTCTCTTTTAGTTTCTTGTTTCCTTTTTTTTTTTTTTCTTTTTGGCAAAAAAAAAAAAATACATTGGCATTAACTTGGGTCAGGTAGCTATTTTGGGCTTCCCTTGTAGCTCAGATGGCAAAGAATCTGCCTGCAATGCAGGAGACCTGGGTTCAACCCCTGGGTCGGGAAGATCCCCCAGAAAAGGGAATGGCAATCACTCCAGTATTCTTGCTTAGAGAAATCCATGGTCTTGCTTAGAGAAGACCACGGGGTCTCAAAGAGTCAGACACGACTGAGCAACTAACACACACATACAGGTAGCTATTTTATGACCAGTCACTTCTGAAAAATCCCGACCACAATTGCTGTTCAGAGGCTCCCCCTTAGATTCTGGGAGCTGTTCCCAGAAAAGGGAGAAGAGTGAAGGGACAGGCCAACATTCTAGAGATGCCTTCTAGAAATCTCTCTTTTATCCTATAGATGTAAACATCTGTGCATCCAGGTAGGTCCTTGGCAGCTTTGCTCTAGTTCTATCATGTATAACCACAAACACTTCCTCCTTCACTGGAGATAACACAGACCGACAGTTACTGGATCCAGAAGTGATGTCATGGGAACCCTATTCTTTGAGTTCACAGTCACTGGATAGTGTTCATTTCTCCTCCTGTCCCATCATACTCCATTTAAATGTTTTGCAACTTATGAATCAAATGAATATTTTATTTATATTAATTGCAATAAAAATATTCAATTAATATATCATGCATATAGAAAAGAAACCCCTCAAAAAGGAGGGGGGAGACAAAGAAAAAGTTAATAGTATTAATTGAAAGGATAAATAGGAAGAATTAATCAGTCTCTAGATATCCCAACAGTATGTAAGAAAATAGAGGTTTAGTCAAGATTCCCTGTTTACCTAATCACAAGGTCATAAACTACACTCAGTCTTTCCCCATTCATTTCCCGTTTCAAGTTATGCTTGCCTTCAGCCAGCATTTCAGCAGGTCTGAATTCCTCTGGGGTCTGAACCTTTTTTTCTGAGGGGTCTCAACCTTTGCCAGTACAGCCTAGATAACATTACAAGAGTCACCTACTAACCTGTCCCCCAGATTCCTCTTATTACCCACAGAATCTCCAGCAATCCTGTTTCCATCTAATGGGATAAATCATGCTAGCTGTTAAGCAAAACCCCCACCACCTTTTGCTTGTTCTTTTCCTGGTAGAAGAAGCTCAAAATGGTCCAGAGAAAATGTGTTTCTAATTCTGGGAAATGACTCCTGCCCCGGACACCTGCTTGGTGCATTTGGCAATGAAACAGTCTGAACACTCAGACCTTTGGGCCTAGAGTCATTTATTATGAACCCCTCAGTGCCTAGTCCCTCGTATGGGCAGATGTGAGGCAGATGGCATTTTTTATCGATCATCAGAACAGAGCATGTACTTGGTGTTTTTGGACAGCTCCCCAGCTTACAAATGCTGCCTTCCAGGGCAGCTCCACTGTCTGAGAATCTTTGGAAAGGGTCTCACTCATTTAACACAGAAACCATCACAATGAGATTTCAACATTCTTACTGTTTTTCTTTTCTTTTAATGGAGCAAATATTAAGGCTCAAATTCACATTGTATTAAAAATAGAAACTATTTTTAAAATTTGTGCAAAGAAAAACAGTATCAGATCCCTTCAGCAAAGTAACACCTTTGTTAATCTAAATCAAGATATCCAACTTTTCCTTTATTGTTTTCTCTTTTCAGTTAATTCACATTATCCTTGATTCCATGGCAAATTATAGAACTATTTGAGAATTAAATTAGCTGGTAGACATTGCTGCAGGAGTAGATACATATTACTCGTTTCCCTAGTAATTGTGTTTTCATTTCCTTTTATTCTCAAAGGCTGAAGCCATCATGGGTATATCTCATGTTTTAATCGTGCTGAATTTGGTTATGTATTATCTCCCCTAACCTCATACCAGGGTGGTTGTGGCTTTCCCTAGGAATTTTCTGCATCACTATCATTGATAGATATGGCTGTCATTTCAAATGAAAGACAAGAAATGATTTGGTGCTTTTGCTCATTAGCAACAAGTCGGTGCAGTGCCTCATATTATTTTAAATCATAAATTGTGAAAATTTGTCAAGAAAATCTAGATCTATGTTTGTAAATAAAATGCAAACCCACAGTAAAAACCTTACACCTGAAATACCTCTCAGCACAATTCAGTCTAATCCTCTTGTCCTTCTGAAGCCATTATTGACAACCTTGTGCTTATTTATAATTTCTCAGCAGTGCTAGACTCAGAGGTTCCAATTCTATTATTTGTTTGGTGGAATCATTCCAGGGAATATTAATCATGAACTTGAGTATATTGATAAGTTCTTCTTAGGTGAAAAATATATGGTGAGCTCAATTCTCTTCTTAGTATAGATTTAGCTCACTTTATGGATCAATTGCTTTCCTGAAAGATTTGCCAATGAAATTAATTTTCTTCTATTAAATTGATTTTTCTACTGCATTTTAAATTGGAGCTGTGTTTTCTAGTAAACAATAGCCCTAAGGCATAGTAAAATCACATTTGCAATGATAACAGTCTCCTCGTGGGAGGAGGGGAGGCAATTTTCAGATAGTGATAAAATATGAAAAACAAGTTATTAAATTGAAGATGATTAGGATTAATTTTATGTTTTAAATATAAAGGAAAAAAAAAACTATGATAACTTAGCCAAACAAACCATTTTGAAAAGACCCTGACTCCTATAATACTCTACTGAGGAAGAACATTAAATTCTTTTTGGTGGCTTAGGTTTTGTTTGCTGCTGCATGCTTTTTTTTTTTTTTTTTTTTTTTCCTTTTGGGCATATACTAGCTTGAAGGGAAAATGAGAAACAGCTGAAATATTTCAAAATGAATCAAATGGAACATGAAAACATATTAATGAACCATTCATTTGAATTTAAAAGTGAACCCTTTGGAGAAATGGAGTTCTGCCCCATTCTTCCTTTTTGCCTTGTGGGGTCTAATTCAGCACCAAGTAAAGAGAAATCATTCTAATAGCGAGTGTATATATAGTGTTTTCAACATTTAGTTCCTCAGTTCTTGGAGACTGCCCTGGAAGTCCAGTGGATAAGATTCGGTGCTTCTAATGCAAGGGGTGTGAGTTTGATCTCTGGTTGGTAAACTTAGATTCTATACAGCTTGGACAAATAAATATTCTCCCTTTTTAAACGAGAAATTATTCTTTGATGGATATTTTGTAATATATCTTTATAATAGATCTTTTATTTATTTAGTTTTGGCTGTGCTGGGTCTTCGTTGCTGCATGGGCTTTTCTCTAGTTATGGAGAGTGGGATTCTCATTAGGGCTTCCCTGGTGGCTCAGAGGTTAAAGCATCTGCCTACAATTGAACCCGGGTTCAATCCCTGGGTCGGGAAGATCCCCTGGAGAAGGAAATGGTTGCCGTGGTTTCTCTTGTTGCGGAGCATGCCCCCTAGGGCAAACAGGCTTCTGTAGTTGCATCACATGGGCTCGGTAGTGGTGGCTCCCCAGCTCTAGAACACAGACTCAGTAATTGTGGTGCATGGGTTTAGTTGCTCTCAGGCACATGGGATCTTCCCGGATCAGGGATCAAACCCATGTCTCCTGCATTGGTAGGTGGATTGTTTACCACTGGGCCACCGGGAATGCCCTATAATAGAGCTTGAATAACAAAATGATTATTCTTCTAGGATAGATTCACACAAGTCAGGATTTAGTGATTAAAGGATAAGGACGTGTTTAACATTTTAAGTAGGTATCAGCTAACTTTTTCTGTCAAGAGTCAAGTAGTAAATATTTTTTACTTTGTAGGCTAAGGCTTCTTCTCTGTGGCTTCTTCCTCCCCCTACTCTTTCCCCCATTCTCCTCCTCATCCACTACCTCCTCTGCCTGCCTCTTCCTCCTCCTTCTCCTCCTTTAAAAATGGAAAAAAATGCAAAAGCCATTCTTAGCTCACAAGCTGTAGGAAAACAAGCTGTGTGCTGTATCTGGCTCTTGTGCCAGAGTTGTCCACCCCTATTTCAGATACATATTGCCAAATAGCTTATCAAGGATGAACACCAACTTACTCTCTCACCACGGAATTTTTGAGAGTATTTGTTTCACAGTACATTCTTTATATCATTTTAATATTGATGTGAGGACATTCATTCTAGACTATTTTTCAAAATGTGCAGCTTTAACATTGATTCCTGTTTCTTTGATTGCTGAAGTTTAATATTCTAGGCCCAGTTCAAAATATTCAATTGAAGACATTCGCCTGGTGAGGCACTGAAATGAAATAGACGCATCTTTAGTGTATGAAAATTTAAAGTGGTCGGGGAGCCTTCTTAGCTTCCTGTTTAATGCACCATGACTGAGTTCCCTTGTTGGAAGCCTCCCTCCTCTGGGCACTAAGATCTCTGAACCCCCCAAGTCCAATGTTGCAAGAATAAGAAGTTAAAATTATGCAAGTGATTAATTAATCTAATAATGTGAGGGGGCCCCCTCACTTCTACTTTTGGTCTCCACATCCATATGTTCTAGGAGAAAGAGCACCAAAATTGTCCTTCTAGTTGAAAGCATATACTATATCTTTGGGGTAATTGCAGAGATTTGTGACACCATCAAAGCTTTGAAAGATGCAGGGGTGGTGACTCATACTGCGCTCCCATTTAAATTCTCTTTTGGCTAGTGAGAAAACAGATGGTTTTTAGAGAATGTCTGGATTATTCTAAACTTAATTACGTTGGGATACAAATTGCAAGTGCTGTTTCAGATATGGTATATTTCCTGAGTATATCAACACAGCCTGGGGGAGTTAATATTCATTTATTGATACAGAAAATGCTTTATTTTCATAGCAACCAATTCATCTTCGTCTGGAAGGGATAGCAGTGTACTTGTCACTGCCTTACCCTAAGGTATGACAGTTTACTTTTTCTCTGTCATAAAGTCTGAAAGGAGTTTGATCATTTTGATAGCTCTTAAAATATTATGCTGACCCATTACATTGCTGCTATTATTTAATCTGGATACAGCAAGCATCAGATAGCAAGTGCCCTAAATGCCTTAATAATAAAAGCATGCTAAAAGGTAGGAAATAAACCCCATTCCTGATTCAAATTACTCTATCAGAGTCCTAGCAGAAAACAGAGGGTATATATTCAAAAGTAAACTTAATAAAGAGATTATGTCCAGATCAATTAAGAAAACCAGCATGAGTTTGTGAGGTTCCTAGACACTAGCAAAAAACCATTATCAGCCCTAGGGGAATGAAGGAGGAAATGGCAAGAGACTGTTATAGTAAGCTGGCAAGAACTGGAGGTATGGAACAGGGCCAGGTGGCGAAGATATGGTTGCTAAAAAAAGTAGCCACCTTTAAAAATCTTGATCCAGCAGGTCAAAAGTGACACAACCTCTTTCTCCTTTTGCTCCCACGTCTCACAGTCATTGGTTGTCCATGCTTAAGGTCTGGAGATTTAAAAACGTTTTGGAAGCTCTGAGTGCTTGTGAAAGTCAATTTTCCTTTAAATATATTCTGTCTCTCCTGGACCCCTGCTTCTAATTTTACGTACATTAGACTACTTGACAGTGTCCCATAGGCCACTGGGGCCCTTTTAATTATTTTTCAGTCCCAAAATCACCTCTTAGCTATAGGCCTAGGCAATTTTGAGGCTCACTTCATTTGTTGTACCTCTCTCAAGGATTACAGTACTTCCACTGCTTGCTGCTGCTGCTGCTGCTAAGTCACTTCAGTCGTGTCCAACTCTGTGCGACCCCATGGACTGCAGCCCACCAGGCTCCCCCGTCCCTGGGATTTTCCAGGCAAGAGTACTGGAGTGGGGTACCATTGCTTTCTCTGGCATTGCTTGCTAGCAAATATCTGAAAATAGTTAATTTCCTATATTTTGCTTAGTTTTCAGTTGTTTATGGCAGGAGGCTAATTCTAGGCTTTGGGTTCAGAACCTAATTCTCATACTTGCTGTTTGACCCTGGGCAAAGTTAATGTCTGTATTCATTAGTTTTACATCTAACTTGCAGGATTATTGTGAAGATTCTCAATAATGTGCAAAATACATAAAGTGTGTGATGCATAGTAAACATCCCATATGTAGGACATACCTTACCCTTAGGAGAGTGAATTTTTGGAGAGAGAAAGTGATAATCAGGCCTCAGCTAAGGTTGCTGGGATAAAGTGCTGGACTTCTGTTCAGTACTAATGCCTGGGAGAAGAAGGGAGATAGAAAAACTCTGTTTCCTAAGACACAGAAAAAGGGGTTCATTTAAACAAGCCTGCTCTTTCTAGGATGCTGCTATTTAGCTGATCTGCTGAAAAACTCATCGCTTCAGTTCCAAATCATTGAGTGGTCAAGATAATCTCCAAAGCTTTCTAGCTAGAAGGACAAAGGTCACTGACAGATGACTAGACCAGCCCAATTGGCTCTTTGAAGTCAACTATTGGTCTAACAGCTGGGATAGGGCTACGGCTCAGGTGTTGTGCAGTTGCTAAGTAATGTCCAACTCTTTGCGACCTCATGGACTACAGCATGCCAGGCTTACCTGTCCTTCACTATGTCCTGGAGTTTGCTCATACTCATGTTGATTGAGTCGGTGATGCCATCTCATCCTTGTCATCCCCTTCTCTTCCTGCCCTCAGTTTTTCCAGCATCAGGGTCTTTTCCAATGTGTTGACTCTTCACATCAGGTGGCCAAAGTATTGGCACTTCAGTTTCAACATCAGTCCTTCCTATGAATATTCAGGGTTGATTACCTTTAGAACTGATTGGTTTGATCACCTTGCTCTCCAAGGGACTCCTAAGAGTCTTATCCAGCACCACAGTTCAAAAGCATCAATTCTTTGGCACTGAGCCTTCTTCATGATCCAACTTTCACATCTGTATATGACTACTGGAAAAACCACAGCTTTGATTATATGGATGTTTGTTGGCAAAGTGATGTCTCTGCTTTTTAATATGCTGTCTAGGCTTATCATTGCTTTTCTTCCAAGGAACAACCATCTTTTAATTTTGTGGCTGCAGTTACTATCTACAGTGATTTTGGAGCCCAAGGAAATAAAAGCTGCCACTGTTTCCACTTTTTCCCCGTCTATTTGCTATGAAGTGATGGGACCAGATGCCATGATCTTTGTTTTTGAATGTTGAATTTTAAGTCAGCTTGTTCACTCTACTCTTTCATCCTTATCAAGAGGCTCTTTAGTTCCTCTGCACTTTATGCCATTAGAGTGGTATCATCTACATATCTGAGGTTGTTGATACTTCCCCTGGCAATCTTGATTCCAGCTTGTGATTCATCCAGCCTGGCATTTCACATGATGTACTCTGCATATAAGTTAAATAAACTGGGTGACAATATACATCCTTGACATACTCCTTTCCAAATTTTGAACCATTGTTTGTTCCTTGTCTGGTTCTAATAGTTGCTTCTTGACCAGCTTATAGGTTTCTCAGGAGACAGGTAAAGTGGTCTGGTATTCCCATCTCCTTCAGAATTTTTCAGTTTGTTGTGATCCACAGTCAAAGGCTTTAGCATAGTCAATGAAAACAGAAGATGTTTTTCGGGAATTCCCTTTCTTTTTCTATGATCCAACAGTTGATGACAATTTGGTCTCTAGTTCCTCTGCCTTTTCTAAATCCAGCTTGTACATCTGGAAGTTCCTGGTTTACATACTGCTGAAGCCTAGCTAGAAGGATTTTGAGCATTACCTTGCTAGCATGTGAAATGAGCACAATTGTATGGTAGTTTGAACATTCTTTGGCATTCCCCTTCTTTGGGATTGGAATGAAAACTGACTTTTTCCAGTCCTGTGGCCAGTGCTGAGTTTTCCAAACTTGCTGACATATTGAATGCAGCACTTTAACAGTGTCGTCTTTTAGAATTTGAAATATCTTAGCTAGAATTCCATCACTTCCACTAGCTTTGTTTGTCGTAATGTTTTCTAAGGCCTACTTGACTTCACACTCCAGGATGTGTTTTCTAGGTGAGTGACCACACCATTATTATCTAGGTCATTAAAACCTTTTTTTTTTTTTTTGTATAGTTCTTCTGTGTATTCTTGTCACCTCTTCTTAATCTCTTCTGCTTCTGTGAGGTCCTTGCTTTTTCTGTCCTTTATTGAGCCCATCTTTGCATGAAATATTCCCTTTGTATCTCTGATTTTGTTGAAGAGACCTCTGGTCTTTCCCAGTCTATTGTTCCCTTCTATTTCTTTGCATTGTTTACTTACGAAGGCTTTCTTCAGTCTCCTTGCTATTCTCTGGAGCTCTGCCTTCAGTTGGATGTATCTTTCCTTTTCTCCTTTGCCTTTTGCTTCTCTTCTTTTCTCAGCTATTTGTAAGGTCTCCTCAGACAGCCACTTTGCCGTCTTGCAGTTCTTTTCCTTGGGGGTGGTTTGGGTCACCACCGCATGTACAGTGTTGTAAACCTCACCCATAGTTCTTCAGGCACTCTCTCTACCAGATCTAATAATCCCTTGAATCTATTTGTCACCTCCACTATATAATCATAAGGGATTTGATTTAGGTCATACCTGAATGGCCTAGTGGTTTTCCCTACTTTCTTCAATATAAGCCTAAATTTTGGAATAAGGAGCTCATGATCTGAGCCACAGTCAGCTCCCAGTCTTGTTTTTGCTGACTGTATAGTCAGTGAAAAGGCTTAGGTGGGAATTCTGTAATCTAGCAATTTCTCTCAGAATTTAATATTAGAAAAACTTTTGTCCGCCCACAGAATTAGTGATTCTTCTTTTTGGTAATAGAGGTGAAATAACTAAATACAGCTTCATCCTTGCTTTATAAGAACACTCAAAACCATATTTTGTTCTTAGTATCTCAAATGTTTACCTTTAGAATTAGCATATGTGCCTTCTTTTTTTCTTTGTATCACTCTTTTATGTGTATTCATTTTTTGGTGAATTTCTTAAGATCATTTCTTTTTAGAGAGATTTTTAGAAAACCTGTCGATTATATATTTTATCATCCAAGGCTTAGTTTTTTTTTTTGTACTACCTTGGCTATTAAGATAATTAGTAATTATGTCATATCTCTTCAAGAGTTGGGTTTCCCACTGGTGGAATTATCCCCATAATAACTGGGGCAATGTGACTAAAAAGAAAAAAAGGTTATTCAAATTTATTTATAATGAATACTGTAAGAAACACATTTATTCTTGTTCTTCAGTAATTTTTTTCAATAAGCAAGTATATTCCTCATGACCAAGCAGACCAAAAGTATTGATAACCTAGGCATTTGAAGTACCAATATCAATTTCTTCAGCATTTACTATATGCAAATGGACAGAGGCTCTTAATATCTCAGTGAACATTACAGCCTTCCAGATTTGACCGTTTCTTGGTCTTTTCTGTACCAAACCTTACTTAGGTTCTCCTCCTCCTCCCTTGTATCATTTCTAAAGCAGAGTGACT
The DNA here is from genome assembly GCF_000754665.1 of Bison bison bison. NCBI lineage: Eukaryota > Metazoa > Chordata > Mammalia > Artiodactyla > Bovidae > Bison > Bison bison. The sequence continues at coordinate 1,499,694 of NW_011494769.1, forward strand.
CAGCAGCATTTGTGCTTTTTTAAATACACATCCCTGTTTTCAGGTGTTAAAATATCCAATATAACTATAGCCACAGTTCAGTTTCCTGGCATGAGTAATATTTGCCTTTCATCTAACATTTGTATTCTCTACAGGAAAAGATCATGGAAGGAGGTTAATGTAATAATCATAAAAAAAGATTTGATGTACCTCTTTAAAAAGCAATTTCATCTATAGTGATGCCTATAAATAGTCTCATTCATGCTCTAGTCTCCTGTGTTTGAACTTCAGGAAAATGTGTCTTAGTGTGTCTCTAAAGTGCCCCAAGGAGCTGCACTTTCTAGAGATGATCAGCCACTTTCTGAGAGCTATTGCATTTGATGATGTGAATTCTATTTTTAGAACTTGAACAGATTTGGGATCTGCTGCACTGGAGTGCTACTGTGAATTCTTATGAGCTTAATTTTTCTTCCCTGTATCTTCTTTGACAAAAAAAAAAATAGTCCTTAACACAAGTATGTGATGTGTAATATGCTTTTGTTGTAAACAGCTTTCTTCTTCTTCTTTTTTTTTTTTAAAATTAAAATAGGATCTTGTTTTCATACTCCATCAATTGATCATCCTGAGTCCACGAAAAGTTTTCTGCAGGAAAACGATTTTGAGCACAGCTCAATATTAGGCATATTTTTATTATGCTCATCTTACTAATGAGGAAATAAAGATTCAAGGAGGTCTGGTAATTCCACCAACATCAAAACAATTAGTAAAGGTCACAGTTAAGACTCCATCCCACCTATCAAACCATTCACATCTCCTTCTTAGACTTCAGTATTCCCATCTGGGAATTGACAATAATGTCCTCCTCTAAATAGCATGAAAGATTTCCTTGGAACCTGGATTTTAGTTCTGCCTTTGCCACTATCTGGGCATGTCAGAAATATTACAATCTTCCTGGGTTTCTAGTCCCTCAACTATAAAATGAGCAATAGGGAGGGGAGATAAATAAGATCCCCTCTAAATCTAAATTATATTTTGTTTGAATTCGCACATAATCTTAAAAATCCAAATAACGTTGCATTTGTTCTATGGAATTGGATGCTTTCTTCATAGATTCTGAAATTGATATGCCTACCCCTCCATCTGTCTTACTTCTGGTTCTACCCACAGCCTTCTCTGCCTCTGGACACTGTCCACCTGTCTGTCTGTGCTCATCATTTCTCTCTCTATGTACTTCTTATGAGGAGAGTTAGAGGCTGAGCTGGATTAGTAAGATACTTTCTCAAAGTTGTGTCTGCCTGGCTGGTTTAAATATCACAAGGAATGAAAATTGGGACAGTGGGATTGCCGAGGGTTGATCTCTAATTGACAGATACCAGCCATGAGACTTTTGCCAAAGCTCCATCTTCCTAGACATAGACATGAATAATTACACACAGGCACACACCCTCTTTACAAGTACTTAACAATGTCACTTTCCATTAGCTACACATTTAGATGGCTGTCTCTCTTGCTTGTAAGTACATGTTTGAATAACATAACGGAAGACAACCTGTCTCCCTTTACATATCAGTTCTGATATTCACGGTTGAGAAAATTTCACCTCTTTGGATTTATTTTAAGTCAAGTATGATGGATGGCCTTGGGAGCTACAGCATAGGAATAAAACTCATGAGAGTTTCAGGCTGAGGGTTTTTTTTTTTTTCTCTCTTCTCCTTTTGGAGGCATAATACTCCATCATTGCTGTCAAGTGAGGGCTCAGTATGATGTGAAAATTAGAGGAGAAAGGCTGAAAGCCACTGTAATTTTGTTCCTTAGAGATTTTTGTCCAGATCTGATTATACAGTATGCTTGCATACTTCTCTTTGGACATTGGTGTGTGTGTGTGTGTGATAATTAAAACCAATGCCTGGTAAATAAGGTTATCATTTTTAATGAAATGTAGTTTGTGTGTGGATTGTGGTATGAATAAGAATATGGGCATGCTGTGATTTTTCACCTAATATTTTCAAAACCTAACACAGTGAATATTTTCAGTACAAATTATAAACGAAACATATTGTAGTCTTTTAGTCCTCTCAGCTGAAATGGTTTGGTTTTTTTTGAATAGGTATGGTGTTTCTGGTGGGGACAGATGATAGAGTGTATAAGGCAGCTATTTCAACATACAAAACTCAAATCTTAGTGGCTCAGAGCAAATATGTATTCTTTTCGTCCATTGGTCTAAGAGTTGGCAAGGTTCACTTGATCTGATCTGAGTTCAGCTGTGCTGGCTCAGGGAGGTAGGACAGGGTTTGGGTCTGCCCTGTGTCTAAGTCCAGGCTCCCTAGACGTGCTTATTTTGTGGTAATGGCAGAAACACAAGGCAGGGTGTTAAAACACACAACGCCTCTCCAGGTCTTGGCTCAGGACTGGCACAGTGTCACACTGGCCACATTCAGTTTCACCAGACAAGTCACAGGGCCACACCCAGCATCCAGGGACTCGGAGTCCATGGACCTGGGGAAATGTATGACATCTACATTGGTGGGAGAAGCTACAAAAGCAACTGGAAAGGCCTTGGGTGAATAATCACAATGAAGCGAGAGAGTAAAGATGTGGGAACGATAAACCAGTATATCTAAGGTAGGGAGACTAACTCCACTGGGGAAGCTGGGCTGTGGAGACTGCCTCCAGGTTTAAATGGCACATCACGTTTCCTTTCCGTCTGCTTCCTTTGTATTGATAATTGACAGCAAAATCCCAGTTTGATGTTGTAGGTTAGCATCAGGAAGTGCAGCTCATATGGGAAAAACACAGACTTTCAAAGTGGTCCCAAGGTAAGTTGCCCTTCCTGTACTGTGACTGTGCTGTATGTTGTATTAACAGATGGTCAATTGTGGAATTAACCTGTGTGTGTACATGTGGTCCATCAAGCTGCTGAAATGATTCTGAGAAACAAAATAACTAATAAATACTGAGTAAAAATTAGATTTATAGTCTGTGCACATGAAAGGGGGAAGACATGATTATGTTGATAAGGCTGTTTTAAGCTTTTCGTAAAATGTTCCCATGAAAATCTAACACCTCAAAATCTATTTGCATTAGAAATTTAAATGATATTTGACTGTTGTGACAGAATATGCTTACTTAATTTCGGATAATTTTTATCTCTCTTTATTAAATATATTCAGTTGAAGAGAGTAGTATGGATACTACCTAATTTAGTAGGCATAGACATATGCTTTATTTTTGACTGTTCAAAAAATGAGTTGATATTATTAAAACTCTTCAAAGACTTACTTTAGTTATACACACACACACACACACACACATATATAAATACATTATTTTTAAATATCCTTTTTCATTATGGCTTATCATATTGACTACAGTTTTCTGTGCTATACAGCAGGACCTTGTTGTTTATCCATTCTATAATATATATAGTGAAATCGGAGGTTGGGGTTCGCAGACCATTATATGCAGAATGGATATACAGATCCTACTGTATAGCACAGGGTACTTATTATATTCAATATCCTGTAACAAACCACATTGGAAAAGAATATTTTCAGTTTTAGGCAATGAGACTAAAGCAGAAGCCTGACAAGAGATTTCTAGAAATGTTTCTCTTTCCTGCTCAATGGTAACAACAGCTCTGGCACTGACTTTTCTCCTCATGCCTGGAGATGGAACAGGAATATTGGAGGCAAGAAACAAAATGCCAGCCTATGATGATGATGTAATAGAAAGCCAGAAGGATGCATCCTTAAGCTGTTATCAATGCCAGCAACCAACCAACCTCCCTGCAGTTTTCCTACTATGACAAATAAATGGGCTATCCACGCTGGCTCAGCGGTAAGGGTTCCGCCTACAATGCTGGAGATGCGGGTTTGGATCCCTGGGAGGAGGTGGCCACCCACTCCAGTATTCTTGCAGGAGGGTTACATGGACAGAGGAGCCTGGCGGACTGCAGTCCATGGGGTTGCAGGGAGTGGAACACAACTGAGCACATATATATATATAAGAAATAGATAAATGGCAAATTTGTGAGACATCTTAAATAGTGGTTCCCGATACTTGTAAGTAGATTCAAACTAGTATACTTTTTAGAATATATGAAAATGCAATGTGTGTTAGTCCCTCAGTCGTGTCCAACTCTTTGTGACAGCGGGGACTGTGGACCGCTGGGCTCCTCTGTCCATGGGATTCTCCAGGCGGGAGTGCTGGAGTGGGTGGCCATTTCCTCCTCCAGGGGATTTTCCAGACCCAGGGGTCGAACCCAAGTCTCCTGCTTTGGGGGGCGGAGGGGATTCTTTTCGTCTGAACCACCAGGGAATCCCCAGGGATATTATGCAAAAACAAATAAGCCTATAACCATAGAAGATAAAATCAGTGAGACTTCTAATATCAATTAGCTGGACAGAAAACAGACATTTCAAGAGTGTTTTTATATGAATGAATGAGAAAATAGATGGTCCAAAATAAAAGTTTGTTCTTCATTAAACTATTGTGTTCTTTGACAAGAAAAAAAAAAAGAAAATATATACATATATGAATAACTCAATCACTTTGCTCTACAGCAGAAATTAACACAACATTGTATATCAATTATACTTTGATAAAAATAATAAAAGAATTTATTAGTTTATGTCCTTTCCAATGGTGAATTTGTCTTGTGTCCTAGCCTACTTTGTCAGACTTTTGAGAAGTGTTTTGTTATTTATTTCTGCCCTTGGTCTTTCCTGTCCTAACAACCTTTCCCCAGATTACTACCCACCGTAGTTTTACCTTAAATGTTTGCTTCATAGGGATATTGTCTGGTTAAAATTAGGTATTAGAAACGGGTTCTTCATAATTAAAACTGTTTCTAATATGCACTTACTTTTCATTGTTTCTGCCTAAACTTCACATTGTCTTTCCCTCTTCATTAAGTCAGCTAGATCGCACCCCACACCTGCTTCATGCAGTGGTGGACAGCCACGAAAGGTGTGTGGATGCATTTCCATGGGCATCTGCATTTTAGCTAAGGACACGAGGTCCTTATCCCCGTGGGAATTTACCACTGTCTTATACCTAAATGATGAACCACTCACCAGACAATGTGCCTTTGAGGATCAAGATGTTTTCCCTTAGGTGTTGCACAGCATGCTCTTTGTGATGTATACAGCATGTTTTATGTTGTTTTGTCAATCTGTGTAAACTGTACCCAAAGCCAGAAGCTATTCCAAAATAAAAGTGGGAAGTGGAGGGGGTTGAAATGAGAGGTGTGATTAGTAATGAATACATTTCGAAGACAAAGTAACTAGGTTAGAGTACATCATAAATTTTAAAAGGCTTATTTTCTCTTTTCTTGCCAAAAATGAGGGGAGATGAGCTAAATAAATAGAAGTTATCTAAACAGAAATATTCTAGGAGAGGGATAAGCTTTATAAATGGAAATTAAAAGGGGTCCACACTTTAGTCTCTTCATCTCTTAAAGCATGGCTCGCACTGCACTCTTCTTGGGGTCACCATGAGTATACAGGAGGAGCTTAGTAGACTGTCTCCTCTCTGAGGTTCTTTTAGGCATTATTCCTCCCTGTCTTCTGAGCAGGAGTGGGGGCCACTCTGTAGCACACGAGGCCCTAAACAAGAGCCCAGAAGAAAGTCTGTCTGGAGACAGTAGGTACAAAGAGGCTAGTGGAAAGAATGAGGCCAAGTTCCTGAAAAAACCCTCATTCTAAGACACCTAACTCAGGTGAAGAAAGGGCTTACATGTAACCTTCTGGATGCAGAGTAGATGCCCAAGGCCCTGGACCTTCATTTTCTTGGTTTTCACTGCAGTGTTTTGTGGACAGCCTGCCAGAGGGCAACCATAGAGACACTGTGACCTGTATCATCTTTCAGTTTTAAAGTGTGATTGGAAACCAACCAACCCAACAGGCAAACAAAAAGCAAAACCTTGGGTGTTTCCAAATTTTCTCCTGAAATGCTACACTAATATAAAGGAGAAGTGTGTTATCCCACAGTCCTTTTGTTTGCTGACTTACTCTCGGCTCAGATTACTTGTAAGTCAGGTGTTCAGCATGGCTGAAGTCATTGGCTGGCTTTGGGTCCCTGCCAAAGAGACACTATTACAAGGATTATGTGCAATAAACACCCTGTCACATATCCAGCAGTCATCTCTATTGCAAAAGTACACTGAGCCTAAACTCTTAACTTCTGCCTGGTTGCTTAATATCCAAGTTTGCTTACCAGGAACTAGAATAGGTCTAGGAGCCTGAGAGCTCTATGGGACATTAGGGGTGATCTCGTTGTTTCTAAACTCTATTCAAGTGGAACACACTGGTGGCTTGTGACATGTTTAACAGGTGTCCCTGTAATTGGATTCTGTGGTCAACTAAGTTTGGAAAATGCTATTATATAGAGTTAAGTTTCTTTGCTAAAGGACATCTCAAGTTCTTTAGTTTTCTAACATGAGTCATGGCTCTGGGGATAAAAGCTACATGCTTACTTGACCACAAAGTCCTTTTATTGTAGGACAGGTATCGCCATCTCAAAAATGTCAGGCAGAGACCATGGAGTCTCGTCATTAAGAGCACACCTGCCTGTGTGTGACTGCCTGGGTTCAATTCCTGGCTTTATCATTTACTGATCTTAAGCCATTCACTGAAAATCTTTGCACTTCAGTTTTCTCATCTAAAATGAGAACCCTAATGATACCTACCTATAGAGTTATTTTGAAAACCGAACAGGGTTAAGAACCGTGCCTGTCACATAGTTGACTATTATCACCCTAACATAGTTCAAAGAAGAGCTAGCTTAATACTCTCATTCTGGAGATAGGAAAGTGAGTTCCTAGTGTACTCACGTGGGTGTCACTCATTCAACACACTGACCAAAGGCCAGCTATCCCCAGAAATGAAGATGAGCTGGATGCAGTTCCTGCCCTCGAAGAATACACACAAGTGACTTGGTTCAGGTGATACCTTTTGCAAGTAAAGCCAACTTGTAAGTCAGGAGTCCAGGACTCCTGACTTCTGTCCTGCAGCTCATCCTCTGATTCTGTTCTGAAAGAGAATGATCTATATAGCCTGATTAGTAAGCAGGAATAGGGAGCACTGAGTACAACTAATAGACTTATTTTTTATATGCCTTGGATATGAGGGCATATATTTTAATTCATTCTGAGTGTGATGCAGAAAGAATACTTAAGATAAGCACTTTTGGAGGAAAGCAACCCCTAAAAATATAACCTAGGAAGGGAAGTAAGAGGTGCTATGCAGTGGCCCACATAGGAGTCCCCAGAAATGGCTGGCTTGATGCATTGTCACCACTGTGTCACTCATGGACTTCTCTGCTTTGCTCTAGGCATCTCCTCTGAGGGCTTTGCCCAGGACAGCTTCAGTGAGCAGACAGCAGCTAAAGACCTTCCCAGCAAAGATGGAGGTGCATGGGTCCTGGCTTACAGAGCAGGGCCAGCCTGTCCATTTCTGCTCCACGAGGAAAGAGAGAAACCCAACAGAAGTGAATTGCACTTGGATCTCCATGTGAGTAGAAACCTTTGTGTTTGGGCTATGACTCTTTGTATGTAATAGAGACTCATTTACTATGCATTTAACATAAAGTGTGTCTGCGAGGCTGCTAAAGCTGTCTTTTGTGTGAGGGTCATTGTCTAAAAATCAGTCAGCTGCAGAAAACAGATATACGTTGCTGATTTGAAATTTGTGCACTAGAAAGTGACTGTGTTTACACAGTCTGAGCATTTACAGAGTATTCTGCTAATATCACTTTGTGGCCTAAACCTCATTGTGGGAGACGCCATTTGTCACTCCTAATATTTTTCTAAAAATTTGAGAACATACAGTAACTGACTGATATGATCTGGATCCTCCAGTGAAATTCAAATAGCCTGGCTTCCACATTCCTGCACCTTCCTTTCTCTGCAGCCACTCAAGTAACAGGTGAACAGTTTGGCAGGAAATCTGCCAAATGCAGGATGACCCGTTGAAAAAACAGCCTTCTCTTTCCCATTCTTTTACGGATTCAGTGACACAGAAGCACTGACTGACCTATACAAAGCAGAGGGCTGGGTTTTACCTACTTGCACATTGTAGACTGTCACAATTGTCCCCGCCCCCCTTCACTTCCCCATTTTCTGTCAGAGACGGGAGTGAGCATTAGGAATCCAAGAGAGGCTTCCTCACCGAACCCTCCCCACCACCTCTGCCATTAACTTTAATACTTACTGACAATTTCGTGTTCCTGATTTCATTTAACACCTTCCAGTTCATTACTTTCAAGCCTGGAAGTATGTTTTTGATGAGTTGTGGCCTGTAATATTCTCAGGGTGCCAATTTTCTCAGGCATCCAAGAGCACAAGAATCTTGTACTTTTCATAATCATAAGACCACAGTCATCGTATGTCATTTTAGAAAAACATTGGACATCTCAGTTATTGTAAAAGGAGGTGTGGAATGAAGCTGAGAGATGTAAAAACTCCAAGCCTTCATGAGATGAACTGGAAATTTGTAGTTTTTTTTAACCTCAGTTCAGTTCTGTCGCTCAGTCGTGTCTGACTCTTTGCGACCCCATGGACTGCAGCATGCCAGGCTTCCCTGTCCATCAACAACTTACTCACACTCACCTGAGCTTACTCAAACTCATGTCCATTGAGTCAGTGATACCATCCAAACATCTCATCCTCTGTTGTCCCCTTCTCCTCCCGCCTTCAGTCTTTCCCAGCATCAGGGTCTTTTCAAATGAGTCAGTTCTTTACATCAGGTGGCCAAAGTATTGGAGTTTCAGCTTTAGCATCAATCCTTCCAATGAATGTTCAGGACTGATTTCCTTCAGGGTGGACTGGTTGGATCTCCTTGCAGTCCAAGGAACTAACTCTCAAGAGTTTTCTCCAACACCACAGTTCAAAAGCATCAATTCTTCAGCGCTCGGCTTTCTTTATAGTTCAACTGTCACATCCATACATGGCTACTGGAAAAACCATAGCTTTGACTAGACAGACCTTTGTCAGCAAGGTAATGTGTCTGCTTTTTAATATGCTATCTAGGTTGGTCATAACTTTTCTTCCAAGGAGCAAGCATCTTTTAATTTCATGGCTTCAGTTACCATCTGCAGTGATTTGGGAACCCCCCAAAATAAAGTCTCTCACTGTTTCCATTGTTTCCCCATATATTTGCCATGAAGTGAAGGGACCAGATGCCATGATCTTCGTTTTCTGAATGTTGAGTTTTAAGCCAATTTTTTTTCACTCTCCTCACTCACTTTCATCAAGAGGCTTTTTAGTTCCTCTTCACTTTCTGCCATAAGGGTGGTGTCATCTGCATATCTGAGGTTATTGATATTTCTTCTGACAGTTTTGATTCCAGCCTGTGCTTCCTCCAGCCCAGCATTTCTCATGATGTACTCTGCATATAAGTTAAATAAGCAGGGTGACAATATATAGCCTTGACATACTCCTTTTCCTATTTGGAACCAGTCTGTTGTTCCATGTCCAGTTCTAACTGTTGCTTCTTGACCTGCATACATATTTCTCAGGAGGCAGGTCAGGTGGTCTGGTATTCCCATCTCTTTCAGAATTTTCCAGTTTGTTGTGATCCACACAGTCAAAGCCTTTTGACTTTTTTTTTTTAAACTTAACAATATTGTATTGGTTTTGCCAAATATCAAAATGAATCCACCACAGGTATACACGTGTTCCCCATCCTGAACCGTCCTCCCTCCTCCCTCCCAGTACTGGCTCTAAAAAGCAGTTGTGTATCTTGAGATTCAAAGTAAGAAGTGTAACAGCGACATCTACTGGTCAGGCTAAGTTGAGCTTGCTGCAGCAGGATGTCTGGCATGTCACAGTGCAGAAATGAACTTGAAAGTCTTTCTTTTTCTTCTGTGTTTTAAAAAAATTCTGGGTTTATGTGTTTTTTAACCCATTGGCTAAACTATATATTCCTGGTTTTCCTTTTCCCTGTAAATTAAATTATTTCCTAATTTTACTTTATTTCAATTATAGAAATCATATACAATCCTTTTAGAAAATTTGAAATATGTAGTCAAATTGAAAGAAATTAAAAAAAAATAATTCATAACCTCAGCAACCAAAGACAACAACTGTAAAAATTTGATAAATTATCTTTGTATTTTTCACTATGTATGACTTATTTTCAGTGAGGTATTATTTTTAACTTGTAAGCATAGATTTTATACCTTTTTTTTTTTCCTTTACTTATTACTCTTACATTGCTTGTTCATGGTTTTACAATTCCTCTGGATGTATCTTAAGTGAATGTGTAGTATTCTTCAATATTGTGTCCTAAAATTTATTTAATAATTTCTCTATTATTGGAGTTAGAGTTGGTTTTTTTAAAATTTGAAATAGTACTTCAACTTGGACAAAAATAGCACTACTACATATATAATTTTTCTTATACCCCTCCCTGCCAATATTAGGATAAACTTTGGTTTATTATCTATAAGTATTTTTAGGCTTTTGAAATATATCATCACATAAACAAGGCCTATATCTTGAACTAACCTTTAATGGGGTATATGTGTTTGTGTATGTATATATATGGATACACATGGTTATACATATTATACTATAAATATGTTCATATATCATATATAAATAGCATGTATTTTTATATAAAATTTATATAAACACAATAAAATATATAAATATTTACATGCTTCTTAGTTTTTTAAATTATAATTTTTAAACATTGGGATAGTTCCTTTAGATTATTTTCTGCATTAGCAGTTTTTACACCTTGGACCATAAGTCTCCCCACCTCCAATCCTCCCCCTTCCTTAGACGCTACAATTTGATTCCTATGTTTTGAATATTGTTATTCTAAGTAAGATGTCCATTCAGGAGGAGGGTTCTACTGATTTAGTAAAAGTTTGCCTCTTGTTACTGATTCCCAGCTTGCACTAGTGGTAAAGGACCCACCTGCCAGTTCAGGAGACATAAGAGACATGGGTTCCATCCCTGGGTCAAGAAGATCCCTGGAGGAGGGCATGGCAACCCACTTTAGTATTCTTGCCTGGAGAATCCTATTGACAGACGAGCCAGGTGGGCGGGCTACAGTCCATAGGATCGCAAAAAGTCCCACTGAAGTGACTTAGCATCCACGCATACACGCACTGATCACCATAGCAGCTCAGAAGGACTTCTTTCCTCTGGGGGTTGTGAACACTAAGGTCAGGGAGAAGGGTATTGCTGCATGATATTTTGATCAGTCTTAAATGTTGCAGGACTGTTCTGTTTTCAGTTTTGAATCTGATTTGCAGTGTCACCATCAGGAAGTTACTTTTATCAGGCTTTTTCAGTGGAGATGTAGCTTTTCATTAGTATGTAGGGGTGATAACTATAACATTTACTAATTGGTGGAAATTTGGCATCCACAAATCAGAATGACCCCAGGCATTCAGGCTGGGACTGCTATTAAGGCCCTTATTTAGCTGCAGAGTAATTTTTTTTTTTTAAGTCAAGAGCCAGAGAGGAAATATTTCAGGCTTTGGGGACCATACAGTCTCTATTGCAACCACTCTGTTGACAAAAGTAACCATAAAGAATGCATACATAGTAAGTGTGCCTGTGTTCCAGTAAAAGTCTGTAGACACTGAAATTTGCATTTCATATAATTTTCACCTATCGAAAACATTGTTCATCTTTGATTTTTTTCCTCCACCATTAAAAAATGTAAGGATCATTTTTAAAGAAGTCATTCAAAAACAAGCAGTGGGTCAGATCTGGGCCCCTCTGCTTTGGACCAGGAAATGGAAATCTCATTTACTTCACCTCTACTGCTGACTCAACCACTAACTAGCTATGGGACTCTGGGTACCGCCTTAAGTTCCATGGGCCTCAGTGTCTTTATTAAATATATGCTGACAGAATGGGACGAACAGGAACAGATAAAACAAAGTTCCTTTTTGTTATAATGTTAAATTTCCTGATTCTGTTAAAGGGGTATAAATCAACCTAAGCAATGTTAGAGGGTAGATTGTGATGTATAGAGAGTGGAAATTATTTAAAAGAAATGTAAAGAAAGAAATGGCGATTATTTAAATGGAAGACATCTTAATATTCTCAATGTGAATTATTGTTTTAAAATGAGGAACAATGTCACCACTCCGATGGTGAGACCAAAATTTATAGTCTCCTAACTCTGAAGGCTCATACCACTTGTTTCTCCAATGCTATCCTTTCTTCCCCTCCCATTTTACTGAGGTATAATTAACATGTAATATTGTATAAGTTTCAAGTGTTCAGATGTTTAACATAGTGATTTGATATACATACGTATTGTAAAATGATCACCACGATAATTTAACATCACCTCGTTAGTTTCAATTATTTTTCTTACAGTGAGAGCTTTCAAAATCTACTCTCTAGGCAACTTTCAAATACACAATACAGCATTGTTAGCTATAGCTACCATCCTGTACTCACATCCCCAGGACTTAAGAATCTTACACTGGGAGTCTGTACCTTTTGATCACCTCACCCGTTTTCCTCTGTCTTCATCTGGCAACCACCGATCTGTTTTCTGTTTCTATGAGTTTGGTTATTTTTAGCTTCCACCTATAAATGAGAGCATACAGTGTTCATCTTTCTGTGTCTGACTTACTCCATCAGCACAGTGTTCTCAGGGTCCATCCATGTTGTTGCCTGTCACATTCATCATGTAGTTACTGAACTGTGAGAGGGTGCAGGGTTCCCTGGGAGAGTGGCAGGAGGTGGAGCTGGTAGAAGGTACATACCAGGGAGGTTCTGAGCAGCATCTTTTACCAACCAGTATATATTTCAGTGTTTAAGTGACCAGTGCTGCCAACATGGTGCCTCTTGGCTGCATGTCAGCCAGACTGTTACGTAGAGAGGTTCTGTTTGGGTGATCATCTTGCTGTAGCAAACCATGTAGACCATTCTGGGTGATCTAGAAGGTTCTCAGAAGAACCCGTTGCTCAGTCAGTTCCACTTTTAGGTCATGAAGTTGCTGACTTAAATATTATATAGGATATACTCATAGTGAAAAATTATTTATTGTTTGTCTGAAATTAAAATTTAACTGGTTGTCCTGTATTTTATTTACTAAATCTGGCAACTCTAGGTATCAATTTGGGAGCACCATCCAAACAAACCAAATGTGTGAATTGCCTTAAGGTAGTATCTATGCATGATAAATCCTCAGTCGCCCAAGAGTGCCTGTTTAGAGCATGAACATTACCCAGTTAGCCTTAAAGGGCAGTTTCTTAAATTACACTATAGGACACTATCATTAGCTATGCTTCTCATTTTCTAGTGCGCTTTGAGCCAGACATGTCAAGGCAACTGAATCTGAACAGACTAGAGAGCAAATGGAGTCTAACTTCTTATTACATGTGCAGTTTCTTAAAGATTCCATTTGAGATGACTTTTCACCATGGAGGATACTGTGTAAAATGTCTGTAAACACGGGATATGGGCAGGGTGGAAAAAAGATGCTGCTAGAGGTGTGGCCTGAGATGGGCCGCAAGGTACGAAAAGCAGAAAAGGTAAACAGTCCTCGAGATTCTGTATTTGTGGCATTAATACTGAAAGTAGGGTTTCGCATGCAGTTTTTAAAACATAGACCTTGCACTCTTCTTGGAGATACTGGTTTCCAAGGACCATCTCAGTCACCCCACCTGTGGGGCCTGGAGTTCTCCTTGCTGAACTGGGTTCATTGTCTCGGGAGGACACAGCATTGGGTTCCAGGTAGTTACATCTGATGAACAGAAGGATATAATTACCAAGTCCACACCCAACCTTAAGTGTCTACACCACTGACAAAACTGCCATGTATTGATCACTGGCTCAGTGCCAGTCACCACCCTTTGCACCTATTGTACAAGTTAGGAGAGAGGTTCAGTAAAGCCAGGTGCAAGGATTTGAACCCAAGTCTGTCTCAGTATGGACCCAGGTGCTTAAATGGTAAGCCTCTCTACCTCTCTATTAGTTGGATGCTTTGTTTGTTTGTTTCTGTTTTGTTTCTAATTGAAGAACCAAATTCATTGTATAGATATGAGCTAGCCCCCATAACCAGTGAGAAGGCTTGAGAATTAAAACCACAGCCAAAATCACCCCACAGAACTCAGTCCAGTGAAGATTCTGTAACATATCCTCACATGGAGCACTGGATGCCGTAGACCTTTGGTCTTTACAGCTAATAGGGGAACACTGGTGGGAACATGAGCAGATTTCAGTCCCTCCACATTCCTTCACTCCTAAAAGACAAACTCCACGGCCATCAATTAGCTTCAACCACAAAGAATGAATGCAGAGGGCTCTCTGATATGCTGTCTTTGCAGTACATGGGCTTCCCTGGTGGCTCAAGCAGTAAAGAATCTGCCTGCAGTGCAGGTGATGAAGGAGACATGGGTTCAATCCCTGGGTTGGGAAGATCCCCTGGAGGAGGGCCTGACAACTCACTCCAGTATTCTTGCTTGGAGAACCCCTCAGACAGAGGAGTCTGGTGGGCTATACAGTCCATAGGGTTGTAAGAGTCGGACACAACTGAAGTGACTGAGCATGCACGCACGCGGCACATGGAAAGGACCACATCTTGGTCTCGTCTTTCATGGAAGCCAATGAGAGCCTACTGCTTAAAGCTAAAGGCCACAGGTGGACTTCCCCAAACCATTAGCATGTTCGTGACAATGGGGCTTACATTTGCAAGTGAAGTGAATTCAGAATTAGCCAACTAGTTTGTTTTCTGGACGAGTGTGTTTATTCACATGTGTGTGTACATATGTGTGAGTGTGTGAAAGAGAGACAGAGATTGTGTATCTGTGGGCTGTATGATAAATGATCAAGAAATGATTCAGGCAAAAAGGATAGTTGGAAGGGATGAATTATTGATGGAACTGGAAAATTACGCTTGCTTCTTATGAACTCCTCAGCACTTTAAGTCATGACAAAGCAGTTGAAAAAAAGTTATCTGGTTTTATTCCTAAAGCCCATGAAATTTAATCAGTTATCTCTTTCAAATTAGTTGCAACTGGTGTGGAAAGCTGGTATACATTTAAATAGAAACCCTAGTTTATGCCAGTCATAGAGCTCAGTTCTTAGGCCATTTCTCACACTTCCCTTGACATGTACTTGTCTGCTCTATAAATGGCAAGATCACAACAAACCTAGTAACATCCCAGATTTCTTTATAAAACAAAAAGAGTAAGTTTGACTTAACCATTGGACACCTTAGTGGTTAATGGAATTGTGAAATTCACTTTTTTTAAAAATCTTGATAACACTTGTACTCATTTCCTCTGTTCTGACATGAAACAGAATAGCTGTTCGTATAAAACTGGAGTCTTAAAGTCTTGAAGTGTCTACATAGACACACTTATACTCTCAGACCCTGAAAGACCACAGATTAGAACTGAGTTTTATAAAATTGGTGAGAAATGTGTAGATGAATTTTATTTAAATGATTAGAATGTTGCACTGAAATATTTCATTTAGCTTCTCTAAAATTCACATGATTGCTTTTTTGTTCCCTTAGAATGGGTTCTATTTTTTTAAGCCTCCCTTTTCTGCCCCCAAAACTGCAGTTTTGTGTGCATTGCTTAGACTATGAGCTTCACACTATTTCTGTAAAGCTGGTCTCTCTACATGTATCATTTATGTTCCATGTGTGAATTTCGGAAAAGTATTTTCTGTCTTTTCTAAGACAGAAATGGGAATTTGTGGTTAAAAAATTACATCCAATATGACCCATTTAGAATTTGAAACACAGAAGCCTTTGCCTAGAGAATGTTTGAGAGTACTCCTATGCTAACATAAGGCTCCATTTTATGACCCGATTATTTTTGTCTTGCCTTTTGATTTTTACGTTTTAATTAAGCCATCTTAATATATGATTATTATTGCTTCTGAATTTCATTAAGAACTGCAGCACTATAACTGTCCTGAGTATGAGCATTATAAATGTCCCTTTCGAGCTACAGGAAGTAAGTGACGGTGATTCTAGGAACTGTTGTAAGATTTTTCCAGAATATTTCATGATAATTCTTAGAGTGCTGAAAATGACAGTAGCACTATATATACTTGTTTGGTTTAAGTCCCAAATTAAAACAGTGTACAAAATGGAGGCAACAGTGACTATATTTCAGAATTATGGAACTATGATTCTTTTTTCCACTTTATTGATCTCTGTAGCTGTACATGTTCCACAGTAATAATGGTCACTATTTATTGAGCGGCTGTGATGAACTGAGCAAGCACTGGGTTAGGGATATTAACACATTTAATTCTTAGAACAATCCGAGGAGTTAAATATTTTCCCCATTGTATGTATGTAAATACTGATTCATAGAGCTAAAGAACTTGCCTAAGTGTCACAGTTTGTGTGTAACTAGTAAGATCCTGTGTTGAACCCAAAGGTGTTTCACTTCAAAGCCATGGCTATGCTCCCCTCTTTTTTCCTTTGTCCTCTCTTAACTGTGGTTAAGAATAGGATCACAGTTGTGAAGATCCCCTGGAGAAGAAAATGGCTATCCAATCCAGTATTCTCTCCTGGGGAAATCCATGGACAGAGGAGTCTGGTGGGCTATACAGTCCATGAGGTTGCAAAGAGTTGGACAGGACTGAGCAACTAGCGCTTTCCCTTTTGTGACAACGCTTAGCTTACTTTCTCCTTTGTAATTTTAATGCCTTTATATCGGCTTCCATATTTTTCTTTAAAAATGACTAAGTGATGTGAGTATTAATGTCAAGGAATCAGTAATGATTCTGTGTCCTTTCTGCTCTCTGCCAGCTCTTTCTAACTGCAGTGGCCATTGGGTCTGGTAATCAGGTGATCATCTATAATATTTGCCCCCATTCTGATGTTTCAGTGTGAAAGAGAACTACTACAAAATTCTATTGTTCTTTGATTTATTGTAATGAAAAGAAGGTACATTTAGAATCAGGCTGATCCAGTACAGATCCTGACTCTGCTGCTCACTGGTTGTGTAATCTTAGAAGTGTCCTAATTTTTTTGAACCTCAGTGTTAACATCAAAAGCAGTAACCAAACAGTAGTCACTAGCCACCTATGGCTATTAATTAACATGAAATAAAATTTAAAATGTAGTTCCTCAGTTACATTAGGAACATTTTAACTGCTCAAAGACCACCTATGGCTAGTGTCTGCTGCATTGCATGACACGGATATAGGGGTTTCCATCATTACAGAAACTTGCAATGAACAGCACTAATAAAATGGGGTCACTGACACCTTTCTCCTAGAGTTACTGGGAGGATTAAGGTATTAGAAAGCTTGCATAAGGAACCTAACATGGTGCCTACTTGGAACAATGACACCCTAAAATAATGCATGTCCCTAATGCATCTTTGTTATCTACCTTTGTTTTGTTTTGGGCAAATCCTCATCATCCCTAATTTTTCTTTTGTCTCCTTTAAAATTTAAAAATATTTTAAATTGATAACTAGATCTTTGGTGTTGAAACAAGTATTCTCAAGATAACTTTTACACCTTAAAAACTAAGGAAGGACAAAAAGATACCTTGTTATGGCTGTCTAGCTTCATACCCAGGAAGAAGGAGAATAAAAGCTTCAGGAGATGCATATGGTTTGTTAGAGTCCAGATCTGTATCTATAACTTGTATCATGAACAACTTTAGCCACAGTGAAATGCTTTCTCCATGGACCCCCCTGCCTTCTGTAGTGGTTATTTCTGCGGGACAAAACTATTAGTCATTTGAGGAAAATACAGAACTCTTCAAAAACCTGTCCCAGGAAATTCTATACCCTAAAGAATGCTTCTTTTTCCCTTCCTCTCCAGCTTCACAAGTAAGTCACAGCCTTTCTTTTTCCTTACAGTATTTTGTCATGGACATTGAATCCATTTCCAAAGAGTCTTTGATACTGCTTATTGGAATCAATCTTAGAAATATCTGACAGTAAGACCCTAAGTGGGCTTCCTAGGTGGCTCGGTGGGTAGAGAATCCACCTACAATGCCAGAGATGCGGGTTCAATTCCTGTGTCGGGAAGATCCCCGGAAGAGGGCTTGGCAACCCACTCCAGTATTCTTGCCTGGAGAAGCCTATAGCCAGAGAAGCCTGGCAGGCTACAGTCCACAAGACCACAAAGAGCATGCACACACACATACACACACAAGACCCTAAGCAGTAATGCAATAACTATTTCAAACTTGACTTTTGTATTTGTAAGAGTAAGGACATTTTCAGTGAACTCAGTACACCTTTGAAGTATAATGAGTTGGCCTAAAAACAACAACAAAAAAATGGTCCTTGCTCTGCTGTTGACACTTTGGGCGGTCTCCCAAGCCAGTCACTGTCTGGGAACACCCTTCCCTAAAGGGAGGGAAGTCTCAGTGCTAAGGGAACACACAGCATCAGCATGTGTCAACAGACTCTTAAGCAAAGGATCTTCTGGAAAAAATCCAAATTCATAGATTTTTTTTTCCCCCCTGAAACTACTGAGCTGATTTAAAAATCACCGTGGAACAGAGGAAAAGTATTATAATAAAAACAGGTGAACTTTGTCACCGTCTATAGTAGCCACCTGGGAACATTTCAAGCTAATTGTTCTCTTCAGATGGAAAAAAAACAATCCAGAGAGCACTGGCCCCGAAACACCCAGAGGGACCCCTTGAAAGAATTTTCTTTGGAGCTCAACTCACTCGTGGCATAGATGTGGTATGGGGAGGCGTGGTATTTAGTAGGCCTATCTATAAGGAGGGCTTCCCTGGTGGCTCGGTGGTAAAGAACCCACCTGCCAAAGCAGGAGAAGATCCCAGGGTTAGGAAGCTCCCCTAGAGGAGGGCATGGCAACCCTCCCGAGTATTCTTGCCTGGAGAATCCCCATGGATAGCGGAGCCTGGCGGGACAGCCCATGGAGTCACAGAGAGTCGGACATGCCTTAGCGACTGAACAACAATAACAACAGTCTATAGGGAATAATCTTTTTCAGACCAAATGGCTCCTTTGTCCGGGAGCATAGGTAAGAGCGAGCTGGGTGGGCCAGTTTCCTGCTTGGGCCTTCATTTCATGGGTAAATACTTGCTTCATATTGACGAGGTTAAAAGACATTGTTAGATATTAGTTGATGCCCCTAAGAAAGCTGTTCCTGTGATATGTTCTGAAAACATATCACATTCATATGGGACTTATTTTGTATCAGGCACTGATGGAATGCGAAACACATATTCATTTATTTAATCCTTCTAATAACCCACACAGAAGGAGCCTTTTTTATTCCAATCTTTTAGGAGAGGAAGCTGAGACACAGGTTGCTTATATAACTTGCCCAAGGTCAAGTTTCTTGCAGGAGTAGGGTAGGATGTGAGCCCAGAACCCAAGGCCAGGTTCTTAACTCTTTTACAGCTTCACGAGTATGCCTTGGCCTCTCCTCTTCCTTTTCAGAGGAGAAGGGAATGTTTGTTACCAACATTCAACCCACTTCCACAGAAACTTTGAATACAGCTCAGTGGAACCAGTCTTAGAAACATTTAGCACCAAGACAGCTTGACGGAAGAAGGCCTTAATCCCTGAGTCCGGTTGTTGCTGTCAGCAGATGCAGCCTGTTTTGTTTTCAATCAGTGAAAACAGCTGCTAGCTTTTCTGAGGCTGAGTTAGAGGGGCTGTTTGAAGCACTGCAGTAGATAGCAGGGGGATTTCGCATAGTGAAGCCTGGCAGAGCACTGCCTGACATGGAAGGAGAAGCCTGGGGAGGCCTCCAGTTCTGGCCTCAGTTTGGCCTCATAACTCCATTTTCAAGACGTGGAAAATGAACTTAAAGAAGATGCTGTATCCTATGGTTGTACTTGAGCTTCGTGAACTGGTACAGTTAGCTAGCTTCTCTTGACTCCAAATGTCTCCATCTTTAAAACATGAATGTTGAGCTGATTGACTTCTAGTCCTTCTGAAATCCTCTTAAGCCTCCCAACAATTTGATTCTACCCATCTTCTTCCATTATCTTATACTTCTTTCATCTGACGCCTCATTCATTTAACAAATGTCTTTTTGAGTACTTGTATGGTGTTATTTCCTCAGAGCTCACTTAGTTAAGTGTCACTTATTTAAAACATGCTTCTTGAACCTCCAAAACCCCATTACCTCACTTATCTCTTTCTTCATAGTCTGCTTATTTACTTTTCCCAGTCCATTGCTCTAAACACTTTCCTTCCACAGAAATAGTTTCTACAATCTTACATACTCTTACCAATTTTAACTTCTACTTTTCTTTAGCAGTCATTCCAGGAACCTAGTTGAATCCCTAGAAGCTGGAAGCAGTCATGAAAAATCAGGCCCAGAACTTGGAGCATATTGGATAAGGAGAAACATGAGAAATTTAGCCTAATACCATGAAATTAATCTCACTTTTCCCTTGCCTTTCTGGGAGAGTGCTCGGAGAGGGTTTTATGAGAATATGTGTGGGAAGGAATTCTCTAAGCTGAGTGACATGGGAGAGTGCTGCAAAGCGTGTGAGGTGGGGCGCGAGGGGCTTTAGGAAGTTCTTGCTTTAGACAGTACGCCATTTCTGCAAATTGATTTTGAAAATTTTTTAATGCTCATTCCTTTAGTTGTTATGAGAATCAAGAAGCTAGGTTCTACTACTTCCAGGAAATGATATCCCTTCTTTTTTGTTTATTACCTTTTTTTTAGGCTTATCTCACCAGGTGTTGTTTATTGGAACGATGTTTATTGGAATGTTTATTGACATGAGGTTCAGTTAACTCCAGCCTCAATCTGAGAAGATGGTGAGATGGGAGGAACGTGGAGAATTCATTAGTAGTAAATTCTCCACATAAATTCTGTATTCAGTTTTCACAAGCTGGGTACCAAATAGTTACAAAGAGCAACATGTGAGTTATCCTACCTGATATTGATCATGCCTATTTCAACTAGTTGTCCAAAGTAGATAATTTTTAATCTGGCCTTTTGCACAGGTAGCTATTATTAAGTATCTTGAGGTTAGAATAAAAGAGAATCAGGTGAGGTTGTAAAGGAGAAAGTCTTGGCTGTTAACTTGGCTGTTTTTGCATAGTAGGTACTTTAAAAGCATGTATCATCAGATCAGATCAGTTGCTCAGTTGTGTCCGACTCTTTGCGACCCCATGAATCGCAGCACGCCAGGC
>NW_011494769.1:1520986-1525810 GCF_000754665.1 Bison bison bison
TCAATTCTGCGCTCAGCCTTCTTCACAGTCCAACTCTCACATCCATACATGACCACAGGAAAAACCATAGCCTTGACTAGACGAACCTTTGTTGGCAAAGTAATGTCTCTGCTTTTGAATATGCTATCTAGGTTGGTCATAACTTTCCTTCCAAGGAGTAAGCGTCTTTTAATTTCATGGCTGCAATCACCATCTGCAGTGATTTTGGAGCCCAGAAAAATAGTCTGACACTGTTTCCACTGTTTCCCCATCTATTTCCCATGAAGTGATGGGACCGGATGCCATGATCTTCGTTTTCTGAATGTTGAGCTTTAAGCCAAATTTTTCACTTCTCCACTTTCACTTTCATAGAATAAGACAAAAATAATGTCCAAAAGAGGTAATTCTTTTTTCCTCTGAGAATGTTAGAGCATTAAATAGATGAATTTTTCAAGACCGCCCAACTAAGATCAGACTTGTAGGCTGCTTGTTTGAAAACTACTATGGTCTTTTTCCATTCCCTAAATGACCAGATGTTGTAACATTTCTCATGGTCATGAGAATGAGTGTCCTGAAAGAGTCAATATTCAAAAATCTCTTTAAATTACCATGCTGCCCTTTCTTACTTATCTTCATATTTTTATGGTCATAACTTGCTTTCATTCAAAATTGTCTTAGGTCCACCTATTGCTAATTAAACTGAGTCTGGAGTATAAAGTACTAAGTTACAGTCCCTGAACAAGAATCACCTCTTTCTTGGCTGATTTCCCATATTAAACTTCATGTTTCATCAAGGTGGAGGGCTGGAATTTCTTCATCTTTATGTCGTACAGAGTTGGTGCTTGACAATGATTGTTGGATGAATGCATCTTTGTGATAGTTCACTTTGCTAAATGAAGGAGAATTGTATAGGTAAATGGAAAGCCTCTTGATCAATTTGAGTCCTAAGGATTATGTGTCTTGTCTGTGATCAGTAGACAAGCCAGCTAGGGAATTTTTGCTTGATTTTTTTCTAAGTAGCCCGTCTAGATTTCCCCTCTAAATTTACAAGGGAAAAGAATGGTCCCGCTCATATTTTTTTTTCTTTTCATGAAGTCAGTCTTCGGTATCATTTCAGAGGGTAAGGTACAATACATGCCCTAGTGAGACCCCATCACCTAACCGGGCTGACATGCCTGCACATTTTAAGATGTAGCTGGATGTGGAGTCCTATTATGGCAGGAAGCAGGGCTCAGGCTTTTAGAAGACTGACTGTGGATTCTGTGGCCTGATTGCCTTGATTCAAGTTCCAGTTCTTCTTGTGAATATGAGCAAGTTACATCATCTTTCCATGCCTCAGTTTCCAAACAGGAAAAAGAAAATAATACCAACCTCAGAGTTAGATGTTGTTGATATTTTGTTGCTAAGTTGTTCCTATGTGACCCCATGCACTGTAACCTGCCAGGTTCCTCTGTACATAGGATTTCCCCTGCAAGAATACTGAAGTGGATTGCCATTTCCTTCTCAGAGGGATCTTCCCCACAAAGGGATCAGACCTGTGCCTCCTGCTTCGCAGGTGGATTCTTTACCACCAAGCCATCAGGGAAGCCCATAGTTAGATGTACTAATCAGTTAATACACATGGAGCAACTAGAACAGTGCTTGTAAACACCTAATAAATGTTATGTATTATTAGTATCATCCACTTATTAGCTGTGCGCCTTTGCTTGGTTGCATTCTCTTGGCCATGGTTGCTTCATTTTTAAAATGAACCTAAGAACACCTTATCTACCCTAAGCCAAGGGACTGGAATCAAATTGTCTCCCTGGGACCCAAGATTCCCACGACGTTGTATTCATGTCCGTGGGTATTGAGAAGGTGCTAGAACTTTGTATTTCCACTCCATGCTGTAGTGTAGAAGAGTCTTCTAGTTTATGTCCCATTTTGCCCATATCTGCTGAAAGTGCTTAGCAACTTATTCTGGAAATCAGTAATTATGTCTGAGAAAATGGAGCTTTCTCGGTTAAAGAACAACAACTATGTGCCATATCTCTTCCCCTCACCCATATGTTGACTGGTCTACATGGTTCTTCAGAAGACTGATCTTATGATCTGATGTAATGATTCCTTTTTCTTTCTCTGTCCTGAAGAAGCAGAAGTATGATTTTATCAACAGGCATTTCCTTTAGATAGGAAGCTTGTTATGAGGCTTAAATGGCATGAGTGAATTTTCCTGAGTGTTGTGGTGGCCTTTTGATTAACCATGCCCTATTTAATAATCTCAAAATATGCTGGGATCAGGAGCAACCAGGAAAGTATCCATTTAGACACAAGGTCAAATCAGGGATGAGGAAGCACTGTTTTAATTTTCCTATAAGAGTTGATGGGCTATAATCATATGTACGCTTTTTGTGTGAAGGTTTCTTTTGAACACATCGCACTGGAAATTTATTATTGTGATCAGAATTTCTCAGTGGAGAACACAATTCAAGTTAGCAGTGTGGAAGCCACAGCCATTCCCTGCTGCAGATAAAGCAAGACAGCTATTTTGCTTATGGCTACAGCTTCTGTTTTGCAGAATAAATTTGTTTGCATTTAACGCTTGGGCTCAATCTTCTTGTAGCTTTATTCAGAGAGTCAGTGATTACTATTAACCTATGATGACTATTAAGCCAGTTTGGCTCTCTTGATCCAGCATAGTGCCTTATCCATTCCAGGTGCTTACTAAATGCCTGCTGACTCAATAGGATCTGGTAAACACTGAGACCTTCAGGTACAACAGGAAGCTGCCCCAAGAGGCAGGTATGCTGCTAGGAAACAGAGCTGCAATTTTTCCATGTCCTTCATTGCCAGGTTCCCAGCTTGTACAGCATTGGAAACTACACTGAGCTGATGTTTGGTGGTGGTTTTGTCTTTCCTGTTTTTGTTTTAGGCAAATGGGTCTGTGACAGAGCCCTGATAGTGACCTTTCAGATGTTTTTCCCTGTAGGGAAATATGGCTTCTTGGGGATCTTTTTTATGAATTGCTTTGCCTAACAAGGCAGGTTGTGTGTTACTTTGTACCATGCTAGGTTTCAATTTGTTGGTTGGATGGCTGAAGCACAGAGGGGTGCCCTTTGGGCAGCAGGATTCCTAAGAAAGCTAGGAAGTCAGAGCTGCTGAACAGAAGCCCAAGGTTAGCCCAAGAGAGTGAAGGGTTATTCCTCCCTGACTGGGGCTGTTTACTCTACCACCCTGAGGCTGGTGGACAGTGGGCGTGGTGGGCGTACTTGCCTAAGTACCTGTTTGTAGAACACTGTGGCAGCAGGGCAGAGCTAAAACAGCAGTAATCTGAAACCAGTCTTGTTGGTTTTCCTTCCCTGGAAGCTAAAATCTGCATTCCAGATGAAACCTGCAGGGAAGCGGAAGAAAGCACTTAAAAAAAAGAAAGAAAAAGCTTCAGGGGTAGTAAATTAACTGCTTTTTGGAGTCCTTGGCACTTGTGAGATGATCTGTTTCTTTCTTTACTTTTAAATATTTCTTTGCTTCGGGCTTTGTAAGTGGCTGTCAGTCTGTGTGCAGCGCTAGTTTTGGGGTGTTTTTTTTTTTTTTTTGCTTGGATGGCACAGGCTTCTGACCGTGATTTAGATGGCAAAAGAGAGCCCGCAAGACGTATTTCAGTCATTTTCTGCTGATTCACTTTTGAACTTCCTGGGCTGCTCTGGGAGTGGAGGGGCGGGGAGGTGGTTGAAGGCTGTCAGGAACAGCTTGCCCGCTCAGCACTCTCTGGAGCTTCCCTTGCTCACCAATGAGGAAGTTGAAAGCCACCAGGAGAACCGCGGGCACTAGGGCGGAGCTCGTGGCAAATCCTGGGCTGGGATGAGTGGGGGCAGGCTGATTTTCCCTACGACAAAAAGCCTTTTGTCCCGGGGAATAAATACGGAAGTCCCAGAGGAGCAGCCTCCCAGTCCGTGTGTAGTAAGGTGCGCAGCCTCAGCTGCTTCTGGCCATAAAGCCCCGCCGACTTTTTACAGTTGCCCGGGGCGCCCCATCCCCGCGCAAACCGGAAGGAGGGCTCGGGAGGGACCAGGGCCGGGCCAAGTGTGCTCGCGCTGCGGCTGAGTCCACCGGCCGGTCCTGTGCTCTCCGTTCTGGAAGTTAAGAGCCGATGGAGTGCAGAAACTGAGAGAGCAGGGGAAGGTAGCAGAAGTGAGAACTGCCACCCAGGGCACTGCTGGGACATGGAGGAAGTTGGAAACGCTCTGAATGGCAGTGATGGCTCGAAACCAGAACAACCTGAAGCCGGACTTGACCCGGCGCTGTCGATCCTTACCAAGTTCTCTATGAAATCCCTCTTTGGGTTCACGAGTAAATTGGAATCTGTGAAACCCGAAGAGGAAGACGCGGTGCTGAAAGCCTTCCGTAATTTAGTGGTGGAGCCCAGTAGTGGATCGGATCTGCAGGAGGCAGAGGCTCAGGTTCCACTTGACCATGGAAATGATGGGAAGACGAAGGTGGAGACGCAGACGGAGTTGGAGGGAAGTCCTAGGGGAGGAACAGAGGCCAGGATTTCTCTCCCTGGACAAGAGCTGCTTCCACTCGCTGCTTTGAATATGAACAAAGACAATGTCATTTTGGTTCGAGGGACCCTGGTGAACACAACCATCGATTCTGATTCTGATGATGGAGGCCAGGAACCAGAAGAGGGAAGCAAGACCAATAGCCCCAGATCCACAGGTGGTGTTTTATCTGAGCCATCCGAGGAGCCCCAAGAAAAGCCAGGAGGTGGAAGAGAAAATACCGCCCCTGGTGACAGGGGTGATGCAGAGCTCAGTGGAGAAAGTCCTCAAAGAACTCTGCAGGAGATAAGCTGCGAGTTGGAACCCG
>NW_011494769.1:1525910-1532501 GCF_000754665.1 Bison bison bison
CCGACAAAGGTGGCCTTCAGACAGAGCACAGCCCCTGCCAGCGAGAAACAGGAGAAAAAGGTTCCATGGCTCCAGCTGTGGTAGCAGACCAGGACTCAAGTGTTGGTGTCACCGAGAACACCTCTTCTAAAAAAGAAGTCCCTGGAGAGAAGTCCTTCCAGCTTCCAGCTTTTTTCAGTGGGCTTCGTGTGCTGAAGAAGGGAGCCACAACCGAGGGCGGGGAGACCATCACTGAAATTAAACCGAAGGATGGGGACCTGGCTTCGCACAAGTGGCCCCAGCCAGTCCAGCGGTCCCTAGCGCAGGCAGGGCCTCCAGCAGTGAAGATGGGAGAGAAAACAAGCTATCCAAAGGCCACTCCCACTCTCCTGGAGCAGCTGTCTCAGCTGCTCAACATTGACGTCCCCAAAGCCGAACCGAAGCCAGAAGACCCTGAACAGCTCAAGGGGGAAGAGATGGGCTGTGGTGCACCTCAGGAGAGCCAGAGCAACCCTGGAGAAGCCCAAACCCAGGGAGGAGAGGTCAAGCCAAAGCCTCCAGAAACAGCCTTGGAGGCCTTTAAAGCCTTATTCATCCGTCCCCCCAAAAAGGGGACCACGGCTGACACCTCTGAGCTGGAAGCTCTCAAGCGCAAGATGAGGCATGAGAAGGAGTCCCTAAGAGCTGTGTTTGAGCGGTCAAGGTCAAGGCCTGCGGATGGCCCCTCAGATTCCAAAAGCGTACGTAGCAGTTGGGTTGTGTGATTTGTCATAAAGTGTTATGCGGCCATGTTTCTTTTCAGGTTTCCTGTCAAAGAGGGTCTTAGTTACCTACTCTCAGTGACCCTCTTGTAGGTGAAACATGGTATAATCAAGTGGTCCTTATAATGAGTCTGGAGTTGGACATTTTAGAGTTGGAGTATTTTCTTTCTTTCTTATATTTCTCTGGATTGTTGTAAGAAAGGTGTGCAGATCAAAAAGGGAAACTGTCACTCTGAGTTTAAGCATTAATAGTAAATGTGCTTATAAAAACCAGGCAGCATCAGAATCAATGCAATATGGAAATGTAGCCCAGACTTCCTTCCCATTTAATTAATTATACCTTTGTGAAAACTGTATTTTTCCTTTGAAAATTGGTCACTTGGCCAAATACATGTTTGTGATGTGATTAAAATGTTCTGTGTTGGTTATAAGATATCCTGATTGAGGGCTGGGTTTAGAATGAGACCTGGATTATAATTCTAACTCCACCATTTACTGGTTGGGTGACCTTGATCTTCTCTAAGCCTCAATCTCTTCATCAGCAAAATGATGAAAATAATTTTATATGGTAGTGTTGAAGAATAAATGAAGTTAGCACATGGTAACCATCTAATTTGTGAAAACTGTTACAGTTGTTTAAAAAAGTATTCAGGAAATTTGTAAGGACTAACAAGCACTTTGGAGAAGGCAATGGCACCCCACTCCAGTACTCTTGCCTGGAAAATCCCATGGACGGAGGAGCCTGGTAGGCTACAGTCCATGGGGTCGCTGGGAGTCGGACACGACTGAGCGACTTCACTTTCACTTTTCACTCTCATGCATTGGAGAAGGAAATGGCAACCCACTCCAGTGTTCTTGCCTGGAGAATCCCAGGGACGGGGGAGCCTGGTGGGCTGCCGTCTACGGGGTCGCACAGAGTCGGACACGACTGAAGCGACTTAGCAGCAGCAGCAGCAGCAAGCACTTGTTCAGTGGATCTTAAAAGTTCATAAGGGCAGTGAGTAGAAGTTTTTGCTTAGTTTCACCTTGAATATAATTATCATTCCCTCATACATTTGATCAGTTAAAATGTTAAATTTAAGGTCTTTAGAAAAATTAGCTTGGGTTGCAGTTAAAAACTAAATACAATATAGCATTCTTCTGGTTGTAAAATCAACCCCTGTAAAAATAGCTTGAAAGTGACAGCCATATCATTCTTTTTTTTTTTTGTAGGAAAGAAAAAAAAAAAGAATTGATCAATGTGAATGTCTTAGAGAAGTGTTATCTTGACCTAGAACTAATCTTCATGGAAAGTGCAAAGCTGGTTTATAACTTTAACCCTGGAGTTGTTTGGGCAATATTTGTAAACATACCTATAAATGTACCAAATTATAGTATAAATGTACCAAGTTATAGTACATCTGTATCTTCAGCTCAGAGTGTATTTATGGCTTTTTAAAAGAGTTACATGCTGAAAATCACTTATTGAAGATTGTGTAATACTTGGCCTTAAGTTGTTTCGTTTTTCCACTCCAGCTGATCACTTGATGTTTCTGGAAAAGGATTGTATTGTAGTGAGTTGTTTCAGTTGCAGCGAGTGAGAGCAGTATACAACTCAGGGTTTAGTTGGCTCTGGTCACATTTTATTGAACTTAAACTTTTCTCTGCCCACTTTTCCCACAGCCTGACCACAGCCCCACTGAGCAGGATGATAGGATTCCTGGCAGACTCCAGGCTGTCTGGCCACCACCGAAGACAAAGGACACAGAAGAAAAAGTGGGATTGAAGTACACTGAAGCAGGTGATGTGAAAAGAAGCCAGGTCTCAGAAATGAATCTCTTGCTGCGTTGGCTTTTAGTTCTAGCTCAGTAGACTCTGAGAATTGGAGTTTTTGTTTCATTATAAAATGCAATGCTCAAGGCTTTTCTTTTTGGTTTCGATGTTACATTGACCCCTGGCACACTTATCAGGAATGAATCTCTTAGAGATGAAAGGTGAATGCAGTGAAATGAATGAAGGGGGGCACTTGTGTAAAGGAGGAGAACCTTGGGGGAACTAATGGAGAAGGTAGATGACAGATTCTTCAGGAAGCGGGTGGTTGGCCCTCAGAGAGTGTGTGAGCCGACAGGGCTTCTGGCAGAGGCAGAGTGTGAGTCTCCAGAGCTGGAATACGATTTGTTCTTTGTCTTCAAGTAATGCTTTTGAGCCACAGGAACCTTGTGCGGAGTGAATGTACAGATACCATCAGTTACTCTTTCACTTTTGTTAAACAAAGCTTTATTTAATCATAGCCAATTTCGAAGCAAGCTAATTCCCTGGAAATCTTCCCCAGAGCTTTGCTTGAATGTATTTAAATAGAATGGGAATCTAGATATTTTTACTTTTTAAGTGAAAGGTTCACATGCAATTAAAAAAGAAAAGAATGGGAGGAGGTTATGTCTTAATTGTATATATGTGTGTTTTTATGTATCTCTGAGGAAACCTCTTTGTCTTCTTCCTGATATTTGAAGATTTCTTGCATAGGCTTCCATTTTGCTGATTGTCTTAGGTATCTGTATATATTACCAGTCTGTATGGCTATACAAAAGAAGTACTTCTTTCAGTTCTTATTGGTTGACTGGTTGACATAAGTGGATCAAAGTTTGGATGGTTTAGTAATCCATAGGCTTTTTGAAAGATGATAAAGTTACAATCAGTAAGTGATTTCACAAATGGATCTCAGTTCTAGCCTCCACTTACACAGTTGCAAACTTCCGACTACCCCCAAGACAATGACTTGATGACATTTTTTTCTGACCTACTTGACTTACAGAGTGAAAGCTATCATAGCCTTGGTGAAAATGTATATTACTATTTCGTTCTTCTTGCCTACATTTGATTTTTCCAAAATCAGAATGCTTATGACTGCAATACTGACCACCTACCAAGTTGTCTTTTCCATAATCTGGCACAGTTTGAACAGTCAAAAAGTCCTGAAGCTCCCTTTAGTGAAAAACCAGAATCCTATGAGTTCTTATTCCTAGTGTATAATGGGGTGGCAGTCTTCCTTGTGATAATGAGCAAATGCTCATTATGCTGAGTAGAGAAAGAAAGGTCCTAAATGACTTTTCAGTCTATGTCAAATCACATTTGGGGGCATTTATACTCTATAGAGATTCCCGAGTATTGCTTTCTCTCCTCTTCTGTTTCTAGAAGCTCAGAGGAGTCCTGTCATTACCTTGCTGTGTAATTACACCCAAAGTCAGTAGCTTTCCAAGCTCTCTCTCTCTTTTTGGTCATGAAATGTGTGTTCACAGAGCAATCTAAGGTCTGGAATTAGATGAGGGAAAAGGAGGGGGGAATCAATGAATAGTAACAGTCCTCTTGGGTGCATTCTGCTGGCACAAGGACAGCTTGCTACAGAGAGAAGACTGACTGTTGTCTGGAGAAAGCATCTCGGTCCCCAGCTGGTTCCCATGGGTGGCAGTCCTGTGGCTCACTTTCTGTGCTCCCAGGTCTGGTGCTTATTTTCTTATGAACCTTGTAGCAGTAATTACTCTGCTGATAACACTTTACGGAGTATTAAAGCAGATACTCTATGCCTGCAGGAAACTTCTTTTTACTTCATGACTCAATACCAACATATGGTTGCCTTGTCATTTATTGCTAATCTTGAGGAAGTTAACACTTTCCTTGTGATTTTAAGTTCTGAGAAATCTGGAGTCTTATAAGCACATAGTTTATAACTTAATACATTTTGTGGTATTTCCATTGGTTTCCCTGCCCTTAGGGAAGTAGGGAGCACAGAGATAGAAAAATTAGATCCAAAATATTTTAGGGTGTTCGAAGTGCTTTTAATTTTTCCTGGCATGTATAATTCATTTAGTGAAATGGGATAGCAGGAGTCTAGCATTCGTATTTCCAGTATGCTATTGACTCAGAGGATAAAGAATCTGTCTGCAATGCAGGAGACTTGGGTTCCATCCCTGGGTTAGGAAGATCCCCTGGAGAAGGGAATGGTTATCCTCTCTAATATTCTTGCTTGGAGAATCCCATGAACAGAGGATCCTTATGGGCTACAGTTCACGGGGTCACGAAGAGTCAGACACAACTGAGCGTTTAAGCACACAGATGTAAGAGTTCTGTGCTGTCAGCATGGGAGCCCAGTCCTCAGCAGGGCTGGCCCAGAGGTGTTTTTTTTCATCTTGAATCTCTCACTGTCCTTGTGCTGCCCTTGGCTACTTTGGATGTGCCGCTGCTTGTGTTTCCCTCTGTTCAGAGTTCATCGTTCAGTGATGTCTTTTTGAGGGCTTAGGTGGTCATCTGATATAGTCAGATCACTTTTGTTCAAGGATAAAAAGAAAGAGCTGATCTAGGGGAAGCTGTCCCTTTAAACTATGGCTTCTGGAGCCCTCGTAGCCATGTGAGAGAAGCTGACCACTGTTGCTGGTGCCAACTGTCAAGGGTGCACTCTTCTGCCACTGCCAAAGCCATCAGCATCATGTATAGCTGCTGACACGGCAACAAACTCACTCCTTTGGCAGCTAAAGCTTTTGGCTCCCACTGGAGCCTCTGCTGCCATTCTGATGATGCTGCATCCACCATCAAGGGCCCTTCCACTGCCAGTCTCTGAGCTCTCAGAGCCCAGGTGATGTGCCAGTTGAGAGGGGCACTAGCGCTCACCAGAGCTGTCACTCAAGGGACTTGCGCAGGTTGGAGTTGACCTCTACCAGGGAGGGTCCCCTGTGTTCATTCATACAGTATTTGAATCGCTCTGCTCCAATGAGAAAGAATCCCTTTTCCCAAGCCCTGTACTGTCCTTTCATACATTATTAGCAATGCAGTTCTGCTTTGTGCTTGGGATGCCTCAAAGCTATTGTGAATGAAAAGAGCATTCTCTCTCCTGTCCCCCCCATCCCCTCCCCCCAAGCATTCCTTGGAATTGGACTGGGGACTATAATCTAGGTGACAGCCCTCATGTTCACAGAATTGTCTTTCCTCCTCCTCCTGAATACAGAAGTTTGCTCTCGAAACAAGCTTGTGGGATAGTCAGGCTTTTTTTAGGAGGAATTTTTCAGTGGGCTCATCACATTCTTAAATGGTTAAGTCAGGTTGAGTCCCTGCTGCTTTCCTGCACTGCAGACCAGAAACATCTGGGTGGAGAAAACTTGATTACCTTGTGAAGCCCAGGGCTAAGTAAAACCAAGTCACAACCAAGTGAAAAGGTATGAAACAATACAAGGGGAACCTAAACGAAAAAAAGTCAATGTCTACCTTTAAGTTTAATGCTGCAAAAGCTGTTTGTCTTATCAGAGATAGATCCCCAGGGATCTCTTCTGTTCCTCCTCTAACAGGCTGTCCTATCTGTGGTGAGGTTACTTAAGGGTTTGTAACAGGCCCAACGTCTTCTAAAAAAAAAAAAAAAAAAGATTGGACATAATAAAGATCTGGGTATCATAGAATAGTCAAATCATAGAGGTAACATGGGGTTAAACTTTTATCTCAAACTTGAAAGAATTTTATAGACCCTATTAGGCGTACTTTTTTTTTTTTTTCCATTTTGCTTTATGGCGAATAAATGCACTTAGCTATACTTATTTTGTCTTTGGATAATTCTGTATACTATTACTGTATCAGCCAGGGTCTTGTCAGGGATCAAGTGAGGATGATTTGATTGACAGTTTGTTGGAGATGGTTTACAAAGAGATGGAGATGGTTGTGGATGGGGTTTGGGAAAAGCAGGAGAGATGGAGTAGCTCTCTGGGGCTAGTAATCAGGGGAGGTGTTTACAGCCCAGGCAGGGCCAGGTGAAGCTGCTAGAAAACCCATAATGTCAGAGGGAGGCTGAGTGGTGTGGAGGGGGCTACCCAACAGGAGCCGTGGCCTTAAGTGG
>NW_011494769.1:1532601-1538784 GCF_000754665.1 Bison bison bison
CCTTAAGTGGAGGGATGCAGCCAGTCCATGGTGACCTGCCCGTGGGAGGGAACTGGGGGAATGAATGCTCTGACTTTCTTCTCCTGCTCTCTGGTCTCCTGCCATCTCTCCTCTTGGCCAAATCCAAAGAGAAGTTAGAGGACTGGGATCTGCTTTAGGCCAGACAGCAGAGCCCAGAAAAAGACCCAGAAGGGGCAAGAGTGGATCTGGGAGGCAAATGAAAGATACCCAGCACAGTTACACTGCTGGCTGACTCCAGGTGAAAGAAGGTTCTGAAGCCCGACAGTCTGTGCAAAGAATTGGCACACACGTACCACATCGTACCTGACCACATAGGGCGTGAAGAAAAGCTCCTCCCTTGTATCCTGTGGGAGGGTATGTTTTCTGCTCCAATCAGTTCATAGAAAAAGACAATGGCTATTACTCAGAGCCTTGCCCTGTGCACCCCTACTTCACCTTAGTATAGAGGCTTTGTTTACTGATCTCAGAAAATCCTCCATAGGCTTTCAGTGGTTTCCCAATATTACAAAATAAAATAAGTTTGGAAATATCTAGAAATAACACAGAGTGAAACAGAATCTCCAAATTTGTTTCTTATTTTTTCTTCCAGAAAACTTTAGCTTACTTAGTCTTATTTTGAAAGACTCCCTTTGGGACTTTTATTGGAATTGCATTATTTATAAATTAATGTGAAGGTGGGGATGAGAATCGAGATCTTTAAAATGCTTAATATTTCTTACCAGGAACATATCTTTAAATCTATTTAAGTTTTCTTTTCTGACTTAATAAACTAAATAAATGGATACATAGGGGTATATCTTGTATTTTGTCTAAATGTATTCCCAGGCATGTTATTTTTTGGAAAAAAAAAAAAACTTGATGTGAAACTGTATCTTGTGATTACTTTTCCTTAAAGTCAAATGCATTCCTTCGAATCTAGTGAGTCACACACACTGGATACTCAGATTTTCCTCCTGAGGTCAGGGCTGGCCTGAGTGAAGGGCACGTTTGGACCATCTGATCTCAGGGGTACTGTTCCTTAGTTTTACTCTGGTTGGTGATTCTTAGTATCTGAGACCCCTTAAAAGGCTAATGATGATAGAAAGCTATGGAAGAAGACATTGCAGTTAATTTTGAATCTACAGTCTTTCAGACCCTCCTCCTCACCCCACAACCATCTGTGGACACCCTGCCCCACCTCCTGCCACATCCCCAGGTTTAGATGAAGAACCTTTGCTGCAAATGCTCAGCCTAGAGCTGGGCCTCCTTTCCTCTTCATCTCCTATTTTGTGTTATAATGAATGACCTGAAACATTTCTTTCATTATTATTTAAGTATTAGGATATTTAAAAAGTACACCATCATACTGTGTACTTCAACATCCGAAGAGGAAATGAAGCTAATGTGTGTGAGATTAAAATGGTACCATTTAGGAAACTGTCAGTCACTTAATTACCCAAGAAAAAAATGGAGAAAAAAAGGACAAAGAAAGCAAGCCCTCATGTTTTCCCAAAATAAAATGAACTATGCGTCTTTAGTTTCTCTTTCAGTGTGCATCTGGAACTGCCCTTCTCTCCCCTGGCTGTACCTCAGAGCTGGCCTGGGACTGGGGGCTGGCACAAGGACCACCATACTCAAGGAACGCTGTGGTTATGTAGTAAATAGAACCTAACAGCAGGCACCAGGGTTACTGTGAGTGGGCAAGTTGTCAGTGTGTATGGCATCTCTTTGGGTTATTCACACCACCCAGAACCTTGGAGTAGCTCAGGAGCGTCCCTATTTGGAGTAATTTAGGTAACCCATTTCTCAGCTTGATGATAAAGATCCGCCTACTTTCTGGTTTGTTTCTAATTTAGGTTCCCTTGGTTATAAAGTGATAGAGCTGTTTGCCACCCTTCCTGGTGAGTCAGACGTTCTCGTCTCCACCAGCCAGGGAGAGCTATAAATATCTTGGAATATTTCATTGGCCTCTAGTACTTTTAAAAACTTCATTCATAGCTAACAAGCTATGTTAGCCATGAATGGATTTTCCTTTAATATCATATGTCCATTCAGATTTTCCTAAGTGTCTTCTTTCATGGTCTAGGCAATAGGTTAGTTCATTGTATATTTCACAGGCCTTTGTAACATGTTACCATCACTTGCATGGAGTTAGGGTGATGGTCCAGAAATTGGAAGCTGTGCCAATGGCCCAGTAAAACTTTGCATCTTATACTGAGAAATCAGAGGTGACACAAGTGTTACAGGCTTCTACTATGTATCTGGGAGCTGTGGGGGAGGGAGACTGACTTCCTGAACACAAATGGGAACTAAGAATTGATATTTAGCAGAGGGAATTCCAAAATGTGGACCAGTGACTCAGGAATCGTATGTTGTGTCCTAGGAAATATTAGTAAAGGTCTTTAGCTCAGAGGACGAAAAGCAAGAGATTAAAATACAGAATCTGAAACTTTAGAATATTAAGAATTTAGAGATGCAAGCATCTCAGAAATTGTGTGATTAATCCTATTAGTTTTACAAATGAGAGCCAGAGAGGTTATGACTTACTGAAAGATACATGTAATTAATAAGAGAGCTGAAATGACAGAAGAAAGAGAAGAACCACAGCTTCAAGTCGGGGATAGGGGTGGTGGAATGCATTGGAGACTGAGTAATGTTTGTTTTTTTTTCCTGCCAACATACAACAATTAAAGCTCCAGCAAGGAAAGCACATGGGAACAGGAGCATTTAAGAATTATGCTGATTATTAAAAAAAAAACAAACAAAGTATTATGGCACTGGAGTGAGTCCATCTGAATAATAAAGGAGAGATATGGGTACCATGCCAGCTCACCAGACACATCCACAGAAATTAACTGGGTCATTTCATGCTGCTTTTTGACTCATAAAAATTGTTAATAGGAATTTTAATGGTATCTTTAATATGGTCTAGTCTCACTTAAGCAATGTAAAGCAAATAAAAATGCTTCTGGTTTGTGAATTCTTGCAAAGTTCAGGTGGGGCTCATGGGGCTCAGTTTGTATGCTGAAATGCGGGGTGCATGTTATTTGATTTTAGGAGGTACAGGAACAAATGTTTTTATTTTAATGGTTGTGTATTTCAGTAGTCTTATGATGTTTTAGAGAAAATAAAACAAGCACTAAAATCCACTTGGAAGCTTCTTTTGGGGAGGTGAGGCTGAGGTTTGATATGCCATATCCTGTGCCACATTTTCACAAATACCTCCTTTCACTATTTTTTTTTTTTTTTTTTACTGAAAATTTCTATCCAGGCGACCTCATTTTTCTTCTCTTTTTCAAATCTATTGCCAGCTGCCCAGTGCTTATTCTCTGGATCCTCCACCAAGCACCACTCTACCATTCCAACCTCTGTACCCTCCCCTCTACCACTCCCCCTACAACACACATCTTTCACTTGCATTGAATTCTTTCCTCTGGTCCACCTTTACTGTTCTGGGATCACCCACCAGCTCAGCCAAGAAAGGGCACTCACTCTTTCAGATCCCTCCTCCCAGAAACAGCAGTTGGGACATGGTGAATGTTTTCCTCTTTGATAGAACAAATGACTGTATTTCTGACTAGTAACTAAAGCAAAGGTTCCATGGCTAAACTCTTGAGCACTCTTTACCAGAGGAAGGAGTGAGAATGTAAGATGGGAAAAGTAGAAGATGATCTCAGAGAGAAAGAAATTGAACCAGGGAAATCTTAGGGATGTGCTTAAGTTTGGTGTTTCCTTTACTTTGGGTTTCATAGGTTTGGGCATCAAATAGAGTTGAGTTTGAAGCTTGGCTCTTCCATGTACTAACTGTTTAAAAAGAGCAATGATGATAATTTAAAATAATTATTGTAAAGATAAAATGAGATAATATATGAAATTCAGTGGCATCACAACTAGCTTATTATGTTATTTATTTTTTGACCACACCAAGCAGCTTGCGGGGTCTTAGATCCCCAACCAGGGATTGTACCTGGGTCCATGGCATGAAAGCATGGAGTCCTAACCACTGGATCGCCAAGGTGTGTGTGTGTGTGCATGCGTGTATGCTCAGTTGTGTCTGACTCTTTGTGACCCCATAAACTGTAGGCAACCAGGCTCCTGTGTCCATGGAATTTTACAGGAAAGAATACTGGAGTTGGTCACCATTTCTACTCCAGGGGATCTTCCCGACCCAGGGATCAAACCTGCATCTCTTGCATCTCCTGCATTTGTTGGCGGATTCTTTACCATTGTGCCACCTGGGAAGCCTGGATTGTCAAGGAATTCCCACAATTGGCTTTCTAAAAAAGCAGTTTATGTTGAAGTGTAGCATACATGTGGAAAATTGCTCATATTACAAGTGCTGATGAAAAAATCACTCAACCTCAGAAAGAAATGGAAAATTTTATTTGAGCCAAATTAAAAGGATTAGAAAAGACTCTGATGCTGGGAGGGATTGAGGGCAGGAGGAGAAGGGGACGACAGAGAATGAGATGGCTGGATGGCATCACTGACTCGATGGACCTGAGTCTAAGTGAACTCTGGGAGCTGGTGATGGACAGGGAGGCCTGGCATACTGCGATTCATGGGGTCGCAAAGAGTCGGACATGACTGAGCGACTGAACTAAACTGAACTGAAAACTTAACACCTGGGAATAGACTTTCAGAACTCTCCAAGAACTGTTCTGCCCATTAGAGAGATTAGTGGATCTTGAGTCATGACCACCTTACAAGATTAAGTAAGGGTGTTCCTAAGGAGTAATCTTGTTGATGCTCAGAGAATGTTATTTATATGGTTGAGTAGTTCTTTCTTCTGATGGAAAGGTTTGGTCAATGTGTAATGCATATACACAATATACAGTACAGGGGAGAGAGGAAGCCAAAGTCCAAAGAAAAAATGTAATTTGTAAATTTTCCTTGACTTGCTTTAGAATACAAATATTTATTTCATCACAAATAGTATAATAGCTCTATGAATTATAACAAAGTGAACATAACCACATGCAAATCAAGAAATAGTCCATTGCCTACAACCCCAAGGCCCCTATCTTGCCCCCTTCCTATCACAGCTACCTTTGTCCTCCAAAGAAATCACAGTTCTGACTTCTAACACTATAGATTAGTTTCAGTGCTTCTGAACCTAAGTGGATTCATTTTGTGTCTGGCTGCTTTCCTTCAACATTAAGCTTGTGAGATCCAAACATGTAATCATAGGTACCTGTAATCTACTTGTTTGCATTGTTCTATACCACTTCACTGTATGAATGTATTTCGATGAGTTTATTCATCCATGATGGACCTTCATGTTGTCCTCAGTTTGGGGCTATTATGAGTATGTTGCTATTCATTTTCTTGTGTGTGTCTTTCGGCACACAAAGGAACACATTTCTGCTTGGTACATACTGGGGAGTGGGATTTCTGGTCATAGGATATGTCTGTATTCAGCGTCATTTGTTGTTCAGTTGCTGAGTCATGTCTGACTCTTTGCAACCCCATGGACTGCAACACCCCAGGCTTCCCTGTCCTTCATTATTTCCCAGAGTTTGCTCTAACTCATGTCCATTCTGTTGATGATACCATCCAACCATCTCATCCTCGGTTGCCCCCTTCTCTTGCTCTCAATCTTGCCCAGCATCACAGTCTTTTCCAGGGAGTTGGCTCTTCGCATCAGGTGGCAAAAGTCCTGGGGCTTCAGCTTCCACATCAGTTTTTCCAGTGAATACTTGGAGTTGATTTCCTTTAGGATCGACTGGTTTGATCTCATTGCTGTCCATGGGACTCTCAAGAGTCGTCCGCAGCACCACAGTTCAAAAACATCAATTCTTAAGTGTTAGTTCAGTTCAGTTCATTTCAGTCACTCAGTTGCATCTGACTCTTTGCGACCCCATGAATTGCAGCACGCCAGGCCTCCCTGTCCATCACCAACAACCCGGAGTTCACTCAGACTAACGTCCATCCAGTTGGTGATGCCATCCAGCCATCTCATCCTCTGTTGTCCCCTTCTCCTGCCCCCAATCCCTCCTAGCATCAGGGTTTTTTTCCAATTAGTCAACTCTTCGCATAAGGTGGCCAAAGTATTGGAGTTTCCCCTTTAGCATCAGTCCTTCCAATGAACACTCAGGAATGATCTCCTTTAGAATGGACTGGTTGGATCTCCTTGCAGTCCAAGGGACTGTCAAGAGTCTTCTCCAACACCACAGTTCCTGT
>NW_011494769.1:1538884-1539120 GCF_000754665.1 Bison bison bison
TTCATCAAGAGGCTCTTTAGTTCCTCTTCACTTTCTGCCATAAGGGTGGGGTCATCTGCACATCTGAGGTTATTGATATTTCTCCCGGCAATCTTGATTCCAGCTTGTGCTTCTTCCAGCCCAGTGTTTCTCATGATGTACTCTGCATATAAGTTAAATAAGCAGGGTGTCAATATACAGCCTTGACGTACTCCTTTTCCTATTTGGAACCAGTCTGTTGTTCCATGTCCAGTTCT
>NW_011494769.1:1539742-1544061 GCF_000754665.1 Bison bison bison
AGAATTTCCACAGTTTATTGTGATCCACATAGTCAAAGGCTTTGGCATAGTCAATAAAGCAGAAATAGATGTGTTTCTGGAACTCTCTTGCTTTTTCAATGATCCAGCAGATGTTGGCAAGTTGATCTTTGGTTCCTCTGCCTTTTCTAAAGCCAGCTTGAACATCAATGTTAGTAGATGATACCAAATACTTTTCCAAAATGATGGTATCAGTTTATATTCCCATCTCAAAACATCACAGTTCTGATTGTGCCACATCTTTGCGAACATTTGGCTTGGTTGATTTTTCTAATTCAAGCCAGTCTGTTGTTAACTGGTGTTTCCCAGTTAAGCACTTTTTCATATGCTTATTGACCATTGGATCTCCTGTTTTATAAAGTGCCTGTTCAAATCACTTGTTCATTTTTAATAAGTAGATTCTTTTTTATTATTTTACACAGAAGTTATTTTTATATGCTGGATATTAGCCATTTGGTTAAATATGTTTGAAGTATTTTCTCTTACTCTCTGGATTAGCTTTTCATTATCTTAATGGTACCTTTTGATGAATAGAAATTCTCACTTTTATTATAATCATTCTTGTCCTATCATTAGGGTATTTTAAGCCTTCTTAAAATAATCCATTCCTAAGTCAGTCATGAAAATATTCTCTTATAAAGGTATTAATGTTCTTCATTTGTCTTTAAACTTATAATATACTGGGCATTGATTTTTGTGTACAAGTTGAGGAGGAGATCAAGTTTGTTTTTTCTATATCAAAATTATCTGGAATTATTTACTGAGAAACCCACCTTCCTCCCCTGGACACTGTATTCTTTTCCAGTGTTCTCTAGATTTATCTAACCTTGTAACAGTGTAGCACTGTCTTAATGACAACTATAATAAATCATGATCTACTAGAGTATGTCCTTTAACCTTGGTTATTCTCAGCAGTTTGTATTTTCATATGCATTTTAAAATTAGTTTATTAACTTGGACATTGTGGTTTTGATTGCCTTGACATCTTTACAATAATACTGAGTTTTTAATTCCATATAGTATGTATATCTTTTCTGTAAATATTTATATATTGTCTTTTCTGATTTCTCTGTTCAGTTTTCTTTGTGGAGGTTTTAATGTCCCTTAAATCGATTCCTAAGTATTCTAAAATTTTGATGCAGTTGTGCACATTTAAAAAAATTCCATTTTATGACTTTTTGTCAGAATGTCTCTCTCAAAATAGTTACTGTAATTATTGAACTGTTTCCTTATTAATGAACCTTTTAACTTTTAGAATCTTTCACTGTTGCAAACAGTGCTTTAATGAAATTATTATATATCTATTTGTGCATACCAGTGAGTGTTTCAATAGGATAGAAGTGGAATTTTTAAGAGTTCCTGCCCATTTTAAATGCTGATAGATACTACACAGCTGCCCTCTCAAAATATGAAACTCATTAATACTCAGCTAAAACAGGAATGTCCTTTACTCACATTTCACCAATATTCATTTAATTTATGCCAGTCTAAGTTTAAAAATTGCATACCACTATTTTTAATTTGTATTTCTCCGATACTCGCATAGTTGGACGTCTTTTCATTGTCTTTTGTGACTTGTTTGCTTGTGTTCTTTGCCCTTTTGTAAATTGGGTCATTCTCTATTCTTACTGATTTAAAAGGAGGTGTTTATATGTTTATAAGTCCACCAGGACTTCCCTGGTGGCTCAGATGGTAAGGTGTCTGCGTGCAATGCGGGAGACCTGGGTTCAATCCCTGGGTCGGGAAGATCTGGAGAAGGAAATGGCAACCCACTCCAATATTCTTGCCTGGAAAATCCCATGGATGGAGGAACCTGGTGGGCTACATCCATGGGGTCGCAAAGACTCGGACACGACTGAGCGACTTCACCTTCACTTTTATATGTTAAGGGAATTAGTCCTTGATTTCCTTATATATACAAGTGTAAATATATATCTCAATCCTAGTCTTTAGCTTGCCATTTCTTTTACCTTTTGCTGTCATTCATTATATGGAAATTTTGTTTTGTGTAGTCATATCTTTTCAGGGAGTTGTTGTTTTTATTGTTGTTGGTCTTAAGGAAGCCTTCCCCAACCTAAACTTGAACAATATATGTATTTTAACTCCTATGCATATATATTTAGATTTTTATTCAGTCTGCAATTTGTTTCTGTGTGTGGCATACATAAAGATATGATATGGGTGACAGTGTGCTTAGCTTATAGAATCTGCTTTTGATTTTGTTTCCATCTTAGTTCTAGTTTTTCAGTTGAGAGTCTTAGAATTTTTTTTATAGACAAATGATGACAATTTGCATTTGTTGTAAAATGGATATAAAATTTATCATCTTAACCATGAAAATTTTTTTATCACTTACTCAAAACATTTATTAACACTCTGTATACGTAGCACATATGGTTTACCTAAGGGTGAATAGATGTTGGCCATTTTAAGTAGAGTTCAGTAGTGTTAAGTATATTTGTGTTGTGTAACAGATACCTAGAACTTTTTCATTTTCATACCTGAAACTGTACACGTTAA
The DNA here is from genome assembly GCF_000754665.1 of Bison bison bison. Classification (NCBI taxonomy): domain Eukaryota; kingdom Metazoa; phylum Chordata; class Mammalia; order Artiodactyla; family Bovidae; genus Bison; species Bison bison. The sequence goes on from NW_011494769.1 coordinate 1,542,281, forward strand.
TCAACTGTTCATTTGTCCTGTTTTCCCAAACTCTGGCAACCACTATCTTATTTTCTATTTTATGAATTTGACTATTTCAGGTGCCTCATATAAGTGGAATCATACAGTATGCGTCTTTGTGTGACTGGTTTATTTCACTTTGCATAATGTCCTCAAGATTCATCCCTGTGTTAGAATGTATCAGATTCTTCTCTATTTTTAAGGTTGAATAATATTCTACTAGATATGCTCTGTACCACATTTTCTTTATCCATCCATCAATAAACACTTGAGTTGCTTCTACTTTGAGCTATTGTTAATAATGCTGCTATGACCATAAATGTACAAATATTTCCCTGGAATACGGAATAAAACAGGGCAAAGACTAATAGAGTTTTGCCAAGAAAATGCACTGGTCATAACAAACACCCTCTTCCAACAACACAAGAGAAGACTCTATACATGGACATCACCAGATGGTCAACACCAAAATCAAATGGATTATATTCTTTGCAGCCAAAGATGGAGAAGCTCTATACAGTCAGCAAAAACAAGACCAGGAGCTGACTGTGGCTCAGACCATGAACTCCTTATTGCCAAATTCAGACTGAAATTGAAGAAAGTAGGGAAAACCACTAGACCATTCAGTGTATGCAGGTCACAAAGCAAGAGTTAGAACTGGACATGGAACAACAGACTTGTTCCAAATAGGAAAAGGAGTTTGTCAAGGCTGTATATTGTCACCCTGTTTATTTAACTTATATGCAGAGTACATATAAATCAAATCCCTTATGATTATACAATGGAAGTGAGAAATAGATTTAAGGGCCTCGATCTGATAGATAGAGTGCCTGATGAACTATGGAATGAGGTTCGTGACATTGTACAGGAGACAGGGATCAAGACCATCCCCATGGAAAAGAAATGCAAAAAAGCAAAATGGCTGTCTGGGGAGGCCTTGCAAATAGCTGTGAAAAGAAGAGAGGTGAAAAGCAAAGGAGAAAAGGAAAGATATAAACATCTGAATGCAGAGTTCCAAAGAATAGCAAGAAGAGATAAGAAAGCCTTCTTCAGCGATCAATGCAAAGAAATAGAGGACAACAACAGAATGGGAAAGACTAGGGATCTCTTCAAGAAAATCAGAGATACCAAAGGAACATTTCATGCAAAGATGAGCTCGATAAAGGACAGAGATGGTATGGACCTAACAGAAGCAGAGATATTAAGAAGAGATGGCAAGAATACACAGAAGAACTGTACAAAAAAGATCTTCATGACCCAGATAATCACGATGGTGTGATCACTGACCTAGAGCCAGACATCCTGGAATGTGAAGTCAAGTGGGCCTTAGAAAGCATCACTAAGAACAAAGCTGGTTGAGGTGATAGAATTCCAGTTGAGCTATTCCAAATCCTGAAAGATGATGCTGTGAAAGTGCTGCACTTAATATGCCAGCATATTTGGAAGACTCAGCAGTGGCCACAGGACTGGAAAAGGTCAGTTTTCATTCCAGTCCCAAAGAAAGGCAATGCCAAAGAATGCTCAAACTACTGCACAATTGCAGTCATCTCACACACTGTTAAAGTAGTACTCAAAATTCTCCAAGCCAGGCTTCAGCAATATGTGAACTGTGAACTTCCTGATGTTCAAGCTGGTTTTGGAAAAGACAAAAGAACCAGAGATCAAATTGCCAACATCTGCTGGATCATGGAAAAAGCAAGAGAGTTCCAGAAAAACATCTATTTCTGCTTTATTGACTATGCCAAAGCCTTTGACTGTGTGGATCATAATAAACTGTGGAC
>NW_011494769.1:1544179-1554569 GCF_000754665.1 Bison bison bison
GAAAGAGGAGAGTCAAAAAGTTGGCTTAAAGCTCAACATTCAGAAAACGAAGATCATGGCATCCCGTCCCATCACTTCATGGGAAATAGATGGGGAAACAGTGGAAACAGTGTCAGACTTTATTTTTCTGGGCTCCCAAATCACTGCAGATGGTGACTGCAGCCATGAAATTAAAAGACACTTACTCCTTGGAAGGAAAGTTATGACCAACCTAGATAGCATATTCAAAAGTCAAGACATTACTTTGCCAACAAAGGTTCGTCTAGTCAAGGCTATGGTTTTTCCTGTGGTTATGTATGGATGTGAGAGTTGGACTGTGAAGAAGGCTGAGCACCGAAGAATTGATGCTTTTGAACTGTGGTGTTGGAGAAGACTCTTGAGAGTCCGTTGGACTGCAAGGAGATCCAACCAGTCCATTCTGAAGATCAGCCCTGGGATTTCTTTGGAAGGAATGATGCTAAAGCTGAAACTCCAGTCCTTTGGCCACCTCATGCGAAGAGTTGACTTATTGGAAAAGACTCTAATGCTGGGAGGGATTGGGGGCAAGAGGAGAAGGGGACGACAGAGGATGAGATGGCTGGATGGCATCACTGACTCGATGGATGTGAGTCTGGGTGAACTCCGGAAGTTGGTGATGGACAGGGAGGCCTGGCGTGCTGGGATTCATGGGGTCACAAAGAGTCGAACGTGACTGAGTGACTGATCTGATCTGATTTCCTTGGGACCCTGCTTTGAATTCTTTTGAGTATATACTAGAAGTGGGATTGCCGGATCATATGACAGTGTTATTTTACTTCGAGGTGCCTCCATACTGCTTTTCATAGCTGCTAAATGATACATTGCTACTGTATTGTGCAAGTTCCAATTTATCCACCTTGTCAACACTTGTTACTTTCTGATTTTTTTATTTGTTTAGTAGTAGCCACCTCAATCAGTGTATTGACTCATTAGGTTTAGATTTGAATTTCTCTAATTATTAGTGCTGTTGAATGTCTTCTTATGTGTCTATTGGTCACTGGTGTATCTTCTATGGATGAATGTCTATTTAAATACTATTGCCAACAGATTGTTGCCTATCTCTTTTTATGGACTTTTTCTATTGACTAGAGCCTCCAAAACAAAGCTAGAAACATAGAAATTAGTAGACTTCCTTGTGCTATTCCTGATTTTATTGACTTCCATCTAATATTTTCCGGTTAAGCATTATGTTTGTTGGACATTTTTTGGTCAATAGCTTTTATCAAGTTAAGGAATGTTATTTTTATATATGGGCTTCTAAGTGTTGAAATCACAAAAAGTAGTTTGAGTTTTATATGTGAGGGATATATTTATTGAAATGACTGTGTGATTCATGTTATTTTAAAAAATCTGAATATCCAGTAATTACATTTTAAATTCATTAGTGTGGAATCTTCTCTGTACTATCTCATCATGATGAAAGGCTGAATTTGATTTGCTGATTTTCTGGTCATTTTAAAGAAAGAAAAGTCTTAGCCAAATGTAATAAATTTTGTGTATTCAAGATAAGGTAATCTAAAGGAAACTCTGGAGACATTCTTCATATTTTAAGTAGCAAAGTGTGCAGTGACTGCAATGGAGCAATGGATTTATTAAGATGAAAACAACAACGAAATGGGTTTTAGATCTGCTCCTTGTGTTTTTCTCTGATGTTATTTTTTCCTTAGCGTTAAGATTCCTTCTTCAGTGTACTACCAATCAAACTAAGTGGAAGTGAACTTTGAAAAGCAGCTCTATTGTGTGTTAAGTTACATGGCACAGCTAGGACAACTCCTGGGGGATTTCCCTTGACTTAGTTAGAGCACATGTTCTATCTTGTATTGTAATCTTAGAAGTTGCAGGTAAATGTCAATGAAATCAGAGTTACTGTTGCTTCTGCTGCTAAGTCACTTCAGTCGTGTCCAACTCTGTGCGACCCCATAGACGGCAGCCCACTAGGCTCCCCTGTCCCTGGGATTCTCCAGGCAAGAACACTGGAGTGGGTTGCCATTTCCTTCTCCAATGCATGAAAGTGAAAAGTGAAAGTGAAGTCACTCAATCGTGTCCGACCCTCAGCGACCCTATGGACTGCAGCCTTCTAGGCTCCTCCATCCATGGGATTTTCCAGGCAAGAGTACTGGAGTGGGGTGCCATTGCCTTCTCTGCTAGATCATATCTAACTCTTATTTAGTAACATCTAGCACACTGGAGACGGAAATGGCAACCCACTCCAGTGTTCTTGCCTGGAGAATCCCAGGGGTGGGGGAGCCTGGTGGGCTGCCATCTATGGGGTCACACAGAGTCGGACACGACTGAAGCAACTTAGCAGCAGCGGCAGCAGCACATTGTAAGTGTCTAATTCATTATCAATTCCACTATTCCAATTAATATACGTGCATTTATTTAGCAAATATTTACTGAGTGTCTATTATATACTGGTGAGTTTGATAGATGCTTGGAGTTCAAAGATGAATGAGGCAAGATCCTTTCACTCAAGCAGCTCAGAGGTAGAAGGTAGGTGATGGAGAGTAACCTAGGGGAGAGAGAGGTGAAATGTATACAAATAAGTGCAGTAAAATAGTCTAATGCTCTTATTGAAGTGTGTCTACCATATCAAAGAACACAGAGGAGAGCATGATCAATGCTATTTGGGGGAACTAGGACAGGCCTCTTGAGCAGACATGGAAAATAGTAGTCTGGATAAGTCATGGGGAAATAAGGTAGACCAAACCGTCAGAGGAAAGATGGAGCAGAGCTTGTTTGAAGAATAGTGGATAGTTCACTTTGACTGATAGATAAGAGGTAAAGGGAAAGATATGCAAGGACTTTATGCCTTTAAACTTGGAGGAGGCCAGGTCTTTAGGGGAGGGGAAAATATGGTGTTACGCTGTGCTGAGGACCTCGGGCCATAGACACTGGGGAGAACTGTTGAAAGGTTTTAGGCAGGGGAGTAACAGAATCAAATGCAAATATTGTAGGACTACTTTAGAGATATTGAGGATGAGTATGGATCTGGGAAGGAGGTGAGTGGCTACTGAGGGAAGTAGACCAGTTTGGTGTGGTCCTTGTAGTGACCCAGAGGATAGATGATAGAGGCAATCAATGATTTCTACTTTCTTGTGAACACATACATTTAAAAAAAATGTTATTTTTGATATTCAGTGATAATGGAATCAGAGTTAATAAAAAAATTCTAGATACTCTTGGTTGCATTTTAGGTGATAGCTTATACCTTTTGCTAAGCCCTAATAATTTGAATTTATTGCCCGTCAAGCCTGGAATGAATGTGTGTCTTAGTAGCAATATATAGTTATCTTTATGGCTTACTTGGTGGCTCAGTGCTGGAGAATCCACTGATTATGGATTGTCCAATACATGGATAAAATATGTGTTCAGCTCTAGGTCAATTTGCTTGAAACAAACATACAAAACCAGTTGTCTAAAACCAGTTTACCTGGATTAGTATTATCAATCACTTATTTCTGTCTTCAGGGTCTCCCTAGTAGCTCAGCAGTAAAGAATGCCTGCAGTACAGGAGACTCAGGAGACATAGGTTGGATCCCTGGGTCAGGAAGATCCCCTGAAGAAGGAAATGGCAACCTACTCTAGTATTTGTGCCAGGAAAATTCCGTGAACAGAGGAGCCTGGCAGACTACAGTCTGTGGGGTTACAGAGTCAAACACGACTGAGCGTGCGCACGCGCGCACACACACACACACACACACACACACACTTCTGTCTTCAACAGCAACTAATTATGTTTGCAACACTCAAGCACAATAACCCTACTGCTGACCCACCAGGGACTTTCTGTGATAAGTCATGTTCTTCCTGAGGACATCAATTGCTCCTTCCTGGTCAACAAAGTCAATACTTACAATCAAACTTAGAAAACCATTTACCTCTGCTGCTTTCTCATCACATTCTACCCGTCCTTCCCCCAGTTCCAGAAAGCCTTTGACTATCCCACCCTCTCCTGAGTATCTCTGAATCCCTTGGTCACTAGGTACTACCTGTGGTAGGTCTTCTATTGTTGAATTTTTATTCAAATCACACATCATTTAACATTTTATGTGTTTGTTTTGTGTCCCAATTTGTTTCTCAGACTCTAGTGAGGCAGGAAGTAATCAGGGGAGCCTGTTAATTCAGATAATACCGATATCTGGAGTAGGTCCATGAATCTGCCTTTTTCACATGATGCACAGGTACTTAGAATATAGTGCTAGGTCAGTAGTCTTCAAATGGGGGATGCAGAAGGACCCTCCAAGGGGTGAGGGGGCGGCATGGATAACTTTGAGCAATTTACCTTCCATATCCTCAACTTTGAGTAGTGTTTTCTTTTAAGTTTATCTATCCATCCATTTTCGGCTGCACCGGGTCCTTGTTACTGCTCAGGCCTCCGTAGCTGCAGTGAGCGGGGCCGATCTCCAGCTGCGGTGTGTGGGCTTCCCATTACAGTGGCCTCTCTCGTTGCAGAGCGCAGGCTCAAGGCCTCCGTGCTTGTGGCTTCCGGACTCCAAAGTACAGGCTGAGTAGTTGTGGTGCACGGACTTGGTTTTTCCGTAGCATGTGGGATCCTCCCCAATCAGGGATTGAACCTGAGGCTCCTGCATTGGCAGATGGATTCTCTACCACTGAGCCACCAGGGAAGCCCTTCTTAAATTAGTACTTTCTTAATTTAAATGGACCTCTAACCAGTTTATAAAGGGAAAGTATTTAACCTATTCCCAAAGTTGGCTCTACTTGTTCAGGTGTAAAAACCACCAGGGTGTCAAAGGATGATTCCAGGTAATGGTATCCATGAAGCCTTCTTTATTCGAGCACCAGAAGTTTCAGCCTATCCATTCCAATAAGAGTTATATTTCCAAATGAATTTTATTGTTTAATAATGATCACATTTCAATATGTTTTCATAGGTTAGATAGTAAAATTTTTTTGATAACTTAGCCCAAAAGTAAATGTAAAACTGGGCTTCCCACATGGCTCAGTAGTAAAGAATCTGCCTGCCAATGCAGGAAACACTGGTTTGATCCCTGGGTTGAGAAGATCCCCTGGAGAAGGAAATGGCAACCCACTCCAGTATTCTTGCCTGGAAAATCCCATGGACAGAAGAGCCTGGCAGGGCTACAGTCAGACACGAGTTAGTAACTAAACAACAACAACAAAACCTAAAACTGATTGTGATCAGAGAAAAGTTTTAAAAATCATTTTTGTATTTGTATTCCTTGAAAATTATAAGAGGGTGAATGATAGTCATTCAAGTATAAAAAAGCTATTACTTTTGTTTTGTTTATTTGGGGACGTTCCTTTTTTATTGGAGGATACTTGCTTTATTACTAAATTCTGTTAAAAGTAACTGAAATATGTAAAAGGAAGAAAAAGAACCAGGTAAAATTTCTGAATGTTAAGGCCATTTGTTCACAGCCTTTTAAAACAGATAATGCTGAGTGGCAAATTATGATATTATTAGATTCCATTAACTACATTTAAAAAATTAGTAGTTTCACTTTTCAGATCAGTATTTATAAATTGTCCTGTTTAAACTTACAGTGACAAGTTTCAAATGTCAGTTTAGAATGTGTGAGTTTATTTTTTTAGAGAAATTGTAGTGGGTGCGTGAGCAAGAGTTTGAAGAGGACTGTTCTAGTTTGTACTTTGAAAAATGCTGCATCAGAATCACCAGTGACCATGTGAAAAATGTAGCTCCCTGGTTCTGATCCAGGAATGATCATGTGTGTGATAATAGCTGACATTTATTTAGTTCCATGTGCCAAAGCAAGTGAAAACGGCAGGTTCATTTCTACAAAACGTGTCAATTCTGTTTGCCTTTCCTGAGGGCATGGCAGAGCTGTATTCCCTGTGGCTTACTGCCTGGTTCTCAGTGGCCATAACCAGAGCCTAAGGTTACAGAGGACACAGCCCATTCCCTCAAGTATGAGCCTGCTCAGAGAACTTGCTCCCCTCCCTTCCCACCCGTGCACTTGTAGAGTCAGCCCATCTGTAGACAGTCTCAGAGAAGAAGCTTCTGGACTCTCTCCCCAACCTCCTCGAACCTTTCCCCTTCTCACCCAAACTCAGATCAGCTGTAGGGTGTTTGAAGGAGAGTGGGATGGCCAATGTCACTACCAGGAACAAACAGATTCTGTCCTGTTGTGCCGTACCTGGAGGAGCTTCCCGCTTCTGTGTCAGGTATGAGCTGAGCTTCCAGCACACTGAGCCAGATCTCTGGGGGATCAGCGAGATGGGAGTGTGGTCTCTGTTTGGCTTTGTTCCTTTTCTTTCTTTAAAGTGGATCACTGCTTTTATTTATTTGTTTTATTAATTTTTTGAAGTATAATTGTTAAAAATACTGTTTCAAATATACAGCAGTTATTCAGTTATATACATACATATATGATTTATATATATTTGTATATTTATTATCTTTCATATTATTTCCCATTACAGGTTATTACAAACTACTGAATATAGTTCCTTGTGCTATATAGTAGATCATTGTTGTTTATATGTTTTGTTTATAGTAATTGTTGCTATAAATCATGTCTGACTCTTTGCAACCCCATGGACTGCAGCATTCCAGGCTTCTCTGTTCTTCACTGTCTCCCTGACTTTGCCCAACTCATGTCCATTGAGTTGGTGATGCCATCCAACCATCTCATCCTCTGTCACCCCTTTCTCGCCTGCCCTCAATCTTTCCCGGCTTCAGGGTCTTTTCCATTGAATCAGCTCTTTACATCAGGTGGCCAAAGTATTGGAGCTTCAGCTTCAGCATCAGTCCTGGCAATGAGTATTCAGGACTGATTTCCTTTAAGATTAACTGATTTGATCTCCTTGCTGTCCAAGGGACTCTCAAGAGTCTTCTCCATCACCACAATTTGAAAACATTGATTCTTTGGTGCTCAGCTTTCTTTTTTGTCCAACTCTCACATCCATCCATGACTACTAGAAAATCCATAGCTTTGACTATACGGATCTTTGTTGACAAAGTGATGTTTCTGCTTTTTAATATGCTGTCTGGATTTGTCATAGCTTTTCTTCCAAGGAGCAAGCATCTTTTAATTACATGGCTATAGTCACCACCCACAGTGCTTTTGGAGTCCAAGAAAATAGTCTTGTCACTGTTTCCACTTTTTCCCCATGTATTTGCCATGAAGTGATGGGACCAGATGCCATGGTCTTAGTTTTTTGAATGTTGAGCTTTAAGTCAGCTTTTTCACTCTCTTCTTTCACCCTCATCAAGAGGCTCTTTACTTCCTCTTTGCTTTCTGCCGTTAGCATGTTATCATCTGCATATCTGAGATTGTTGCTGTTTCTCCCAGCAGTCTTGGTGGCAGCCTTTGAATCATTCAGCCCAGCATTTTGCATGATGTATTCTGCATAGAAGTTAAATAAACAGGGTTAAATATACAGCCCTGACATACTCCTTTCCCAATTAATGTGTATCTGTTAATCCCCGATTCCTAATTTATCCCTCTCTACTGTTTCTCCTTTGGTAATCATAAGTTTGTTTTCTATGTCTGTGAGTCTGTTTTAGTTTTGTGAGTTCATCTGTATCATTTTTTAAGATTCCACATATAAGTGATATCATATATTTGTCTTTCTCTGATTTCTTTCACTTGGTCTGATCATCTCTGTGTCCATCCATGTTGCTGCAAATGGCATCATTTCATTCTTTTTTATGGCTGTGTAATATTCTGTTGTATATATGCACCATATCTTCTTAAACCAATCATCTGCTTATGGGCAGTTGGGTTGTTTCTGTATCTTGGCAGTTCTGAATAGTGCTGCAGTGAATGATGGTGTGCATGTATCTTTTTGAGTTAGAGTTTTTGTCTTTTCTTGATGTATGCCCAGAGATGGGATTATGGGGTCATATAATAACTCTAGTTTTTTAAGGGACCTCCATACTGTTATTCATAGTGGCTGCACATTTTACATTCCCACTAACAGGATAGGAGGGTCCCCTTTCTCCATACCCTCTTCAGCATTCATTATTTGTAGATGTTTTGATGATGCTCATTCTTACTGGTATGTTTTGATCTTTGATTTCATTGTAGTTTTTATCTTGTCACATGCCTGTTTAACCATCTCTGTTTTCTTTGGAGAAATGTCTGTTCAGGTGTTCTCCCATTTTTTGATGGGATTGCTTATTTTTTGATGTGGAGCTGTATGACATGTTTGTATATTTTGGAAATTAATTGGCAGTTGCATTGCTTGCAGATATTTTCTCCCATTCCATAGGTTGTCTTTTCATTTTGTGTATGGTTTCCTTTTGCTATACGAAAGCTTTTAAGTTTAATTAAGTCTCATTTGTTTATTTCCGTTACTCTAGGAGACAGTTCCAAAAATATATTGCTGCCATTTATGTTTTGCCTATGTTTTCCTCCAGGAATTTTATAGTATCCAGTCTTACATTTAGAATGTTCATCAATTTTGATTTTTATTTTTTGTGTGCAATGTTAGGGAATGTTCTAATTTTATCCTTTTATATGTAACTGTCCAGTTTTCTCAGCTCCACTAATCTCCACTATTCTCTATTGTATATTCTTGCCTCCTTTGTCTTAGACTAACTACAATAAGTGTGTGAGTTTATTTCTGGGTTCTCTATGCTCTTATATTGATCTGTGTGTCAGTTTTTGGGCCAGTGTCATATTATTTTGATTATCATAACTTTGTACTATTTAGTCTGAAGCCAGGGAAAGTGATTCCTCCAGTTCTGTTCTTCTTTCTTAAGATTGTTTTGGCTATTCAGTATTCTTAATTTTGATAAGGACCAGAAATAAGTCAGTTGCTACAAAGTTCAAAGTCATTTTTAAAACTAGTTGTGGAATGGTTACAACCCTGATAAGGTATATAGAACAAAGAATTGAAGGAGTACAGCAAAATGCTAACAGTGGTGTCTCAGAGGAGTGGATTTGCCTGTTTTCTAAATTATCATTCTTAAATATAAGCATGCTTATATTGCTTTTACAATTTAGAAATCTGTTGTAAATTATCCTTTCTAAGAGGTGGGACACTCATAAGTGACACAAGTGACTCCTCTGTCACTTGTTCTCCAAGAGAATATTTCCATTTTTCAGTGATAACAACTAATAATGAATCTGTTTTACATCTGCCAAGCCCTATAGAAATGAACTAAATATTACACGCAGAGTAGATAACTATAATCCATAGTATAATGCTATGAGGTAGATCATTATTCATAGTTTATTAACGAGGATACTGAAGCTTAGAAAAATTATGTCCTTTTCTTGGGCTTTGCATAGCTAATAAAGAGAGAGGCTAGTATTTGAACCTTGGTAGCTGGTTCCAAGACTACTGTTTTGCATCATTAAATTGACAGACATGTCAGCTCATGCCAACTGACACCATGCTCCATCCTTTCTGAGTAAATATAGGAACATTTCTAGGAACTAAAATGAGAGCTCAGTTTGAAATGAGTGGAAAAAAATATTGGATATGGCATGATGATGAATGGATAAAATCCTGTAACGTGTTCTTACATGAAATTGTGTATAGAGGAGGTAATTCACATAATAAACATTCAATGTTAATTTTAGTTAAAATGCAACATTTATTTAAATGATATTGCCTGAACACCTCCTACATGCCAGGACTTGTTTGAGGCATTGAAATACATCAGTGAATCAAGGGAAAAAAGTTCAGCCTTCTAGGAACTTGCTTCTAAGGGAAAAGGGGAGCATGTTAGTGGTGAATACAGATAGTGAAGACATAAAATAAGTAGACTGTGTATTAGATGGTGATAAATGCTATGGAAAAGAAAAGTTGGATAAGAGGCACTGGGATTGTGGTGGAAGACTTGGTTACCATTTTAAATAATATGATCTGGATAGGACTCCTTAAGACTGTGACATTTGAGCAAAGAAATAAGAAAAGAGAAAGAAGTAAGGGACTGCAGGGGAAGGGAACCGCCAGTGCAAAGTCTCTGAGTACAGAATGGGTGTAGCATGGGCTGGGGAGCTGCAGCTGTTAGCCAGAAATGGAAATTCAAGAGAAATGTAGTTAGAGGCTCTTAACCTGGAGTCTGAGGACCTCTGAGGAGTTCAAGGATAAAATTCAGGGGGTCTGTTAATTTGGATGGGAAAAAATTCCATCCAATTTTTTTCATCAGTTCCCAACTGGAATTTAATGTTTTTCATCAGGTCCCAAACCTAGGTAATAGAACTGATGACCTTGTCAGCAATGGAAGTCACAGATATTATCACATCACATGATGGTTGTTGTATACCTTTTAAAATAGGGTTATTTTCATCACCACATCGCATCAAAGTTCTGTTAGTCATTAGCCCTGCCACTGGATCCTAAATAATTATTTATAATATAATAATATATTAATTATAAATAATAATAATTAATTATAAATAATAATCCT
>NW_011494769.1:1554669-1559992 GCF_000754665.1 Bison bison bison
TAAAATAACACTGAGTTGGTTTCCTCTGTAATCTATGGTATTTCATTTTATACTCTAAATATGTTCTTTGGAAAAAGGTTATGCCTTCCTCCAGGGCATTTTCCCAACTCATAGAGGCAAGAACCCTTGCCTCTATGTCTCCCGTGTTGGCAGATAGGTTCTTTACCACTGGGAAGCTGGGATCAGTAGGCATTGCCACTGCCAAAGAGGCCTGTGGCACAAAAGGCATGGAGGAACCTCTGATGAACAGCTTTGCGGGCCAGTGTTGAGAGTGAAATTCGGCTTTTTTGTTGAGAGTGAAGTAGGGAGCTGTGAGGGAATTTTGAACAGAGACTTGACATGATTTTCTTTGTGTCTAGAAAAGCCCACTCTGGCTGCTGTGTTTAATTAGGGACTGGGGGCACGGAAGGAGGGTGTGGGCCCCAGCAGACCCAGGTTACAGTTATCAGATTATTATGTTATCATAACATAATATGCAATGCAGGAGACCCCAGTTTGATTCCTATGTAATATGCAATGCAGGAGACCCCGGTTTGATTCCTGGGTCAGGAAGATCCCCTAGAGAAGGGATAGGCTACCCACTCCAGTATTCGTGGGCTTCCCTTGTGGCTCAGCTGGTAAAGAATCTGCCTGCAAAGCGGGAAACCTGCATTCGATCCCTGGGTTGGGAAGATCTCCTGGAGAAGGGAAAGGCTACTCACTCTAGTATCCTGGCCTGGAGAATTCCATGGACTGTATATTCCATGGGGTTGCAAAGAGTCGGACACGGCTGAGTAACTTTCAGTTTCACCTTCATGGTGATCCAGGCAAGAGATTGTACTTGCTTAGGGCACAGGCGCATGGACTATGGTGGTAGAAAAGGAGGCAGTAAAAAATAATCAGATTTTGAATTTGTTTTGAAGGCAGAACCATTGGCATTTCTTTCTTTTTTTTCTTTTATATATTTTGACTTTACAGTATTGTATTGGTTTTGCCATATATCAACATGAATCCGTCACAGGTATTCACGTGTTCCCCATCCTGAACCCTCCTCCCTCCTCCCTCCTCCCTCCCCATACCATCCCTCTGGGTCGTCCCAGTGCACCAGCCCCAAGCATCCAGTATCGTGCATCGAACCTGGACTGGTGACTCATTTCATATATGATATTATACATGTTTCAGTGCCATTCTCCCAAATCATCCCACCCTCTCCCTCTCCCACAGAGTCCAAAAGACTGTTCTGTACATCTGTGTCTCTTTTGCTGTCTCGCATACAGGGTTATCGTTACCATCTTTCTAAATTCCATATATATGCGTTAGTATACTGTATTGGTGTTTTTCTTTCTGGCTTACTTCACTCTGTATAATAGGCTCCAGTTTCATCCACCTCATTAGAACTGATTCAAATGTATTCTTTTTAATGGCTGAGTAATACTCCATTGTGTATATGTACCACAGCTTTCTTATCCATTCATCTGCTGATGCACATCTAGGTTGCTTCCATGTCCTGGCTATTATAAACAGTGCTGCGATGAACATTGGGGTACACGTGTCTCTTTCCCTTCTGGTTTCCTCAGTGTGTATGCCCAGCAATGGGATTGCTGCGTCATAAGGCAGTTCTATTTCCAGTTTTTTAAGGAATCTCCACACTGTTCTCCACAGTGGCTGTATTTCTTGATTGGAGGTAGGGGAGAGCAGTCAGGGATGACCACAGAGTTTTTGACTTGAGCCGTGGAAGGATAGAACTGCCATTGACAGGAGGGGAAGACTGTTGGTGGTAGGGGAAGGATGAAGCATTATTTCTGAGATGTGAAACTCCAGGTGTCAATTTGACATGCACGAGGAAGTGCTAGCAGGCATTTGGATACTATGTGAGTGTGAAGTTGGGGTGAGGAGGGCTTCTGAGCTGCAGATGTGTATTGGGGAGTCATTTGCACATCTAAAAGTTGATATTTAAAACTCAGATTGCTGAGATGCTGAGTGGAGATAGAAGAGGGAAACCAGGAGGGCATGACCCTAGGGACCGCCAGTAGCAAGAGATTGAGGTGAAGAGGAAGAATCAACAAAGTAAACCGAGGATGAGTGTCCAGTGAGGTAGCCAGAAAACCAAGAAGTCGTGGAATTCTGAATGCTGAGTCCAAAAGGAGTATGAAGGATTGGGGGAAGTGTGCCAAATGTTAGAGCAGAAAAAAATAAGGATCGAGAATTGACCATTGAATTTAGAAGCGTAGAAGATCCTGGTGGAGGGGGCTTGGGCAGAAGCCTCATTCTGAGTGGCTTTAAGAGAATGACAATCAGAGACAGTATGTGGGAAAATTTTTGAGAAGTTTTGCAAAAGGAACTAAATTGGGGTAGTAGCTGGTGGGGCATGTGGGGCCAAAAGAAAGGTTTCATTTTGTTCTAATTAAGATGGGAGATGTAATAGTTCTTTTGTATGCCAGAGAGAAGGTTCTAGCAGAAAGGGGAAATTTGACGTAGGAAGAAGGCAGTCTTCCTGGAATGGTATCATTGAGAAAACTGATTTGGATAGAGATCTTAGGTACTAGCAGAGGGGTTGGCTTTGATAAGAGTATGAAAAGTCATCTCTAGTAACCGATCCCAAGAGCAGAGAATATGGGTATCAGTGCCCTTAGAACGATGTGGAGGTTCTTCCAGCAGCTTTAGTTTTGTCAGTGAAGTAGGAAGCAAAGTTATCAGTTTGGAATGAAAATGAAATTATTGAAAAAATTATTTTTTAATAATAGTAATAACAGCTGAAAATATGTATTATACACCTATGCACCAAACAGTGCTATAAGTGCTGTACAAATATTAACTCATCTCTTTAGCAACTTTGTAAAGTAGGAATCATCATTATCCGTATTTAAGGATGAGAAAACAGGCACAGAAGGTGAAATAACTTGACCCAGATGCTACTACTTGTGAGTGCCCAAGCTAGGATGCAAACTAGATATCCTAAGTCCAGAGTCTGCTCTCCGTATCTATAGCGAAACTGACCTTCTCAAAGATAGTACCCACTTTACTATCTTAACCAGTGACCCTCAGTGTCCTACAAAATGAAATACTAGAATGTCACCATCTTAGGATGAGAGAAAGTGAGGCACACGCCCGATTCACAGAAAACAGTCAATAAATGTTCTAACAGCAGTTCATTTTTGTTGATAAAGGTGTTAATGGTTTATGATTCTGTTGATTGCTTTTTAGACAACATTAGGTTTCATGGTTTAAAAATGGTTTCCAACTGGAGGAACAAAAATGGTATCCTATGCTTTATTAATATTTATTTGATTACCAGCAAGGTTGAGTGTTTGCTCCTACGTTTAGAGGACATGGAAACAGTGACTCTGACTTTGTATTTCTGCGACATCTGTTGCCACAGTAACTAAGGCAGTGAACTGGAGAGGGAGTGTGTGAATCCACGAGCCTGGCTGCCAGCTTGCTGCTTGAGTGAGCCAAAGGGGCTGGATGAGCTGGAAGCTGTAGAAATCTGATGGCTGATGCATCTTGGTACTTATTCAGCTGTGGCTTCTCTATTAGGAGCAGCTGGGAATGTGGCTCCTGGAGTCGCCCTTACAAAATGAAGCACATGATAACAATTGGAGGAGGAAAAGTAAATATTACTAAAGATGAATGGGTATAGTAATGGCCAAGTGGGAAAAAACCTGTGGACGTGTGGGGATGAGTTCGTGCTGACTAGTTGGTACCATGAGGGGTGAGTTTCAGGAAACCACTAATTGGGGTGGATCCTCCGCAGGGGACTGGGCCTGAGTCAGATCTGTTATGTGGGATGAGTCCTCCGAGAAAGTCTGTGTCTGCTGGCTGAGTCAGCAGCAGACCCTTCAGAATGCTGGCTCCTTCTGGTGGTGAGTGGAAAGCTTGGGTTGGTGTTACCATGATTGATTTTTGTTCTCATCAGTGGATACTTATAGAGCTGGACTAGTATACAGAGTATAGCCAGGCTTCCTGGGTTCAGATCCTGGCTACTGATTATTATTATCCCTGTGAATGTGGGCAAGGACTTCACCTCTCTGGCTTTCAGTTTATCTCTAAAATGGGGGTGTGCTTGTGTGCGTGCTAATTGGCTTCAGTCTTGTCTGACTCTTTGCAACCCTATGGACTGTATCCTGCTAGGCTCCTCTTTCCATGGGATTCTCCAGGCAAGAGTACTGGAGTGGGTTGCCATGCCCTCCTCCAGGGCATCTTCCCAACCCAGGGATCGAACTCACATCCCTTACACACCTGCATTGGCAGACAGGTTCTTTACCATTAGCGCTACCTGGGAAGCCCCAATATGGAGGAAGTAATAATACAGCTTACATAAAACACATACAACTTTATGAGAATTGAGTTAAAATATATCATCAAATGTCTGATGTACATTATCTGCATCTAAAATGACAATTTTATAATTGGCATTGTACAATCAAGATTGGCAGCATTTTTTTTTTCTTTCTTCAGTTCAGTTCAGTTCAGTCACTCAGTCGCGCCTAACTCTTTGCGACCCCATGAATTGCAGCACGCCAGGCCTCCCTGTCCATCACCAACTCCCGGAGTTCACTCAGACTCACGTCCATCGAGTCGGTGATGCCATCCAGCCATCTCATCCTCTGTCGTCCCCTTCTCCTCCTGCCCCCAATCCCTCCCAGCATCAGAGTCTTTTCCAATGAGTCAACTCTTCGCATGAGGGGGCTAAAGTATTGGAGTTTCAGCTTCAGCATCAGTCCTTCCAATGAACACCCAGGACTGATCTCCTTTAGGATGGACTGGTTGGATCTCCTTGCAGTCCAAGGGACTGTCAAGAGTCTTCTCCAACACCACAGTTCAAAAGCATCAAGTCTGGCACTCAGCTTTCTTCAAGTCCAACTCTCAGATCCATACATGACCACTGGAAAAACCATAGCCTTCACTAGATGGACCTTTGTTGGCAAAGTAATGTCTCTGCTTTTGAGTATGCTATCTAGGTTGGTCATAACTTTCCTTCCAAGGAGTAAGTGTCTTTTAATTTCATGGCTGCAGTCACCATCTGCAGTGATTTTGGAGCCCCCCAAAATAAAGTCAGCCACTGTTTCCACTGTTTTCCCATTTATTTCCCATAAAGTGATGGGACCGGATGCCATGATCTTCATTTTCTGAATGTTGAGCTTTAAGCCAAGTTTTTCACTCTCCTCTTTCACTTTCATCAAGAGGCATTTTAGTTCCTCTTCACTTTATGCCATAAGGGTGGTGTCATCTGCATATCTGAGGTTATTGATATTTCTCCCGGCAATCTTGATTCAAGCTTGTGCTTCTTCCAGCCCAGTGTTTCTCATGATGTACTCTGCATAGAAATTAAATAAGCAGGGTG
>NW_011494769.1:1560092-1567736 GCF_000754665.1 Bison bison bison
CTGCATATCTGAGGTTATTGATATTTCTCCCGGCAATCTTGATTCAAGCTTGTGCTTCTTCCAGCCCAGTGTTTCTCATGATGTACTCTGCATAGAAATTAAATAAGCAGGGTGTCAATATACAGCCTTGACGTACTCCTTTTCCTATTTGGAACCAGTCTGTTGTTCCATGTCCAGTTCTAACTGTTGCTTCCTGACCTGCATATAGGTCCCTCAAGAGGCAGGTCAGGTGGTCTGGTATTCCCATCTCTTTCAGAATTTTCCACAGTTTATTGTGATCCACACAGTCAAAGGCTTTGGCATAGTCAATAAAGCAGAAATAGATGTTTTTCTGGAACTCTCTTGCTTTTTTGATGACCCTGTGAATCTTGAACATCTGGAAGTTCACGGTTTATGCATTGCTGAAGCCTGGCTTGGAGAATTTTGAGCATTACTTTACTAGTGTGTGAGGTGAGTGCAGTTATGCGGTAGTTTGAGCATTCTTTGGCATTGCCTTTCTTTGGGATTGGAATGAAATGGACAATAATCTGGAGACACATGTGTGTGTGTATATATAATCTGAAAAAATATATATGTATATGTGTGTATGTGTATGTATATAAAACTGAATCACTTTTCTGTGTACCTGAAATACATGCAATATCGTAAAACAACTAAATACTTCAGTTAAAAAGCTGCACATTTCTATCAGTTGAGCTGATATCCTTTGCATACTGCTCAGATAGTACACTTGTAGCACGATAATCTGGCGGGTTACATTGGGTTTACTAGTAAAGTGTAACTGACCAGATGATCTTGCCATTTTTATTCCCATCTGCAGTCCCTTCTATATCATCCTGCCTTTTGAACATTACTTCAGGATGCTAAAATTTCAGAGGAAACACAGGAGGGCAGGGAAGAACCCAAGTCCTGTGCATTGGCTGTTTGCTCATCAGCTTGGATGGAGGAGAGCTTGGAGTCAGCAGCAGATGGAGACGCATTCTTTTTACAATCTAAATATATGTGTCACCTTCTAGTGTCCCCCGACAACAGTGTTTGAGGATAACCCTAACAATAGCCGTGGTTCTCAGCCTTGGCTGTCTGTCTGAATCACCTGGAAAGCTGTTAGAAAATCCAATGCCTAATGTGCATCTCATACCAACAAAATCTATCTCTGGGCTGGAATTCATGCTTCAGTGATTTTTCAGCCTCCCTGGGTGATTCTAATATGTAGCCACGGCTGAGAACCACTGAATAGAGGCTTTACAGGGAGGGATTAAATTGGTTGGCTGATGCAGAAGTTTGGCTTTCACAAGTGAGCTGGTTGTGTCTCCAGTTTGTCTTGGCTGGTTTTTGACTGTAGTAACACTGGAGCAAGCTCATAGGTGGGCAGCTGGGCACAACTGACTTTTCAGAAGTGTGTGTTTGAGGGGCCACCATGTTGAATCACTGTATCTGTCTTCATACGCTCTTAACAATGGCATTCCTCTCTCTCTACAAGAAGGGAAAGAGGGTGGTGTGTGCATTTGTGTTCTCTGTGTTGCCTTCATGTCACATCATTGTTTATTGTGTTCACTTTAAAAAGTAGATAACTGACTTCCTTGTAATTTTCAGTGAAAAATCATGAAAAGATCAGATTACTTGGGGGAAAAATAAAACTCAAACTGCCATTATAAAACTAAAACAACAAAATCCAAGAGATTTTAAAGAAAGCAAGCTCAACTGAAATGTCTGGAATCAGTGTTTCTAGGTAGCTAAAAGATTTCTACTATAACTCCATCTGTGTGCATGCACAATCTCCAGTTTTTAGAAATTCTTGACCTGTTGTGCATAGTTCTCCCTGAGTGCCAAGAGATCCTGAAGTAGGGTTGCCAGACAAAATATAGGATGTCCCATTAAATATGGCTGTCAGATAAACAATAATTTTTTTGTGTTAAATACCACATATTGCCTGAGACACATTAACACTAAAAAATGATCTGCTGGTTATCTGAAGTTCACTTTTAACTGAGTTATCTTGAGTTTTTATTTTACTTTTTTATAATTATATATATGTATATATATTTTTTTTAATTTATTTATTTGACTACATCAGGTCTTGCTTTTGCAACAGGAGGGATCTAGTTCCCCCACCAGGAGTCAAACCTGGGCCCCGTGCATTGGAGGTTTTTCTTAGATGTCTAATAGGTTTTCTCATCTTTGGTTTTAGAATTGAGAGAGACTTGAAAATAGATATATATGTGAAAAATCAGGTCTTAAATTCTGACCAGAGAAGCAATGAAAGTCAAGACTTTACACTTAACAGGCAATGCTCATGGTGGCAGGTGTAATGTGTTGTATTTTGGAGTACTTTTCCACCATGTGGGAGAAACAAGTGTCCTGTTGCCTTTAGAAATCTGGGCAGGTAGCCTGGCCTCCTGGGTACCTGTCTGGCCTGGTTTACTAGAAAATTCCACTCTCAGTCAAGTTAAAGCTGGCTGGCTTTCACCTGCGTCTCCAGGGACTGACCTTCATCTCCCCTTCTCCTGAGGTTCCCTTTGCTGGCTTTAAAGGACTCTGTCAGCCACAGAGTCCAGGCACACGCTGAAGAGTGAAGAACTTCGCCCAGTTTTCAGTCAGATCATCTAATGCTTGTATGTGCCCCGTAAGGAATGTATTTTCACTAGGACACTGTGTATGCTTTCTAATTTTTCTCACTGACTTTAAACCAAGTTTTATGTAGAAAAAGCATATGTGTGAGATTTGGAACACATTCGTTGTCTTTTGTGGAAGAGAGTCCTGCCTAATTTCAAACTACTAGGAAAACAGAGAAGGAGAATGAGCACTTTATCATCTATATGCAAACATTTTGCCACAGTTTCTTCAGACTTGTGAAGCCAGGGCTGAGACCACTTTTATAACGCCTCTTAATCCAATTTCTCTGCTTGTCTCCCCAGCCACTTTCTGGTTTGTGTGGGGGTCACCACCATTACAGGAAAGTCAGTTGTGAATGGCATCCTCTGTGTATTTTTAGACAGTATATAGCATGGGTTTTCTAAACCCTATATAAACGGTATTGCCATATATACTTTGACAATCATATCACTGTAAATAATGCCAGTATTGTCTTTTCCTTTCCAGTTTCACATCTCATTTCTTACTGCATAGTTCCAGACCTCTAGTATGCATAGGGAAACATGAGTGACTGTGGGTACTCTTAAGCTGGCTTCCTGAGGTTTTACTATGACATGTGAAAAATTGCTGAAAAATTCTTAATGTCCTGAATTTGATTTCCTTCTATTCTAAATTATTTCAGAGTCTTTTTCTTTTTAAAATGGAGGGTGACTGTTGAGCTTTATCAGGATACTTTTTTGTTTCATTCTGTATCATTTTGAGATTTTTAGATATGATGCCTTTTCTCCTTTAGTGTGTTAGTATGTTAGATATCACTGACAGGTTTTCAGATGATATATAATTCTTACATTCTTAGAAGAAACCCTGCTTAGTTACATGGCTTATTTTCATATGTTGGCTAATTAGATTTGCTAATTTTAAGTTTACTTTTTAGTTTATCCTCTTATTGATTTTAGTTGTATTATAGAAAGTGAACGTGATCTGTATAGTAATATTTAAACGTTTTGGAGCGATTTTCTCTGTGATCAATTTTAGCAGATACATCATATGTCTGAAAAGGATGCGTGTTGTTTTTGTTGGGTTCTGGGATATAGATAGTAAAGTTTGTTTCTTGTGCCAGTCACTTGTGTTTTTATTTGCTTGATCTATAGTTTCTAATAGAAGGGCTCTGCTTATCTATCATTTAATTTGTCAGTTTTTACTTTATGTATTTTAAGGCTAAGATGTTAGTGACATTCAAAACCATTACTATACCCAATGCCTTAGTTAAGAAATAAAACATTAGAAATACATTTGCACCCTCCTGTGCTCCTTCTACCTTCCCCTTACGTGAAATTGCTATTAATCCCATGTACTTCTTTATATTTAGGTACAAAATCCCTAAATATGTATAATACGATTGTGTGTTTTAATATTCTAAAAGTGACATACAACTGTATTTTTTGGCAACTTTTTCTCCCAAAATTATAGTTGCTAAATTAATCTGTGTTGGTATGTATGGTTCCAGGTCATTAATTTTAATGTCTCTATAGTATCACTTTGGGTGAATATACTTTTCAATATTTATCTGTACTGCTGTATTGGAGATGTAAGTTTCTTCCTATTTTCCACTGCTGGAAATGGGGTTTCGTCTAGTGTGCTATTAAACATTCGTGTTCATGGTAAACACCCCACTTGGGTTAAATTTTACAGTAGAATTTCTGGTTTATATTAATGTGTATCTTTCAGCTTAATAGATGTCAAAATGAACTTTAAAGTGATTGTAACAATTAATACTTTCATCAATAGAGTGTGGAATTCTTATTTCTCACCAGTAGTTAGTATTACCAGTCTTCTTAATATTTTCAAGTGTGTTAGGTGTGAATTGACCTTCCACTGTAGTTTTAATTTGCTTCATCCTGAGGACAGGTTAGATTGTGTGTCTTTTTATATGTTTAGTAGTCTTCCATGAATGTACGGTCCATTTTTCTATCGGTTGCTTTTCTTATTTCTTTCTACTTGTTTATTCTAGTACTTGTTTGTCCTGGATGCTCATCTTTTGTTGTTCATATTTTGCAAATGTCTTCTCCAGGAGTGTGGCTTATCACTTTCTGGTGGCATCTTTTAGCATAAGTAATTTTGGTAATTTTAATGAAACCGAATCTAAAACATGTTTTCCTTAAAGAAAACAAAAGTCTTAAGAAATCTTTTCAAATTCCAATGTCATAAAGATATCCTAATGTTCTTCCAAAGTATTTTTTTTTTCTGTTTCGCTTTTCATATTTGGGTTTTTTAAGCCTCAGGGATTTATTCTTGTGTATGGTATGAAATATAAATATTTTTCTTAAATTTGGATTTAGAAATAGTCTAGGCTTCCATCACAAATTTCAAAACAGGCTCAGTTCTCACATTTAGTTTCCATATGTGCATGCCTCTATTTACAGACTTTGTTTTCTGTACTGTTTTATGGTCTAACTTGTTATTTATGTATTGGGGTCAGAGTTTCTTAATTGTGATTCTTTCTTATCCTTTTTTGTTTCATGCTGCATTTTTAGTTATATAGTATTATCTTTTATTCACAGATTCTTACCTTGACAGTGTCAGAGTTTATCTCACTCTTAAACTTTTCAATTACTCTATTTTACATTTCTGTTATTTCTTGTTTGTTTTTTAATTGCTGGGTTGTGTTCGACTCTTTTTGCGACCCCATGGACTATAGCCCACCACGCTTCTCTGTCCATTGGATTTCCCAGGCAAAAGAACACTAGAGTGGGTTGTAATTTCCTTCTCCAGGGGAGTCTTCCCAACCCAGGGATCAAATCTGCATCTCCTGCGTAGGCAGGTGAATTCTTTACCACTGAGCCACTGGGGAAGCCTTCTAAAGTTTGTAGTTACCTGCTGTTACTTCTTTTTGTATATTCTTGTCTTAATATTGTTTATATTACTTTTCTTATTATTGTTTATAGTGGTTGTTGTTCTTTCACCTTGGTAACAATTCTAAACACTGCTAAAATATTTTAAACATTTTTGTTTAAAATTTGTATTAATGTAATTTTCTCTTCCAATTGTTATTTTGTTGTCTGTCTTGATATTTAGGTTTTGCTTGGTTTGAAGTCTCATGGTATATGGGATGCTTTTTTTAAAAAAAGAAATTTCCCCTTCCCCTTGACACTTGTCTGTTTTACAGTTGGCTCACCTGGTCCTTACAAGACTCCCAGACCAGAACCTAGTTTAACAATGGTATTTTGGGGTCCCCAGCCCAAGGTGTGGTTGGGACGTTGCAGCTCTAGTCACTCGGAACAGGGATGGATATACTTGAAATCTGATCTCAATTCTTGACTACAGCCTCCTCTTTAAGCCCCCAGGCAGCAGTTGACAGCAACTATTAATACTTCTGGATTCTCTTGACCATTTAGGAACACCACCCCTGTCCCTTTTTCTAAGATGCAAGCCCTGATTTCCTGCCCCACAGAGGGCCCTGTTAGCCCAGCTTCTCTGCAGTCTCCAAACTCCAGGCCGTCATGCCCGTCACTGGAACCTGAGCTCAGCCAGCCCAAGCTTCAGGCCCAAAGCACCGCTGTGCTGCTCTAGTCCATTTCTGTTTCTCCAAGGTGTTACCCTGTTTTAGTAGTCACCAGTGACTCTTAACTTTCTTGCTTTTTATTTCAGATGTTGTTACACAGCTTAAGTCTGTGCTGAGTCGCTCAGTCATGTCTGACTCTTTGTGACCCCCATAGACTGCAGCCCGCTAGGCTCTGCTGTCCATGGGGATACACTGGTTCCAAGTAGGGAAAGGAGTACATCAAGGCTGAATATTGTCAACCTGCTTATTTAACTTCTATGCAGAGTACATCATGAGAAAGGCTGGGCTGGAAGAAGCACAAGCTGGAATCAAGATTGCCGGGAGAAATATCAATAACCTCAGATATGCAGGTGACACCACCCTTATGGCAGAAAGTGAAGAGGAACTCAAAAGCCTCTTGATGAAAGTGAAAGAGGAGAGTCAAAAAGTTGGCTTAAAACTCAACATTCAGAAAATGAAGATCATGGCATCTGGTCCCATCACATCATGGGAAATAGATGGGGAAACAATGGAAACAGTGTCAGACTTTATTTTTTGGGGCCTCCAAAATCACTGCAGATGGTGATTGCAGCCATAAAATTAAAAGACCTTGGAAGGAAAGTTGTGACCAACCTAGATAGCATATTAAAAAGCAGAGACATAACTTTGCCAACAAAGGTCAGTCTAGTCAAGGCTATGGTATTTCCAGTGATCATGTATGGATGTGTGAGTTGGACTGTGAAGAAAGCTGAGCACTGAAGAATTGATGCTTTTGAACTGTGGTGTTGGAGAAGACTCTTGAGAGTCCCTTGGACTGCAAGGAGATCCAAGCAGTCCATTCTGAAGGAGATCAGGCCTGGGATTTCTTTGGAAGGACTGATGCTAAAGCTGAAACTCCAGTACTTTGGCCACCTCATGCGAAGAGTTGACTCATTGGGAAAGACCCTGATGCTGGGAGGGATTGGGGGCAGGAAGAAAAGGGAATGACAGAGGATGAGATGGCTGGATGGCATCACTGACTCAATGGATGTGGATTTGCGTGAACTTCGGGAGTTGGTGATGGACAGGGAGGCCTGGTGTGCTGTAATTCACGGGGTCGCAAAGAGTTGGACACGACTGAGCAACTGTAACTTGAACTTGAAAAAATGTGAATCTGTGACAACTGAAGTCTATTGGGTCTCTCAATATTTTGAAATTGTTGTTCAGTCGCTCAGTTGTATCTGACTGTTTGCAACCCCATGGACTGTAGCACGTCAGGCTTTCCTGTCCTTCACCATCTCCTGGAGCTTGCTCAAACTCATGTTCATCGCATCAGTGATGCCATCCAACCATCTTGTCCTCTGTCATCCCCTTCTCTTGCCTTCAGTCTTTCCCAGCATCAGGGTCTTTTCTAATGAGTCAGTTCTTCGCATCAGGTGGCCAAAGTATTGGAGTTTCAGCTTCAGCATCAGTACTTCCAGTGAATATTCAGGACTGATTTACTTTAGGATTGACTGGTTGGATCTCCTTGC
>NW_011494769.1:1567836-1572350 GCF_000754665.1 Bison bison bison
TATTTGCTTTTCAATATGCTGTCTAGGTTTGTCATAGCTTTTCTTCCAAGGAGCAAGCGTCTTTAAATTTCATGGCTGTAGTCACCATCTGCAGTGATTTTGGAGCCCAAGAAAATGAAGTCTGTTACTGTTTCCATTGTTTCCCCATCTATTTGCCATGAAGTGATGGGACCAGATGCCATGATCTTCATTTTTTTAATGTTCAGTTTTAAGCCAGTGTTATCACTTTCCTCTTTCACCTTCATCAAGAGGCTCTTTGGTTCTTCTTCACTTTTGGCCGTAACGGTGGTGTCATCTGCACATCTGAGGTTGTCGATCTTTCTCCTATCAATCTTGATTCCGGCTTATGCTTCATCCAGTCCAGCATTTCCTATGATGTACTCTGCATATAAATTAAATAAGCAGGGTGACAATATACAGCCTTGATGTACTTTCCCAATTTTGGATCAGTCCATTGTTCCATGTCCAATTCTAACTGTTGCTTCTTGACCTGCATACAGGTTTTCAGGAGGCAGTTCAGGTGGTCTGGTATTCCCATCTCTTGAAGAATTTTCCAGTTTGTTGTGATGCACACAGTCACAGACTTTAGCGTAGTCAATGAAGCAGAAGTAGATGTTTTTCTGGAATTCTCTTGCTTTTTCAATGATGTTGGCAATTTTTGGTCTCTGGTTCCTCTGCTTTTTCTAAATCCAGCTTGAACATCTAGAAGTTCTTGGTTCACATAGTGTTGAATACTTGCTTGGAGACTTTTGATCATTGCTAGCGTGTGAAATGCCTCTTAGTTGTTCTAATTTTTCTCATATAGGTACCATATCCATACTAGTCCATCTTTTATGGCAAAGAAGAATGTTCATTTCATAGTTTTGACTCACCCTCATCGCCCCCATCCCCTGCTGCTGCTGCTGCTGCTGCTGCTGCTAAGTCGCTTCAGTAGTGTCCGACTCTGTGCGACCCCAGAGACGACAGCCCACCAGGTTCCCCCATCCCTGGGATTCTCAGGCAAGAACACCGGAGTGGGTTGCCATTTCTTTCTCCAGCCCCCATCCCCTGACCCCCACCAAATCTTTAAGGCTTTATTTTTGTTAGTAGGTTTCCAGTTTCCATATGAAATATGACTGCCACCTAGTGGCTTGCGTTGGGTACTTTCAGTTGAATCCTAAGTTTTAGACTGACAAGTTGGGAGCCTCTGAATTTTGTTTATCTGTGTGTGTCTTTTAAAACTACAGAGATAGGAAGGGGGAAATAAGGTTTGAGGAGCTTGTGTTCCTGGAGTTCAAAAGAACTTGATAGCTCCATTTTAATACTACAGAAAATAAGGGTAAGAGAAAAGGGCAAAGTGAAAAGGCAAATTTTCCAAGCATTGGCAACTGGAATTTGAACTGATTTTTTTCCCTATGGTAAGATGCCTATGGTGCCTGGTACTGAATACCTACCTTGGGAACCCAGGTACTTATCAAAGAAACATAACCATAAATTCACTGACCTTTGTACCTATTTTACATCATCACCCAAGGACATAGAGACTCACGTTGTCTGAGCTCATTTTTTGTGTGTGAAGGAATAGAAATGTGTGTGTTCCTCCCCACCATTTATCTTTCCAACCTGAGCTCTCTTCTGTCTATGATGATTGGTAAGATTACATTCCAGTTACTTAAAGCTTCCAAAGTGGTATGAGCCTCTAAACAGTACACTTGGCTGGAAACGTGTTCATCAGCTGTTGCTGCAATAATGCGGTGTACAGACCTTGCTGACATCCAGTAGTTTTCAATAGTAAACATTTATTTGCATAGGTATAAAGGTCAAATGCGGTTCCGGTAAGCTAGTCTGGGCTCTCTCAGGCTGTGCATAGGCTGGGCTTGGCTGGGGACTCTGGCAAGGGTTTGGGTCTGCACCAGCTCTCGCTCTCTGCGACCCAGGCTGAGCAGTAGTGGCTGTGTAGGGTGCGCCTTTCTCTCGTGAAATAGCAGGAGTGCCGGAAGCAAGCCGAACAGTGTGCAAGCAAATGCAAATACTCTTTACACCCTGTCAGTTCCTGTTCTGCTTACCAGAGCCTAGAGCCCTAGAAGTATTCTGCATCCCAAGCACAAAGGGGAGGTGGAAGTGCATGAATATTTGCTGAAGGGTACTCCAGTTTTCCACACCTACATTTAAAATAATTGAATGAAATCAGATGAAGTCATTTAAGAAAATAAAGTCTTAATGTATGAATACTTAAGTTATAAGTGCTGGAAGTTTCTTAGACGTTTCAAAGATGTACACCTTGAGAAGCTTTTTAAGACTGGAAGTGTGAACCATTTGTTTTCTTTTACCTAATGCTTAGTTCAGGCCGGGCTTATCGAGATACTAAACACATGGATGAAAGAGCTTCCAAGCAAACCGGTGGGATTGAATTGGGTTTTTTTCCCATTTGTTTAATATTAGTATTTGTATATTTCTGAGAGATGTTGGAAAATGATAATTCTAAGTTCATGGAATTTCTGTTGTCAAATCTTGTATTTTTCTGACATAGGAACTAGTCATCTCCCTTCTATGTAGTATGTACTATGTAGTATGTAACATACTACATAGAGCCATTGATTTACATGGCTTCTACATGACCTCTTTGTGGTGTCCCAAGGATGAAAGACCAGAAAAAACCAAGGGCAGTCTTGGAATGCATGAATAGATAAAACCAAGGAAGGTCTTAGAATGCAGGAACAGAAAAAAAAACAACCAACAGAACCTTATCGTCCTTCTCTCCCCCTTGTTGTAACTATTAAAGAATTTCAGGTCTTCCTGAGCAGTATAACCTGTCTCCCCTTCTACCCCGTATAGGGAGGTTTCTGCCTTACAGTTCCCCCCACCCAGTATATATGTCTCATCCAATCCGCAAATGACCCTCAAGACCCCTATCCTGCTCCTTGTACCCTGGCTATAAAAATGGACCAAGGACCCCTCTTCGACGTCGGTTCTCCCTTGAGCTGGCCAGCATTCTAATAGCGTCTCCTACTCTAATAAACTTTATTTTCCTCTCATCCTGTCTCATGTCTGGAAATTCTTTGCCAACTCACGCATGGACCATGACACTCTTCCTTTTGAAAGAGGCAGGATGGATCTTCTGCCTGAAATTTGATTCAGATGCCAAGATGATTTTGCCTCTCTCTCACACACACACACGTATGGAAAGGTTTATCACTAGCATAATGAAACTTTGGGGGAGAGTAGGGCAGGGCCTCTCAAGCTGACTGAGAGATGCCTTGAGAGAGGAAGGACAGGAGAGTGGCATGGAGTTTTATGATGTTCAGGGTTTGGGGCTAGGAGTGGGCTGAGGATTCCTCTCATGGGCAGTGGCTTGTGTGTTCAATTTACTTGCCAGCCGCAAAAACTTTGTAACCAGAGTGCCAAGATATGGAGGACAGAGGGAGAGGCAGAGGTGAAGCTTAAAAACTGTCAGCAATTAAAGATTAGAAAATGGAGTTAGACTCTGCATTATGCTTTTCCCACCACGTGTGTGATTGTTGATGGCTCATTGATGGAAGGTGTTGTATTGACACTGTGTTGTTGTGTGGACTGGCTGGCAACTGCAGAATTTGATTTCACCCAACTTTGTTCTCTTGACTTCTACTATTTCTGACAAGTACGGGCAGCCATCCCTGCTCCAAATGGTATCGTTTGTGCGGAGTGCATTGTGGATGGGTGTCTGGTGAGAAATGGACGTGGAGGATCTACTCTTCATCCAGACCAGGTGGCACACTTTGTTTATTAAACATGAGAGCTCAAATTTGAGTTTACTTTTATATTAGAGCTAATGATCTGTGAGTTTGCCTTCCATGACCAGTACTATTTTCATTCATGTTAAGAGATAGTTGGAGGAAGTTCCTGCGTTTGTTCATGGATGAGTTTGAATGTTTATTAATCTGTCAATAACCAGCATGTTTTCCCAACACGTCATCTAGTATGTGCCAGTGTTACCGACCAGGGTTCTTGGCTTCCTTAAATCAGTAGAAATTGATCAGAAGCCAGACGAGAAATTCAGGCAAGTCTTGACTGGGACACGTGCTACAACACGAGGGAGTGAGAACAAGTGACATGTTCCCTTGCTCTGTCTCTGAGGGGTGGTGAGCTGGCATCTTAAATAGTGTGAGGGTAGGGGTAGACTGGTGGGTCAGGATGCAGGAGTGGCTCGAGTGGTCTGCCCACCGCCTGATGGTTCATGTTGTATGCAGGGTACATGTACAGTATCCTGCTTTTATTTCTGACTGTTGCAAAGTGGCAATAGGGGTTTTGGTCTTTTTGTATCTTGTTCATAATTTTCCCCAACTGAGCATGTACACAGTTATTTTTAGTCCCTTGTAGTTTGTTGTATTCTGTTGCTTGAGGAGATGTTTGTCCAGGTATAAGCACTGAACTCCTTCTTCCCAATTTCAGACTTAAATTGAAGAAAGTAGGGAAAACCACTAGACCATTCAGGTATGACCTAAATCAAATCCCTTATGATTATACAGTGGAAGTGAGAAATAGATTTAAGGGACTAC
>NW_011494769.1:1572492-1573088 GCF_000754665.1 Bison bison bison
GAAAGACTAGAGATCTCTTCAAGAAAATTAGAAATACCAGGGAACATTTCATGCAAAAATGGGCTTGATAAAGGACAGAAATGGTATGGACCTAACAGAAGCAGTAGATATTAAGAAGAAGTGGCAGGAATACACAGAAGAACTGTACAAAAAAGATCTTCATGACCAAGATAATCATGATGGTGTGATCACTGACCTAGAGCCAGACATCCTGGAATGTGAAGTCAAGTGGGCCTTAGAAAGTATCACTATGAACAAAGCTAGTGGAGGTGATGGAATTCCAGTTGAGCTGTTTCAAATCCTGAAAGATGATGCTGTGAAAGTGCTGCACTCAATATGCCAGCAAACTTGGAAAACTCAGCAGTGGCCACAAGACTGGAAAAGGTCAGTTTTCATTCCAATCTCAAAGAAAGGCAATGCCAAAGAATACTCAAACTACCGCACAATTGCACTCATCTCACACACTAGTAAAGTAATGCTCAAAATTCTCCAAGCCAGGCTTCAGCAATATGTGAACTGTGAACTTCCTGATGTTCACGCTGGTTTTAGAAAAGGCAGAGGAACCAGAGATCAAGTTGCCAACATCCGCTGGATCA
>NW_011494769.1:1573371-1578214 GCF_000754665.1 Bison bison bison
TTTCTGCTTTATTGACTATACCAAAGCCTTTGACTGTGTGGATCACAATAAACTGTGGAAAATTCTGAAAGAGATGGGAATACCAGACCACATGACCTGCCTCTTGAGAAACCTGTATGCAGGTCAGGAAGCAAGAGTTAGAACTGGACATGGAACAACAGACTGGTTCCAAATAGGAAAAGGAGTACGTCAAGGCTGTATATTGTCACCCTGCTTATTTAACTTGTATGCGGAGTACATCATGAGAAACACTGGGCTGGAAGAAGCACAAGCTGGAATCAAGATTGCTGGGAGAAATACCAATAACCTCAGATATGCAGATGACACCACCCTTATGGCAGAAAGTGAAGAGGAACTCAAAAGCCTCTTGATGAAAGTGAAAGTGGAGAGTAAAAAAGTTGGCTTAAAGCTCAACATTCAGAAAACGAAGATCATGGCATCTGGTCCCATCACTTCATGGGAAATAGATGGGGAAACATGGAAACAGTATCAGACTTTATTTTTGGGGGCTCCAAAATCACTACTGATGGTGACTGCAGCCATGAAATTAAAAGATGCTTTCTCCTTGGAAGGAAAGTTATGACCAACGTAGATAGCATATTCAAAATCCGAGACATTACTTTACCAACAAAGGTCCATCTAGCCAAGGCTCGGAGAAGGCGATGGCACCCAACTCCAGTACTCTTGCCTGGAAAACCCCATGGACTGACTGAGGGGCCTGGTAGGCTGCAGTCCATGGGGTCACGAAGAGTCGGACATGACTGAGCGACTTCACTTTCAGTTTTCACTTTCATGCATTGGAGAAGGAAATGGCAACCCACTCTAGTGTTCTTGCCTGGAGAATCCCAGGCGGAGCCTGGTGGGCTGCTGTCTATGGGGTTGCACAGAGTCGAACACAACTGAAGTGACTTAGCAGCAGCAGCAGCAGCAGTCAAGGCTATGGTTTTTCCAGTAGTCATGTATGGATGTGAGAGTTGGACTGTGAAGAAAGCTGAGCACCTAAGAATTGATGCTTTTAAACTGTGGTATTGGAGAAGACTCTTGAGAGTCCCTTGGACTTCAAGGAGATCCAACCAGTCCATCTTAAAGGAGATCACTCTTGGGTGTTCATTGGAAGGACTAATGCTGAAGCTGAAACTCCAGTACTTTGGCGTGTAAATAGTTGACTCATTGGAAAAGACTCGGATGCTGGGAGGGATGGGGGCAGGAGGAGAAGGGAATGACAGAGGATGAGATGGCTGGATGGCATCACTGACTCAATGCACATGAGTTTGAGTGAACCCTGGGAGTTGGTGATGGACAGGGAGGCCTGGCGTGCTGCGATCCATGGGGTCACAAAGAGTTGGACATGACTGAGCGACTGAGGATGGATGCACTGGAGCACTCACTTAGGGGTCCCAGGTCCCAGCTCTCCCCAGCTCCTTAATTTGGGGTATATCCTTAGACTACTTTTATTATTTTTTAATTTCTTCTTTAAACCAATTGATTTTTTTATTTTCTTTTTGCTTAAATAAAATTAACTTTATCTTAAAGTAATGATTCTCAAACTTTAGCATGCCTTATTACTTGGGGAGCTTGTTAAAGTGTTCTCTCAGTTTCTTAATCAGTAGGTCTAGGATAGGCCTAAGAATGATGATTTCTAAGAAGTCGCTTTCTAATTATGGTGCTGGATAAGACTCTTGAGAGTCCCTTGGACTATAAGGAAATCAAACAATCAATCCTAAAGAAAATCAATCCTGAATATTCATTGGAAGGACTGTTGCTAAAGCTGAAGCTTCAATACTTTAGCCACCCAATGCAAAGAGCCAACTCATAGGAAAATACCCTTGGGAAAGATTGAGGGCAGGAGGAGAAGAGGGCGACAGAGGATGAGCCGGTTGGATGGCATCACCGACTCAGTGGACATGAGTTTGAGCTAGCTCCGGGACACAGTGAAGGCCAGGGAAGCCAGGCATGCTGCAGTCCATGGGGATTGCTAAGAGTCGGACACGACTTCGTGACTGAACAAGAAGTTCCAGGTGACACTGATGCTGTGGGTCCAGGACTAAACTGCATCTTCTAACAGTGTCTTATAGCAGTAATACTCACAGTAGCATAGGTTTTATGTGCTAGTTTGACTTTTTTCTAAGGCACATAAAATAAGTATTCAACTGTTAAAATAAAGTCCAGCTGTCTGTTACTGAAAGTATGACCTCACTGGTGTGTGTGCAAAGCCTTGGAACACTGAATAGTCTCCAAACATAATTCGGAGGAAGCATCCTTTTTCGTTAAAACCGAAGATATGTACTTGAACACGTTTCTGAACAATATAAGACAATGGGTAAAGCCCCTGTGCGATACACGCAGTGCACACATTAGAGTCTGTGGGCAGAAACAGAGCTGTTTTTCATTTGGGGGGAAATCAGAAAGTCTCCAATCCCCCAGCTGTGTGCATAATCTAGTTCTGTCAGTGTCGTGTGAGTATGTTGGGGAGGGCTGAGATATATTGGATGTGTGTGTACACAGAGTATAAATGAAAACCAGATTTAACCACACACTGGTGACTATAGGCTGGGAAGTCTCCGAGGAGACGACGAACGGATCAGTCATATAACTTGATGGAACCGTCCATTGTAACTCACGCTGTTCATGTTGACCCCACACTCATCAAACCTCACTGTGATTAAAAAGACCCCTGCCTCTTTTAACGGAGAAGGCAATGGCACCCCACTCCAGTACTCTTGCCTGGAAAATCCCATGGACGGAGGAGCCTGGTGGGCGGCCATCTATGGGGTCGTACAGAGTCGGATACGATTGAAGCGACTTAGCAGCAGCAGCGGCAGCCTCTTTTAAAGAGTTAGGGAAAAATTGTCCCAATTTTACAAGTGATTCTTGAAATTGGATAATGTCAACAACCTTTAAGTTCTCAGGCATTTGGAATTTTGTTTATACCTGATGCTTACCCAACCATAAGAACAACAGTAACTCACAAATAAAATAAGCAAACAAAACTCTGTTAAGGAAATAAGACGGGTTCTTTGGGCTTGAATGACATCATTGGTACTGACCAGCATGTGGTCTAAGGGTAGTTGTTTAACCATTCGCCTCAGTCTCTCCATCTGTAAAATGGGTATTGATATGATAAGATCGACCTTGTAAGTGTGGTGTGAGGATGGCATGAATTAACCTATGTAAAGTGCTTAGAACAGTTCTTGAGAAATAGCACTCAGTAATGTCACCTGTACTTGTGTATAATGTATGTGATTAAGAGAAACTCATGCAGTCAGTGATAAACTGTAGTAGTGGTTACTACTCCCATGTTAGAGAGGTCATCTTTAATTTTGTTCTTGGTGAGTTGAAGAATACACCCCTGTGATGGTACCTGCAGAAAGTACCTTTTGTTGGGAACTGATCAAAAAGAAAGGTCTGTATAGTAAAAGGGGTTGCTACCAATTAGACCAAGTACTTGACTAGAAAAAGCTCTATTTTTATGGAGGGAAGTTCTTACCTCCTCCCAAAATGTTGAATCCTGCAAGTCAGGATCCTTTTTCTGTCTTTCCATATCATGTATTATTTCCCTAAAAGACATTATTCAAACTGCTTCTTTTGTGGGCTAGATTATTTAAATCCATTTGTTAATTTCCATTGAGGCTAATGAGGCTCCAGAGAAGTCTACCGTTTTCAAGGCCTGATATTCAGAACCTCTATTCCTCTTTTTCACACATTGATTAGAGTCCCAAAGCTACTGAATTTTAGGGTCAAGTTCTCTTTTTAAGAAACAAAAACATCCTTTGTGTTGAACAGAGACCACTGCCTCCCCATCGTTGCCCCCAAGAGACACGGAAGATTTGCCTTGGTCTTCTCCAGGGTATTTGCAAACCCAAAAAGTGTGGAGGGAGGGGACTGCCACTAGCAGGACACAGTTGAAAACCACCAACCATAATTCATTATTCTGTAACCTTTATCCTCTCTTACCATTCTCTTATGAACCCTCAAAGGGAGTATTCCACAAGCAAGGGTGTTAACTTCCTCCTTCTGCGTGCTGCCCGCTTATTGTATTTTATCATCTTTGTCACGAATGGGAATGTGTTTTCTTGCCACCTGTCACACTAGGACTGTTGGCACAAAACTGTTGTTTGAAGAGGAGATGAATCAAGATTTACTGGGTATTAGCTTTGCAGTGATCTTCATCAGTCTGTTGATTAGTCAGAACTATATGTCACGCCCTTCCAGGTACAGTTTACCAAAAAAGAATCATTTCAAAATATATTCTACAATGTTTCTCTTTAGGATGTAAATAGATATTATTCCCAAGGGGCACCAGTGTTGAAAGAAGGCTGGTTTGGCTAAGCTTCCTTTGCCTACTTTGTGGAGACTTGGAATTGATTCAGGTTTAAATGTTGATCATCACTTTGGTTAGGGCTCAACACTTATACAAGACTCACACTTACTAAACTGTTCTTATTTGATCCACCTAGAAGACTCTTTTAGGGGCTTCCCAGATAGTTCAGTGGTAAAGAGTCTGCCTGCCAATGCAGGAAACATGGGCTTGATCCCTGAGTCTGGAAGATCCCCTAGAGAAGGAAATGGCAACCCACTCCAGTATTCGTGTCTGGGAAATCCCATGGAGAGTGGAGCCTGGCCAACTACAGTCTGTGGGGTCGCAAAGAATTGGACACGACTTAGCGACCCAACAACAACTCTCTTATACCTATATGATATTCTTTTTATGACATGGTGGTGTTGTTCAGTCGCTCAGTCATGTCCAGCTCTTGGCGACCCCATGGACAGCAATATGCCAGGCTTCCCTGTCCTTCACCATCTCCTGGAGCTTGCTCAAACTCATGTCCATTGAGTCAGTGAT
>NW_011494769.1:1578604-1580355 GCF_000754665.1 Bison bison bison
TTCAGCATCAGTTCTTCCAATGAATATTCAGGGTTGATTTCCTTTAGAATTGACTGGCTTGACCTCCTTGCAGTCCAAGAGACTCTCAAGAGTCTTCTTCAATACCACAGTTCAAAAGCATCAATTCTTCAGCACTCAGCCTTCTATATGATCCAACTTTCACATCCATACATGACTACTGGAAAAACCATAGCTTTGGCTAGACGGATCTTTGTTGGCAAAGTGATGTCTCTGCTTTTTAATATTCTTTTTATGACATGTGAAGAAGCTAATATATATAAATATAACCTTAGCAATCTTTTTCTTATACTTTAATGCTGCTGCTGCTGCTGCTAAGTTGCTTCAGTCGTGTCTGACTCTGTGCGACCCCATAGACGGCAGCCCACCAGGCTCCCCCGTCCCTGGGATTCTCCAGGCAAGAACACTGGAGTGGGTTGCCATTTCCTTCTCCAATGCATGAAAGTGAAAATTGAAAGTGAAGTCTCTCAGTCGTGTCCAACTCCTAGCGACCCCATGGACTGCAGCCCACCAGGCCCCTCCGTCCATGGGATTTTCCAGGCTAGAGTACTGGAGTGGGTTGCCATTACCTTCTTCAACTTTAATGCTAGGTATGCATAAAGGAAATAATATAAAAGACATAGAACCTAGTGCTAGTGCTAAGTCACTTCAGTCTTGTCAGACTCTTTGTAAGTCTATGGACCATAGCCTGCCAGGCTCCTCTGTCAATGGAATTCTCCAGGCAAGAATACTGGAGTGAGTTGCCATTTCCTTCTCCAGGGGATCTTCTCAAACCAGGGACTGAACCTGCATCTTAACATCTCCTGCATTGGCAGGTGGGTTCTTTACCACTAAAGCCACCTGGGAATCCCCATGGAGGCTAAAGAAGATATTTTCATTGAAAGGCCTTCTTCCCTCATAACCCGTCTCAGTTCCTCTTCTCCTGGATGGCACCATTTTCCTGATTTTGTTAATATTGTTTGCTTTTCTTGTATAGTCTTTCATTTGTGAACCTAGATATAGAATTTTGGGATAAGGAGGTATGGATATCTTCAACTTTATTAGAAATTGTTGAACATTTTCCATAGTGATTGTACCAATTTGCATTCCTACCTCAAGGGCTTGAGGGTTTCCATTGCTCTACATCTTCACCAGCAGTCAGTTCTGTATAACTTTCTTCCTGATTGCTAAATGAGAATAGGCACAGGTAATGTATCTGATAGAGTGCCTGATGAACTATGGATGGAGGTTCGTGACAATGTACAGGAGACAGGGATCAAGACCATCCCCATTGAAAAGAAATGCAAAAAATCAAAATGGCTGTTGGGAGGCCTTACAAATAGCTGCGAAAAGAAGAGAACCAAAAAGCAAAGGAGAAAAGGAAAGATATAAGCATCTTAATGCAGAGTTCCAAAGAATTGCAAGGAGAGATAAGAAAGCCTTCCTCAGCAATCAGTGCAAAGAAATAGACAAAAACAACAGAATGGGAAAGACTAGAGATCTCTTCAAGAAATTACAGATACCAAGGGAACATTTCATGCAAAGATGGGCTTGATAAAGGACAGAAATGGTATGGACCTAACAGTATTAAGAAGAGATGGCAAGAATACACAGAACTGTACAAAAAAGATCTTCACGACCCAGATAATCACAATGGTGTGATCACTCACCTAGATCCAGATATCCTGGAATGTGAAGTCAAGTGGGCCTTAGAAAGCATCACTATGAACAAAGCTAGTGGAGGTGATAGAATT
>NW_011494769.1:1580876-1597124 GCF_000754665.1 Bison bison bison
ATAACCTCAGATATGCAGATGACACCACCCTTATGGCAGAAAGTGAAGAGGAACTCAAAAGCCTCTTGATGAAAGTGAAAGAGGAGAGTGAAAAAGTTGGCTTAAAGCTCAACATTCAGAAAACGAAGATCATGGCATCTGGTCCCACCACATCATGGGAAATAGATGGGGAAACAGTGGAAACAGTGTCAGACTTTATTTTGGGGGGCTCCAAAATCACTGCAGATGGTGACTGCAGCCATGAAATTAAAAGATGCTTACTCCTTGGAAGGAAAGTTATGACCAACCTAGATAGCATATTCAAAAGCAGAGATATTACTTTGCCAACAAAGGTTCGTCTAGTCAAGGCTATGGTTTTTCCAGTGGTCATGTATGGATGTGAGAGTTGGACTGTGAAGAAGGCTGAGTGCTGAAGAATTGATGCTTTTGAAGTGTGGTGTTGGAGAAGACAATTGAGAGTCCCTTGGACTGCAAGGAGATCCAGCCAGTCCATCTTAAAGGAGATCAGTTCTGGGTGTTCATTGGAAGGACTGATGCTGAAGCTGAAACTCCAGTACTTTGGCCACCTCATGCGAAGAGTTGACTCATTGGAAAAGACCCTGATGCTGGGAGGGATTGGGGGCAGGAGGAGAAGGGGACGACAGAGGATGAGATGGCTGGATGGCATCACTGACTCGATGGACGTGAGTCTGAGTGAACTCCGGGAGTTGGTGATGGACAGGGAGACCTGGCGTGCTGTGATTCATGAGATCACAAAAAGTCGGACACGACTGAGCGATTGAACTGAACTGAACTGAATGTATCTGTTACTTGCATGTCCTCTTTCACAGTGCCTATTAACGCATTTAGCTATTTTTCATTTTCTGTAGTTTTTTAAGGAACTATTCACACATATATTTATACTAGATCTTTGGTTATGGGTTCCAATTATATTCTCCTACTCTCTGGCTTGTCTTTTCTCTCTTTTTATAGTATATTGATGAAAAGTTCTTAATTTTAATATAGTTGAGTTTATTACTTTTATCCTTTATATGTAATGCTTTTTTGAATCTTAAGTTCTTTCCTATCCTGAAGTTATAAAACTCTTACTCTGTGTTGCTTATAAGATACTTGGTTTTGTACAGTGTAACTCTTTATCAATTTAGAATGACTATTCCATGGTATAAAGTTGGGATCAAGCTTCATGTTTTTGTGACTATCCACTTTTCCCAACCAATAATTATTGAAAAGACTGCTCTTTATTCTAAAGAAAGATCTTTTGTGCTGCTTCTGTTGTACCAAGTAACCATAAGTTTATGTTGTATTTCTAGTCTCCTAGTCTATTAGTTCCTCTTTTAGTACCACACCACCATAATTGCGTTGTGATAGGAAAAAGTAATTATTGTTACATAATAAGGCATGTTGTTTTACCTTTATATTTTTGTGAAGTTTCTTGGCTTTTTGCATGTTCATGCTTCAATATACATTTCAGAATGAGGTCCTTAAGTTTGAACAAAACAAAAACCCTGAGAAATGTTGAATGAGATTGCATTGGATTGTTAGACCAATTTGGGAAGATCCATCTTTATACTGCAAGGGGATCCAGCCAGTCTATCCTAAAGGAAATTAGTCGTGGGTGTTAATTAGAAGGACTGATGTTGAAAATACTTTGGCCACCTCATGCGAAGAGTTGACTCATTGGAAAAGACCCTGATGCTGGGAGGGATTGGGGGCAGGAGAAAAAGGGGATGACAGAGGATGAGATAGCTGGATGGCATCACCGACTTGATGGACATGAGTTTGAGTGAACTCCAGCAGTTGGTGATGGACAGGGAGGCCTGGCGTGCTGTGATTCATGGGGTCGCAAAGAGTCGGACATGACTGAGCGACTGAACTGAACTGGTCTCTACTCTATGGAATCACCCAAAACATGATTTGCTACTTTCTATGTCTTTCTTTGTAATACATTTATATATAGTGTTTCTATTTCCTCATATGAAGTCTTGCATTTTTTGGTTAGGTTATTTTTAAGTACTTTATATTTTTGGAGGTACTTGTAAATGTCAAGTTTTTTTCTTTAAACTGTTGGTGATATCAAGATTTTTGTATTCTAATTTTACATCCATCAATTCTACTAAACTCATGTATTCTAATATTTTACCTATAGAATCTTTTGGATTTTTTAAATACACAGTCATAGTGAATAATGAGTTTATGTTTCCCTTTTATATATGTGTGTGTGTATGTGTGTGTGTGCACGTGTTTTTCTTTTTTCTTGTTCTACTGCATCTGCTGGTACCCTTAGGAAAACCATGAATAGAAGTGGTAGTAACAAGTAATCTTGTGTTATGGTGACTCTCCTAGGGAAAGCATTCAGAAGTTAAATA
Organism: Bison bison bison; assembly: GCF_000754665.1. Classification (NCBI taxonomy): domain Eukaryota; kingdom Metazoa; phylum Chordata; class Mammalia; order Artiodactyla; family Bovidae; genus Bison; species Bison bison. Next base: position 1,583,243 of record NW_011494769.1, read on the forward strand.
TTTGTAAGTTTTAAAGAATTTTAATGTACTATAGTGTTAACTTTTTTCTTTTTCGTATAAGAATTCTGATTCTGAGTTTTAACCAGATGTGTAGATTCATGTAACCACCACCATAATCACGACCGAGGATAGTCACCCTCAAAATTCCTTTGTATGCTGCTCCGTTGTAGTCCAGCATTCCCCTGTGTCTAACTTCTGGCCACCGTTGCTCTGGTCTGTTCTTCATCTGTGTGGTTTTGCCTTCTCCAGAATGTTGCTGCTAAGCTGCTAAGTTGCTTCAGTTGTGTCTGACTCTGTGCGACCCCGTAGACGGCAGCCCACCAGGCTCCCCCGTCCCTGGGATTCTCCAGGCAAGAACACTGGAGTGGGTTGCCATTTCCTTCTCCAGTGCAGGAAAGTGAAGAGTGAAAGTGAAGTCGCTCAGTCGTGTCCGACTCCTAGTGACCCCATGGACTTCAGCCCACCAGGCTCCTCCGTCCATGGGATTTTCCATGCAAGAGTACTGGAGTGGGGTGCCATCGCCTTCTCCAGAATGTTATATGAAATTAAAGAACGGTTAACCCTGAGGCTGACTTCCTTCACTGTGCATAATGCCTTTGATATTTGTCTTTGTTGATGTATTATTACTATTGTTGAGTAGTATTGAATTCTATGGACATGCCACAGTTTATGTATATATTAACCAGATGAATTATGCACGTTTTTTAGCTATGCCACTTATTTTGCTTCTTTGGATAATGGGGATAATGCACCTACATCATAGGGTTATTGTAGGGATGAAATGAGTTAATTGCTATGAAATACTTAGGTAATTCCTGATATATAGTACGTGCTCAATAAATACAATCCGTTATTACTGTCTACATTGTTAGTAAAGATTTTGAAATAGAAAAGAACTTAACAAGTTCAAGGAATAGGAAGAGAGCCAACGTGCCTGGTGTATAATGAGAGGGGAAGGTGGCATGTAGAAGGTGTGTAGGAGCAGGGTCAGACCTTAATGGGCTACAGCCTGGAGTTTTTATTTTAGTCCAAATACAGTGGAAAGCACAGGGATGAGACGTGATCTGGTTTATGTTTTTTTGTTTGTTTGTTTCTTTATTTTATTTTATTTTTTTAATTCTAATTTTATTTTATTTTTAAACTTTACATAATTGTATTAGTTTTGCCAAATATCAAAATGAACCCGCCACAGGTATACATGTGTTCCCCATCCTGAACCCTCCACTTTAGCAGATCATTTAGGCTGAGAATGAGTCATGGAGGTGGTGGGAGTGAAAGAGGATTACCATGGTAGTCCAGAGAAAAGATGGTGGTGGCTTAGACCATAGTGGTGCTTATAGGGTTGGTGAGAAGTGGTTTGATTGAAGGTAGGGTTTGGAGGTAGAACCCACAGAACTTGCTGAGGGATTGTAGTTCAGTGGAACACATTCCCCATCAGAGTAGTGATGTGGCTAGTCTTAATTATCAACAGCAACACTGTTTTTTCTTACAGCTTTCCTGAAGATTTTCCTCATGCATTAAAAAAAAAAAAATTGGAATATAGTTGACTTACAATGTTGTGTTAGTTTCTGCTGTACAGCAAAGTGAATCAGTTATACGTATGCACATATATCGACTCTTTTTTAGATTCTTTTCCCTCACCAGTCATTACAGAGTACTGAGAAGAGTTCCCTTTCAGTAGGTTCTTATTAGTTATCTATTTTATGTATAGTAGTGTGTCATCTACTTTTGATTGGAAACTTAAACTTTCTTGCCCGATTTCTGGAATCCACCTGAAGAAATAGCCTGCCTTTTCATACACTTTTAAGTGACATCTGATGTCTTTCTTACTCATAATCACAGTCCCAAACACATTTGTAAAAAAAAATAAAATAAAAACGGAAACTTATCCCACGACAGTGTTTTCTCCCAGTGTTTTTCTTTGTGGTTGTCTACAGCCTGTGTAGTGCTGTGACCCCACGTTCTAAGTCATCCTGCTGGAAGGGAATTTGATTCGCCAGTGGGATGTCATTTTAGTGGTTGGCAGGAGTTCCTGTGTACACTTGGGACTGACTATTGGAATAAACAGTATTAGACTCAGACTAAAATTGGACCAGAAATTTATTTTCATCCTCCTTTCAACCTCAACTCACCCTCGAGTCTCTCATCCACATGACAAATGGTCTTGACTTTTTGAAGTTATCTTAAAGATTAAAGTCGGCCCTGGGTGCTGGCTTATTAGTCTTGCATTCAAATGGAGATTTTTTTTTTTTTTTTTGGGAAACAGTTAAAAATAGAGTTCTCTGATCTCACATGGAGACATTTTCTTTTATTTCCTGTGTGTCTTCTCTTAACATGACTATATTTGTTCTCCATGGGTCTTTAGCTTCCAACTCCTTCTTAAGACAAACACCTGATCAGTCTTTATCTGGGGCACTCATGTCTTTTTTTTTTTTAAACTCTATCCTCTCTGCTTAATTTTGGACATTTCATATTTCAGGATTTGCTAAATCGGGGGGAAATCTCCCTTCTATCTTGAGTTTCTAGTTGTATTTTGCCCCAGTGTTTATCATCTTTTGTCAGGTTAATGTCAAACTATGGTATTTATTTACTCAGTTGACTGGTAGGAGGGCTTATGGAATCTTAGAGCTACTCATTAGAATTCTGTGCATAATTTTGTGCTTCTTTGTAATTGACTTCTTTTGTGATCTTACAGAATACCAAGCTGCTATTTTACACTTGAAGAGGGAGCACAAAGAAGAAATTGAAAACCTGCAGGTATATTTCTTTGATTCCACTGAACTGGTTATTTGATGCTTGGCTTTCTCATGTGTTGAAGTAAATACTCCGCTTTTTTGACACATTTACCAAGACAGCATCTCCACTGTGTACCTGCCACCAAGTCTTGAGTTTATCCTGGGGATGAAAGTCTTGAATGCCATTTTTAGTAGACTTGAATTCCTATTTTTTAAAAAAATACCACAGATGCATTTGGGGAAAGATTTGATTGGAGAAATGATGGTTTTATTTGGAATGCAGGGAAGAAGATCGAGTATTTAGACTTTCATTGTCAATAAGAAAGCTCTGAAATAGTTTCCTATGCACATTGCAAATTATTTTGTTGGGTGTCCTCCCAGCCTTGTGTTCGTTTCTGTGTGTTGCCTAGCACATGTCTGCAATGTGATGTCAGGCAGTTAAGGAAGTGGACCTAGTAGGAGGAAGAATTGTGCTGGATCAGCCATTCCATATCCCCAGAGAGCACTTGGATGCTGCTGACTTGAGCTCCTTTGTGAAGTCCAGAAAGTCTGAGGGATCGTTTCCTTTGTCCCACTAATTATCATTCCCTTATGTTTGGTATTTACTTGCTGGGGCTATAACAGGAAGTTTCACAGTCATAATTTGACATAACTAAATATTGAATCAGGCACTGATTCCAGTTTACTGATAACTGGGGTTGACCCCATATCTCAGGAGAGAACATTAGTGAAATTGAAATCAGACTTGGTGGTTGTATAGTGCTAGGTCATTACATGCTAATTCAGTGAGTTTGTGGATCAAATATTCTTCTTTCCATTAGGTGATAGTATACTTTTTTAAATAACTAAGATTGTATATTTGATTTTATATGAAACTACTGCAGGTAGCAGAAAGATCACTAAATAAGTCATGTGTGACTCTTTGCAACCCCATGGACTGTAGCCCGCCAGGCTCCCCGTCTATGGAATTTCCCAGGCAAGAACTCTGGAGTGGGGTTGCCATTTCCTACTCCAGGGGATCTTCCCAACCCAGGGATCAAACCTGGGTCTCCTGAATTGCAGACAGATTCTTTACGGTCTGAGCTACCAGGGCAGCCTTATGGGGTATGAATTCAGGCTACCCCTGAACAGCTTGGCTTAAATAGTTTGGGGGAGGGAATAAGTCCATTTCACAAAGAAACAAAAAAGTGGAAAAGTACCTCTGACTCCTAGGGGACAAAGTGGGGGAGAGAGGGGGGCCCTTATCTCCTTTGTTGCAAAATGCTCTACAGAGACCTTGCTCTTTGTTCTGATGTGTAAAAGATTGCCAGCTGTCTCAGAGAAGCTGCAGTGGGAATTAATGAAAGAAGCAGATTGCTGAAGAGGGTGGTACAGAAGTGAGTCCGTGAGCAGAAGCATTCTATAATAGCTCAGCCATAAGAATTAATACAACCTTCCCCAAGTTATAGATCAGCCCTGGGAGTACTTTGACAGCTAATAATATTCACAGTGACCACAGGTACTTGCAATCTTGGGGCTCTTCCTTTGTGCCAGGCATTTTTCTAGGCATGTTACATATATTATTTCATGTCTTTTCATCTCCCTCCACAAAAAAGTCTCATGATCTTACATCTCAAGCTAGGAGAAGTTTTGAGAAGGGAAAGGGTGAATAAGTGAAAAAGAAAAAAGTATATTGTAATCATGATCTTCATTTAAAATAAAGGTTAGAAGGCAATGGCACCCCACTCCAGTACTCTTGCCTGGAAAATCCCATGGACGAAGGAGCCTGGTAGGCTGCAGTCCATGGGGCCGCTAAGAGTCGGACCTGACTAAGCGACTTTGCTTTCACTTTTCACTTTCATGCACTGGAGAAGGAAATGGCAACCCACTCCAGTGTTCTTGCCTGGAGAATCCCAGGGACGGGGGAGCCTGGTGGGCTGCCGTCTATGGGGTCGCACAGAGTCGGACACGACTGAAGCGACTTAGCAGCAGCAGCAGACCAAGGTATGATTGACATTAAACATTAAAAAGTGTTCCTAGTTATACTTTAAGTTTTCTTTAAGTATATCTGAAATAATTATCTGTTCTTTTAATGCTATTGGTAAACTTAAACATATGTCCCTTTTTTTTTCAATTTATTTATTTTTTATTGAAGGAAATTGCTTTACAATATTGTGTTGGTTTCTGCCATACATCAACATGAATCAGCCATAGGTACACGTGTTTCCCCTCCCTTGTGAACCTCCCTCCCCATCCGGCCCTGCTAGGTTGTCACGGAGCCCTAGTTTGAGTTCCCTGAGTCATACAGCAAATTCCCTCTGGCTGTCTCTTTTATACATGGTAGTGTATGTGGAAACTGGCAACTCTTACTCCTCATCTGACCTAAAGAAGTGTCTTGTTGGCAAGTAGAACATTTTAAAGATTGAATTAGAAATAGTTTAAAGTAGGGAGAGATTTCTAGCTGCGTCTAAAAAAACAGTTGGAAAAACTAGTAATGGTGCACTTATTTTCCTGTATGACTTTAACCAGCTGGGGTTGAGGAACAGACATCGCTTCAACTTAGGACAGGTGGTCTCTAGTTCGCCGCTGTCCCCACTCTGGGCCATTTCCTCTGCCTAGTTCCTTTAACCCCTGGGAGATGCAGAAAATAACTAGATGTTATTCTGACCAAGTCAGAAGAGATGCAAGTTCATAAATCTGTAACCCCATTTGGCTGTACTTGTGGGCACTCGCTGAACATCATCCCCACCTGTTTTATTCCACTAAGTGACAAAGTCACGTCTGTTGTCACAGGACTGGTGGAAGACAATTGGTGAGCAGCTTTTTTGTTACTCATTTCTTTATATGGATTTCAACTGGCAGCCTTCACGGCCTGTTAGATTTTCTTTCTCTGCTTACAGGTCACAGAGAATCAGATTTGTTTCAGGACCTCTTCAAAATGCCTTTCTAAAGTAAGAAAGAGTCTGTGCTTAAGTACACAGGGAAAGTGATTCATTCTGTCACCATATGTAAGAATTGATATGTGTCATATTTAGTTTTTGGAGACTGTTTTCATAGACTTAAAAAAAAAAAAAAATGGCCTGACTCAACAAGTGGAGAACCTAATGTCAGCTTGCTATTCTGTTTTTGACTGTAAATTCATAGGAAGTCATTTAATTTTTAAATTCCCCCACCTACAAAATAGAATCCGTTTTGATTGGAGGTTGGAACTTTTAGCCCAGAGTCTCAAGGCTTATAAAAGTGGGGAGTTTTTATCTCAGACATGCTCTGTAGCCCACACTTGTGGAAGGCTGTGATCTAGAAGGGGCTTGGTCCTGGGACCGGCTTTTCAAAATGTGTAGCAACTCAGATACATATCCTCCCTGTAATTCAAAAGCAAAAAGCTATTGATGATTGGAATGAATTCATTTCCAAATTCCATCAATTTATATATACCTTTTACCCAAAGCCCTTGACTGACTTTTCTACTCAAATCTCCAGTAGGAGAGTTGTGGCAGGTCCAACATTTTCTATGGCTTAGCTATTTCATTAATACTAAAGCCAGAAAAATTCTTAAATTTTGTTCAAGTATGCCCTTCATTTAGCAAACTTTGCCCTAAGAGTATCTGATCACTTCATGATATTCAGCATCATCTAGTTCATTTTTCAGTTCTGAATAAGTCTGTGTTACTGATTTTATTTTTGGAAGAGTGGCACCTTTACAGTATTTATTTGAGAAAATTTTGCCTGTGGTAGCCGTTGCACAACAAGTTCATGCTTTATGTAGAAACATAGTTCACACCTGCCCTTTCAAGGCATGTGATAAAGCTAATTCTCCCATGGTGTAAATAAAGATTTTTTGCTTTGGAATTGTCTAGGAGCACAGTTTGAAAATCACTATCACAGCCCTTGTACAAAATCTTATATAGTTGGTTTTTGTCTTATTGTAGTCAGAAAACCAGGTGTGATGATACTTTATGCATGATGACAGTATGAAAGGATTCAGGTTTTTGAGTTAGGATTCAGTTCAGCTTCTTGCACTGTGACATTAGGAAATTAATCAACTTCTCTGGCATTTAGTTTTCTCAGTTTCAGCATTTGTTCAATAATAATCATATTGATGCCCAAATAACAAATATTGGAGAAGATGCGGGGAAAATAGAACCCTCTTACAGTGTTGGTAGGAATGTAAATTGGTGAGCTACTATGGAGAACAATATGGAGGTTTCTCAAAAAACTACAGTAGATCTACTATATGAGACAGCAATTCCACTCCTGGGTGTATATCTGAAAAAAAACAAAAACACTTAATTTGAAAGCTATATGCACCTCAATGTTAATAGCAGCATTATTTACAATTACCAAGATATGGATGGACCCTAACTGTCCATCAACAGATGAATGGATAAAGATATAAATAAGCTACAAGGGTATATAGTACAGTGCAAGGAACATAGCCAATATTTTATAATAACTCTAGATGAAATATAACTTTTAAAAATTGTGAATCACTGTGTTGTACACCTATAACGTAGAATATTGTACATTAACTCTAGCTCAGTTTTTAAAAATGTAGTCATTTTGATGATGCCTCCATTCTAGGATTGTTCGATATGATATATACCTGAACACATGTTCAGTAAATACCATTTCTCATTCCTTTTGCTCTGCTCAAGTCTCCTTGTAATTAGGCAGCTTGAGTTTAGAGCAGTCCTCAGGCCCTTTTGGTTGAGGACTTCTTTGGGACTTTGACTTATTCTTTCCATGGTCTTCCAGCTGTCCACTAGCCTCTGTGCTCTATATCAGGGGGTCTAAACCAGGCTTTCCCAGAGGTCATTATGCTGAACAGTGAGCCTCCAAAATGCTCCTTGACAAAAATATTTAATGGTCTAATAAGTTTGATAAATATCTTGTTCCCCTGTTAGAGCTTTACCGTGAATAGAGAAGAGCCGAGGGAGGGAGGGAAGAAGGGAGGGCTCTATAGCTTGTTTCTCACATAATTCTTTTCTTCCTCCTAGTAACCGATGTTTCTGAATACTGCTCTGTGTTGATCTGTATAATCTTATCTCAGTGCACAATCTACTTTCTTAGTCTTGAGTTCTTTGAGTGATTTTATTAACCTTTTTGTGCCACCAAGTCCTGCTTATTAGTCTAATTTTTTTTCCTCTGTTTTTTAAAGTACCTAGTAAATTTCTTGGCACATAGATGATGCAGAAATATTTTTTAAAATAACAACCTATGATTGAAAAACAAGCAGCGACTAAAATGTAATCAAATCACCACTGTGTCCCAACCTTTGTTCTATGCATTTGGTACTAGTATTAGAAAGAGTAAATGTAGAAATATAAACAAAGATTGGTCCCCATTTTCAGATTTTAAAACCTGAGGCTTTCAGAGACTGTGAATTGTCAGAAATCCTAGTATGTGTGTGTGCTGGGTCACTCAGTCGTGTCCAATTCTTTGCAACCCAGTGGACTGTAGCCCACTAGGCTCCTCTGTCCATGGGATTATCCCAACAGGAATACTGGAGTAGGTTGCCAGGGAACCTGAATTTGAATCCATCTAGATGTGTCTGACTTTGAAGCCAATGTCTTTCTATTAATGCAACATTAATGGAAAGAACATTGGATCTAGAAATACAAGGTCTGGAGTGTGGTCTCACTTTGGGGACAATGAACTGTGTGACCTTCAGGCAATGTTTTTGAATCATTTTTCTAACTTACAAAATGAAAAACCAGGCTATATACTAATAGCAGCTTAGAATTTTATCACTGATCCAACCACAGTTTAAAAAAAGTTCAGTTTGTCCACCGCGTTGTCCTTTCAGCCTTAGGGTTACCTAACTCAGCATCTGTAAACCCTGGAAGTGTTTAACACTTCTCCCTTGTTTTCCTCCTCCTTTTGGAGGTTCCCCTTTCTAACCAGGGGGGTCTCTTGCCAGCTCTCCTTGCTTCCTTGGGACACAGTCTTCTGTCCTCCCAGTGCTGATTAGGATGCATGACTCAGTGAGGGAGCACAGCTCTCAGAATGGCAAATGCAGCTTCCATAGGAGGGCCAGCTCTGCTTTCTGACGGGAGGGAAGCATAAAGATGGGTAGGACTTCTTTGGCTCTCTACTTCCTCAATTTTGAAAGTGGAGGGGAAAAAAAATGCATGCCCCATATCTGGCTTTTGAGGAGCTTGGATAATGTAAAAATCCTGTTTTTTGACCAGCACTTGCAGCAGTTCAGAAGTAAGTGCCTTAGAAATGACACATTGTTTTATCAGTTTGTGACTAATGTTCTTTGAGTTGTGAGATAGAAGAAAACTAGCCAACAGTCACATTTCCTTTGCAGGAACCTTTTCCGTTTACCCCATTCATCACAGCCACAGTCCTCACTGAGGGGAAACTTGACTGAAAACTGGCCTGTAGCAGGCCCCTGCTCATTGTGCAATGCAGGCACATTTCTAATATGGTAACTCCTACTGTGAAATGATCCAGGGATGGGTGCCAAACTAGAAATTAACTTATGTTGTACCTTGTGGGCCCCCAGAGAACTAAATGGTATGTTGGCCTCCACTATGAGAAACTTGAAGACGTCCTTACTTTCCACTCTCTAACCCACCCCACTGGTCCATTTCTAATAGTAAACACATTGCTGTTGAAACAAAATTGAGTACAAACTACACTTGAGCTGATACAGCTAAGTTTACAAAGACATGCACACCCTGATCCTAGCCCATTTGTTATGTTCTTTACTATCAACATAACACATTTAAATCTGTTAATTCCTGGCGAATACTTTGAGGGAAGGGAAATAATTTGTAGATTGATAAACAAAACTTTTGCAAATATGAAATATTTCATTAAACCCTTATGGCATTCCCCTAAGTGCTGATATTTCATTACTGAGATGCCAGGAAAGATGAGAGAGTGTTGGGAAATATCTTAATTTATTATTTCATTGTGTGCATATAGTATAATGTTAGGAGTTTAGTGGATTTACTGGTTTGCCCCTGTTGATGTGCCTTGTAGACTCCCTGGCTACGTAGAAGCATGCAAGTAACTTTGGGATTGAACTTTGATGAAAAACAAAAAGTGATTAATTCCCTGGCTGACTTAGCCCAGGAACCCTTTGTCTCAGCCTTCAAGATGCTGTCTCGCCCCATATAATTCCACTATTTTTTCAAGTTGCATTTGCTGATAGAAGGAAGCTGGTTGTAGAATGAAGACTGTGTGCTTTACTTGAATTCGTATCATTGAGGCTGATGCCGGCTTTGTTTGCCTCCTTCAGGCACCATCAGCTCCAAACATTCCCACTGTGTCTTTTTTTTTTTTTTAATTGAAGCATAGTAGAGTTGCAGTGTTGTACACAACCTCTGTTGTACAGAAGAGTAGTATTTTAAAATACTGTTTTCCTTTAGGGTTTATCCCAGAAGATTGTATATACTTACCTGTGCTATACAGTATGACCTTGTTATTTCTCCATTCTAAATGTAATTGTTTGCATCTACCAACCAGTCCATCCCGCTTCTCACCACCCCTCCTTGGCAACCACAGTCTGATCTGTGTCTGTGCGCCTGTTTCTGTTTTGTAGATAGGCTCATTTGTGCCATATTTTAGATTCCACATATAAGTAATATCATATAGTGATAATATATGGTATTTGTCTCTTTTTTCTGACTTACTTCACTTAGTATGATAATCTCAGGTTGTATCCATGCTGCTGCAAATGGCATTATTTCATTCCTTTTTAATGGCTGAGTAGTATTCCATTGTACGTATGTACCACATCTTTTTTCTCCATTCATCTGTCAGTGGACATCTGGGTTGTTTCCAAGTTTTGGCTGTTGTAAATAGTGCTGCTGTGAATCCCTTTGAGTCTTAAACTCTGAACTTCAGTCACTCATGTGAGCCAAGATGATGATTCTTTTTTCAATAGTTTTTGATGGAAGGGGACAAGCAGATGCTGGAATGGTGACTTTTTGAATGTTGGCCTTTGTTTTTTAAAAAACTTTTAAACTTTGAAGTATAGTTGATTTACAGTGTTGTGTTAGTTTATGGTATACAGCAACATGATTCAGTTATTGACCTTTGCTCTTTTGACTTTTCATGAGATATGAGAAAGTGAATGAAGTATGTTAGATCCCATGGGGAGTGCTTCCTTCTCCCTTGATATGTCCTACTTTGCTCAGTAATGCTGTGTGTTTGTTAGTCCTGTGCCGTTGGGTGAATAATGGGCTCTGTAGCAATAAAGTAAGAGTATAGAACTAGGTAGTCTATGTTTTCTTCTGAATTATTTCTGGCCTGGGCAGAGTGGGCCCATGTGTCTGCCTCAACTCAATCCAAAAGTCTTTGAGATACCCTTGTTCTACATTACCTGAAGCAGTGCTGAATGGCGAGTCAAAATATGAAAAGTTACTGAGTGATCTGACTGGATGTTGGCTAGAAATTCCTTCATGATTCATGGTATTTCAGTATTTATGTTATTTTGGAGGTAGCATTAGGAGGCCAAAGAGTTCTTAACTTTATGGCGCTGTCAAATACAATCCAAAGAAGTTTGTTTGATCATAATAATGCCATTTAAAAAAATCACCCTTCAATCAATTTAGATGAACACCTGTGGTCTAATTTCCACAGTGCTTCCCCCCATTCCCTATCCAATTGTTGATGTTAATTGCCTGATCCTGTGGACATCCATGTTGGTGACTCCTGATACTGAGCTTGGAGAAGCTGAGGAAGTATGTCCTCATCCTCTTTCTCCATGGCCTCCTGAATAACAAGCAAACATCCCTTTTGCTTTTATAACTTCATGGACTTTTATATTTCTTTTCTCTTCCCTCCTCCTTTCCTTTCTTTCTTTCTCTTGTCCTTCGCTGAAAGCGTTATTGATGGAATAGAGAGGGCAGCCATGTTGGAAAGGTGAGCAAAAGATAGTTCTTAGGGCAGAAAATTGAGTAATGTTGGTGTTCTGCTACATTTTTAGGAATGTTCTACTACATTTTTGCTTTATTTTTCAAAATTTAAATGCTGAGTACCCTTTGCTTTCTGACTTTAATTGGAGATGATTATGATCATCATTATTGAATATGAAGTACAAACTTCCAGGCATTCTGCCTGATGATTTATTTGTATACATGATATCTAATCAGTTGAGGCTCAGAAGTTAAGTGCTGTCCTGAGTTTTCATAACTGGCTAGTATAATGGCAGGGTCTCCTAACCAGCCTGTCTGGTTTACTAAATATACTTTGTTTCTGCTGTCAATTTATCAGCTGATTTGATGCACTTTCTCTAGTACAATAGTTTTCTAACTTTTCAGTTCCCCTCTTCCCTTCATCCTGTGACAAGATCTCTGCAGATCATCCCTTATTATTATCCTATACAAGCTCTTTATTGGGTAGACAAGATGGAGATATTTCTATGATGTTTATAAACAAAAAATAGCAACAGAGTTCTCTTAGTTCACAGGTTTCAGAAATGACAAGCTGTTCTTCCTAAGTATAGAAGAAAAGAGCACGTTGAAGATTGCCCTTTCTAACCTCATTTCTCATAGCAGGTCCTGAATCCAGCTTGAGGAAGAGCCTCTGGTATTTATCACCATAATCTTGATAGTTGTCTATATTCATCTTAGAGATTTGATACCTGGAGTCTCAGACAAATTAATTCCTGAGACCATTGAGAAAATATAGTGGCAGAACTTTTCTGCTTCTTGCCAGCTACTCACTTCACTGATTTCTACAGTTTGAACTTAGGAGTTCCTCAGCTGTTTTCAGACCTTCCCCAGTGGAGTCCCAGGGTTACTGATTCGTTAAGCAAATGGGAGATGTGACTGTTCTCTGTGCTGTCATCTGTTTGTAGGATGGGCTCACGTGTGATAGGTGGCGCTTTGACCTCTTCTAACAAGCCCCGCCTCATGTGGGCTTTGGAATCCAGAGTGTGAATTTATGATGTCTGTGTGTTTTTGCATTTTGACCATTTCACTGCCACTGATTCTCATGAAGGATTAATAATAATCATAGCTGCTATTTAATGATCATTTACTATGTTCTAATCTTTTTGCATGATGATTAAGTGAGTTACTACATCAACCTTACAAAGTGGCACTCAGCATCTACACTGAACCTCTGGAAGTTCTCCCACCTTGAAGGTCCTTTCCTAGAAAGGATTTGTGACATGACCTTGTTTCTGGACTGACCTTTGCCTTTGATCTCTCCTTGGGTAAAATATCAGTCCTTAAGAGCAGAGTACCTTAGCAGCAGAAATTGCTGAAGAACTAACCCACATAATGACTTTAAGTAATTCATTAGATGAAATGTAACACAACTCTAGGCAGAAGAACTGAGTAGAAACAACTGAGTGGCTGTGCAGTCTTCCTTGGGTTGAATCCTACATGTGTTCAGTTCACTTCAGTCACTTAGTCGTGTCCAACTCTTGGCGACCCCATGGACTGCAGCACGCCAGGCTTCCCTGTCCATCACCAACTCCCAGAGCTTGCTCAGACTCATGTCCATTGAGTCAGTGATGCCGTCCAACCACCTCATCCTCTGTCACCTCCTTCTCCTCTGCTTTCCATCTTTCCCAGCATCAGGGTGTTTTCTAAGGAGTCAGTTTTTGTCATCAGGTGGCCAAAGTATTGGAGCTTCAGCATCAGTCCTTCCAATTAATATTCAGGACTAGCTTTCTTTTAGGATTGACTGGTTAGATCTCCTTGCAGTCCAAGGGACTCTCAAGAGTCTTCTCCAACACCACAGTTCAAAAATGTCAAAGACCCGCGTGTGTGGTCTTGAACAAATTATCTAAACCTTTCTGAGCTTCAGTTTCTCATCTGAAACTGTGATCATGGTGACACTGTAACTTGGTTAGTAGGATGCTGATGGCAACTGTAGTGATAATTAAATGTGGGACTGGAGGTACAGTGGCAGTGGTTCAGTTCAGTTCAGTTCAGTCGCTCAGTCGTGTCTGACTCTTTGCGACCCCATGAATCGCAGCACGCCAGGCCTCCCTGTCCATCACCAACTCCCGGAGTTCACCCAGACTCACGTCCATCGAGTCAGTGATGCCATCCAGCCATCTCATCCTCTGTCGTCCCCTTTTCCTGCCCCCAATCCCTCCCAGCATCAGAGTCTTTTCCAGTGAGTCAACTCTTCGCATCAGGTGGCCAAAGTACTGGAGTTTCAGCTTTAGCATCATTCCCTCCGAAGAAATCCCA
>NW_011494769.1:1597224-1624796 GCF_000754665.1 Bison bison bison
CACAGTCCAACTCTCATATCCATACACGACCACAGGAAAAACCATAGCCTTGACTAGACGAACCTTTGTTGGCAAAGTAATGTCTCTGCTTTTGAATATGCTATCTAGGTTGGTCATAACTTTAATGGCAGTGGTAGATGACCGATAAATAACTATTTGTTCTGAGGATCAGCATATTTAGTACACTTTATGTCAGTGGCTGTTGATGTGTATTTTTTGGCAGTGAAGTTTTTTTATATAAACCATGTACCTATATAAAGGAAAAATATTCTGTAATTAATGTCATAATGTTCCCAAGAGCATCGCTTTTAACATTTTTGTGATTTAAGTGTGATGCTCTTATTTCCATTACTGCCTGTTAAGGAAAATATTGCTGCTGCCATGATTTTGAGAAAAAAATCTGATATGGGAAAACATCCCAGGACTTAGGGCTCCTTAAGTTTGTACTGTGAGATACTGCATTTCAAAAATTTTTATTGCCAAAAAATGAGAACTTATATGACTTTATATACATAGCTGTGGTTTTTACACTTTTTAATAATATTCAATACTCATTGAGCACCTTTCAAATATGAAATGTGCTAGAAATAAAACATTTGATAATAATAGCAGCTAACATGTATTGAGTATTACTATATGCCAGAAACTCCAGTTAGCACATACCCTGGCTTATTTAATACTTGCATGGATTATGTTCTCAGATGATTTACTGTTTAGTTAGAAAATAGAATTTATACCATGAAGGCTAGATAACAGGCAGTTTAAACTAAGTCCCTAATATTACCCAGATCCTGATGAATGGAAAGATTCTGTGAGTGTTTTCGTTTTAAAGTACCTCCTTTTAATGGAGCTTGCAAATTTCAGATATTAGATCTCAACTAAGAGAATGCTCAAGTTTCAGATGTTCTGATTATCTTAAATGCTTTTAAATGTTTTAGTTTAAATTTAGATGAAATATTTTTAAATGTTTTAGAGATTGTTTTTGACTGTCTCTAGAGGCTGCTGTGGGTGTCTCTGTAATACAGTTCTGCTTAGTTTCTGATAACAGTCTGTGTGACATGACCCCTATGTGTTTAAAATATATATAATACACATAATTTAAAGTGTTAATTGAGAAAACCGTTTTGTGGTCTTGTGGATTTGTGTGATCGGTAACCTGTGTACACTGTACAATTATTTTAGAAGTCATTCCCCAATTTCACCACTGGAGGTCAGCTTGACCCTTTTTCTGTTAAAGCTCCAGGTTTTTTGTTGATTATTGAAAGAGCTTTCCAGTTTAGAGCTTTGCCTTAAATACATGAATAACAATATCACTCTTAGTTTATTCACAGAACAGCTTCCACAAATATGTATGCATAGTTCTGTACTCATAGGCATATACGCATAGGTATGTATAGTTCTATACTGTGCATAAATGTTTAATGTAATTATAGAAGCAGTTTGTCATGTGTTTATGTCCATAAATATACATGCGTATACTATATGCCAAAAGACAAAAAGCCACCAGAAAACAATGCCTTTTGAAATGGATCATCCGTGCTTCCTCTAATAATGGGCTCAGCAAAAAGAAATTAGAGGCCTGTCACTATATCGAAGTAGGCTATGAGGTGTCAGGCACTGTACTAGGTGCTGGAGGAACCAGAACAGACATGGTCCCTACTTTCTTGTAGGGAAGCCTATAGTCCAGTTAGAGACAGATGTTGATAAAATAATCAGTTGATATAATATGATGGATGCTATTAGGAAAAATACAGTATGGGATGCTACAGTTAGGCTATAATTTAGATTTGAGGGGTCAGGGAAATATACTTTAAGGAAGTGGCATTTGAGCAGAGATCCAAAGGGTGAAGAGGAGTGTGGTTGGTTTGAGGGCTGTTGGGAGCTCAGTGTGACCACAGGGCAGTGAGTGACAAATAGCAGAGGCTTTGGGGGTGAAGCTCTGGAGTAGGATTTTTCAAACTTCTTAAGCTGCATCCTGGAATAAGAAATGAGTTTTATATCAAAATCCACATTACATGTTTGTGTGTGACTGTTTGTGTGTGAAATAGGAGTTCTATTAAACAGAAGTAATTTCATGTGATGTATTTTGGTATATTCAATACTCTTGTTTTAAAAATGCTGGTGATAAAGCATAAATTGATTTGTTATCCCGCTTGTGATCACAGACCACAGTTTGAAAACCCTAGCTGTGGCAGAGAGCAAGAGGCTGGATTCTGGAGGGGCCTTGTCCTTGTTGGTCTCTTTAAAGTTTTCCAGTTTCATCCTCAGTACAGTGGGAACCTACTAAGTTTGAGCAGAGAAGTGTGTGACACGAATAGATTTGTGTTTTCAAAAGACACCTCCTGAAGGCAGGAGCATGGGTGGGAGAAGTCACACTCTGACAAAAAGCATTGACTTTCTCCCAGTGCTGATTGATTGTTGCTTCTGCTGAAACAGGAACTACTAAAGCTACCACTGTTGCTTCTCTGTTTTGTACAGCTTGATTTTCTTTTCCTTGGCTACCTAGACCACTATTTGAACATAATGTGCTGTTCTTAGTCACTCAGTTGTGTCTGACTGTTTGTGACCCCATGGATTGTAGCCCACCAAACTCCTCTGTTCATGGGGATTCTCCAGGCAAGAATACTGGAGTGGGTTGCCCTGCCCTCCTCCAGGGAATCTTCCCAACCCAGGGATCAAACCAAGGTCTCCCACATTGCAGGCAAATTCTTTACCATCTGAGCCACCAGGGAAGCCCAAGAATACCAGAGTGGGTAGCCTGTCCTTCCTCCAGGGGATCTTCCCAACCCAGGGATCGAACCGGGGCCTCCTGCATTGCAGGTAAATTCTTTACGAGCTGAGCTACCAGGGAAGCTCCATTTGAACATAATAAGTACACAATAAATATTTTTTCAATGAATTAACTAATAGAGTGGGAGAAAGGTGCTGACACTCTATTACCCTTTTGAGCATGACATGAGAAAGCTCTTTCTCGGTATCTACATACTCTTCTGTCATCATAACTCAATATATGCATACAACCAGGACAATTACTTTTCTCAACAAGTCGGTGACAATTACTTATATAGTCTTTGGAAGCTGTTGTGGATTATCTGTATAATGTTCTGTTTATTAATACTGTATATAGCCTGACCCCTATCTGCTGCAAATAGCCATAATACACACATTTAAAGTTGTCTCACATAATTGAGAAGACATAGAACAAAGTGTTTTTCGTTGTTTTTTTTTCCAAATTTGAATGGGGCTTATAAGTTGAATCACAGGAAATTGTTGATACTTGGTCACTTTTGACTCTAAAACAGCAGTTTTGTGTGGCTTAATCCGGGTATGAGCATCAGAAGTCGTGGGGGTGAACGTGTGCTGAAGTGACATTCCTCTGGATGGGCTGTGGGCTGAGCTGCTCCCTGGGGTCAGCAGGGACTGAGAGACTGCACTGAAAACGTCCTAAGGCATTGCCTGAAGGATTTGTTGTTAGTTCCCAAAGGATAGTGCTCTGTATATTCTATGGCAGTTGTGTTTAAGTGAGACCTATTGTTGAGAAGTCTCATGACTCTAGTGCTCATATCACTTCCAGAATAATCTTGGTGAGCAATTTCCCAGCCTTCAAGCAATCCATGAAAAAAAAATTTTTGACAACTGTTTATCCAACTTAAATTAGTATTTCCTGGTCTAGTGAACAGGCTAAAGGTATCATGATTCTTCCTAAGTGAGCCCAAACTGATGTTTTACTCCCTAAAAAATGAATAATGCTGCCCCACCATTGATCATGTTGGCCTCCATAATGCAGGTCTTTGCAGAGTTATTTGTATTTTGGCTCCCTCATAGACCTTTCATAGAAAAACGTTCACCTCTAAAATTAGAGGTTATAAGAATATTATATTGTGGTGCAGACACATTCCAAGGCAAATGATTAGAAGATGAGGAAGGGAAGTGAGTTAAACATCTTAAGTTTAGTTATTGCATATCTTTTTCTTAAACAAATGTTTTGTTGACTATTATTTCCTTTACCTCTTCCACCGATACCAGTTTTTTGTTTTTTTTTTTTAGGTAAATGAAATTTTAGAACTAAGATATGATCTGTCACTCATTAATAAATAATCTGGAGGTTCTTTTGATTTTTTTAAAAATTCATTTTCAATTAGTCCTGCTGGAAATTTATGGATACTAAAATCTGATCATATTTTTCCTATTTTATACTTGTGATTCTCGACCCCATCATATTCTAACCCTCCTAGGTAATGAAAATCTGTAATTATTTTCATGCAGAAAAGGGTTTTTCGTTTTGACATTTTCAGCACATAAAATGACATTCATTCCAATGTTCATATATTCATAATACAGAATCATTTTTTTTCCTATGAAATTCCCACATCCTAGAGTAGTGTCTCAATTGTGAGGCTTGATTATTGCCAAAACAAATGGAAACTCCTTTGCTTTTGGTATAAAATAATGGTGGATGGGCCTAAAACTGAGGAGGGGAGAAAACAAGATTGCATTACAAATCTGGCAACATCAGCCACACTAGTAAAATCAAATCCAATGTTGTTTTATGACTGAATTTATGTGAGTGCCCAGGATCAAAGGGCTCGAATCCCACTGGACCACAAGGTCCATAGTTCATGGCAAAAACTCATCAAAAAGAGCATTTTAGTCGTTTAAGCTTTTCATTTTAATCAGCCACAGTCATAAAAGAGCCTTTAGGTGTCCAAAAACATTTTGCAAGATCAAGAGGTTGTTTTCTCGCTCGTAGAAGCAGCTTTCTTATTGGATCCATATAATGCCTGTGGCCTGAGCGTGTCAAAGGGCCACCGCCTCCACATTGTTTGCCCTTGTGGGATGGTTTCTTTTGGTTCTTCTAACTGTGTATTATGTGACAATAAATTACGGTGTCTGACGGAAGGACCATAAAATTTTCACACAATCTATCAAGCTATTTCAGCCATTTAAAATTTGGCCTCTGACAGCAAGCCAGGTACTTTGTAATGTTGAGACAAAAACAGAGTCTACTGCCGGCATCTTGACAAGTGTGTAGAGACAGCTCTGCACAGGAGAAAGAACACAAGGCTTGAGAGTCGGACCCAGTCTTTAAGTCTTAGCCTGGATATATTGTAGGGTCGTGGCTTTGGACAGTCCGCAAAATGGGGATGCTGCCTTCACCATGGTGATGCTCTGATTATATAGGGGAATGGTTGTGGAGTTCATCTCCTGTGGTAAGAACAGACATGCACTGGGCATCTATTATGTGGGGAATAATAGATGCAAGGAGCAGCCTTGCATTGTCAACAGGAGACCTGAGTAGGTAAAGGGAAGAGCCTGGCTGGAGAGCAGCAAAGGGATGAGAACATGTTCCTGAGAATGTGAGAGGGTGAAATCAGGGACCCAAGAGGCTAAATTAGCTCTAGGGGTAAAGGGGGAATTTCTTTTTCTTTCTCTCAGAATTTTATTTATTTTAAAAAATTGATTGGAGTATAGTTGCTTTACGATGTTTTGTTAGTTTCCGCTGGACAGCAGAGTGGCTCAACCGTATATATAGTACATATAGTGGCGGGAGGGGCACTTCTTTTAAGACAAGAGGAAAATACAGATTGAATGCCTTTGTCTCTAAACTATTAATGCCTCTATTTCTTTGCCTTTTTTTCCCCCTTTTTCTTTTTAAATTTTGGCCACTGTACCTAGGGAAAGAAACTGAGACCCCTGATATTTTTTCACGCAGTCCCTCCTCCCACCTTCTGTGTTACCCTCTACCATCCTTTCTGCACTTTCTCTCCTTCATTGTTCCCTTTTTGGCAGGTGCCTTCCCCCATTTGTAATAATGTACTCAGCTCTCCTCTACTTTAAAATCTCTTCACTGACTCCTACATCTTGGAGTTTCGCTCTGTCCTCCCGATGGCACAGTTCTCGAATACCGGTTACATGTCTCAGGTTCTCTGCCACTTGCCTTCTGCTGCCCGTACTGAAGAAGCTGAGACCACGGAGAAGTGATCATGGTCCTGGTCGCCTCTGGGTCTCCACTGGCCTTGATTCCAGTGTGTCAGTGCTGAAATCCTCAGTCTCTTCCCGAAACATGTAAGACACTGAATTCTCATTTTTCCCTCTTCCTCTGAATGTGTTTTCTTCATCTTCTTTGCTGCTGCCTTAGCTCTGTCTCTGCAGCAGTCCTAAATGTGATCCTCCAAGAGGTGGCCTTGAGTTTCCTGCCTTCCTGTATGCTGTGTTTAGAGATTTCATTAATTGCTGCAAGTTTATATCTATGTAAAGGCTTTTCAGACCTATTTTTCAGATTCAAGTGTTTACTCTAGTTCCAGCTCCAGGAAAGTTCTAGTTTTTGCTGGAAATCCTAGACTGGGAAAAGTCTTTAGTATAATTTTTCAAAGTCTCAGCATCAAAAATGTCAATAATCCCAGGGTTGAAAGGACTCATCTCCTTGTCCACTTCTGACCTCCCCCTACACAGTGTATTCAGTAAACACAACACAGAACAGTCTTTTCTTAGCTCAAGGTTCCACTGTTCTTAAAGTCCAGACTAGAAATCTTGGGTGCATCTTTGCAGCTCTTGCATCCTCAGCTTCTGCATCCAGTTGATTGCCAAATGATGCTGATTTTTATCTCCATGATCCCTTGACACCATGCCATCCTTGTCCTGATTCATCTTCAGTTCAGTTCAGTTCAGTCGTGTCCGACTCTTTGCGACCCTATGAATTGCAGCACACCAGGCCTCCCTGTCCATCGCCAACTCCCGGAGTTCACTCAGACTCACATCCATCGAGTCAGTGATGCCATCCAGCCGTCTCATCCTCTGTCGTCCCCTTCCCCCAATCCCTCCCAGCATCAAAGTCTTTTCCAATGAGTCAACTCTTCACATGAAGTAGCCAAAGTACTGGAGTTTCAGCTTTAGCATCATTCCTTCCAAAGAAATCCCAGGGCTGATCTCCTTCAGAATGGGCTGGGTGGATCTCCTTGCAGTCCAAGGGACTCTCAAGAGTCTTCTCCAACACCACAGTTCAAAAGCATCAATTCTTTGGCGCTCAGCTTTCTTCACAGTCCAACTCTCACCTCCATACATGACCACTGGAAAAACCATAGCCTTGACTAGACGGACCTTTGTTGGCAAAGTAATTTCTCTGCTTTTGAATATGCTATCTAGGTCGGTCATAAATTTCCTTCCAAGGAGTAAGCGTCTTTTAATTTCATGGCTGCAGTCACCATCTGCAGTGACTTTGGAGCCCAAAAATAAAATCTGACACTGTTTCCACTATTTCCCCATCTATTTCCCATGAAGTGATGGGACTGGATGCCATGATCTTTGTTTTCTGAATGTTGAGCTTTAAGCCAACTTTTTGACTCTCCTCTTTCACTTTCATCAAGAGGCTTTTGAGTTCCTCTTCACTTTCTGCCATAAGGGTGGTATCATCTGCATATCTGAGGTTATTGATATTTCTCCCGGAAATCTTGATTCCAGCTTGTGCTTCTTCCGGCCCAGCGTTTCTCATGATGTACTCTGCATAGAAGTTAAATAAACAGGGTGACAATATACAGCCTTGATGTACTCCTTTTTCCTATTTGGAACCAGTCTGTTGTTCCATGTCCAGTTCTAACTGTTGCTTCCTGACCTGCATGTAGGTTCCTCAAGAGGCAGGTCAGGTGGTCTGGTATTCCCATCTCTTTCAGAATTTTCCATAGTTTATTGTGATCCACACAGTCAAAGGCTTTGGCATAGTCAATAAAGCAGAAATAGATGTTTTTCTGGAACTCTTGCTTTTTCATCTTATCTTGCCTATATTCAGGCCGTATTATGAATTGCTTAGAGATTGTTGTTTCTCTCTTCTTTTTCAGTTGCTAAGTCATATCTGACTCTTTCGACCCCATGGACTGCAACACACCAGTCTTCCCTCTCCTTCACCATCTCTCAGAGTATGCTCAAACTCATATCCATTGTGCCGATGATGCCATCCAACCATCTCATCCTCTGTCACCCCTTCTCCTCCTTCCCTCAATCTTTCCCAGCATCACGGTCTTTTCTAATGAGTCGTTTCTTCCCATCAAGTGGCCGAAGTATTGGAGCTTCAGCATCAGTTCTTTCAATGAATATTCAGGACTGATTTCCTTTTGGTTTGATTGTAGTCCAAGGGACTTTCAAGAGTCTTCTCCAACACCACAATTTGAAAGCATCAATTTTCTCTCATACATACCTTTAATGGCTCACTTTTGCTAATTAGTTGAGTTCAAGTCCTTGGCATGATATTTAAGACTTTCTGAAGTCATATTCAGTCTTACAACTTTAGTTAGCTTGCTCTTCTACTCTCTCCTAATACTTTCCCATCACTCTGCCTTTTTCTTTCACTTTGATTGCTTACAAACTGCCCCACTACCTTCTCAATCCTTTGTGGCCCAGCAAGAGTTCTTGTGATACATGAAACTTTCATATCTCTGACTTCCAAAGGCTCCCTCTTTTGAAACCTTAGGCTTTTTATCTCAGACTTAGGCAATTGGCAGACTCTACTATTATAATCATGAAAGCAGAGGTTCTATCCCCTTCCCTCCAACCCCCAGTACCAAAGCCCATGATAGATAAAAACCTTCAATGAACAACAAACAGTTGAATCTCCCATCACAGTGACATATACATAAATGTGTAAATTAACCACTGGTTGATTTTCTTTCTCTGTAGTGGAAACTGGGTTTAAACCAAAGTGATTTTACAGGCAGTATTTTTCAGATTCAAAGACATAGGAGGACTCTAGTAGGAAAACTATGTTCCCACGAGGATTCTTAAAGATAGTTTCAAAAGTTTATGACTTTCTACTGGAAGAATGGTGTTTATTTCTCATCATCTTAAATGAACATTTAGCAGACATTGTATGTCTAGACAGGTTATGGTGATTGATCATTTGTAATAGTTTAAGTGAAAGCAAAAAGGACTCATTTGAATTTTTGGTAATTTGTAAAACCCTTTCCTTTTATAGATGAGTCTGAAAGCCTGAAAGATCTGATCTTTGAATCAAGCTTAATGCTTTTCAGCCTTTTCTTCCATAATGCCCTTAAGGGAAAAACATGCTCCCAACAGGACAAGGTTCCTTATACCAAGGAAGCTGATCACCCATTGAGACTCACCTTGTAGATACTACGTACTAACAGTAATAGAGCCCAAGCCCATGAAGGCAGCTGATAGACGCACCTTGACTGGAAGTCAGGTGTTTTCCCAATCTAGTGGCCCATCACTTAATCCATACACAGAGTGCTCTGCTAAAGGCAGAGCAAGTGTTAATTGAAATTTGTGATAGGCAGTATAAACATCATATATTCCACAATGATGTGTGGTATTAAGCATATGCTATTTGAGATTTAACATAGCTTGTTCAAAACCAAAATCTTTAGGCACATGAGCAAAATTAAACACAATTCTTTTAGAAATGTACAAATCAATTAGAGGTAAATAAGGCCACCTCTTCCAAATATTTTCATTCAATTTCAACTTTTTAAGTTGTTTGCTTTTTAAGTTCAGAAGGTTGTTTAATACTTTTTTCTCCTGTCTTCATTCCTTATCTCTGCAAGGGTAAGAGCTGCATTCAGGATTTATAAATAGGAACTTGAGAGAGAATTTTATTATTTTCGAATGAGATAGTCTAGTTTTGTGAGATATGGATCATTGTGTTCAGATGGACTCTGTTCTATTATAACTTGAACTCAAACGTTGGACTCCTACAGCATCACTCATTCTTTGCTCAGTAGCAACCTAATTACCAAAATAATACTGATGATGATGATGATAATGATAATAATAAAGGTTGAAACATAGAGGCTACCAGCTGTCAGAAATACCTCTTGGAGTGATTTTACATTTTTTTCTCTAAAACCTGCAACCATTCACCACCCATACCAAAGGAATTTTAAAAACACCATAACTGTGAATGGCAGTTTTAAGTGTTACTAGAGGGATTTTGCATGGCTAACTGCCCTCCTCCGCCCCTCAGCCCAGCTTTTAAAACCGATAACACCCAGAAGTAAAGTTAAGTATTTCCTCCTTTATGAGACCCCAATTTTTAGTACTGGTCTGTTAACTGTTTTCCTTATAGGTACATCGTGTTTGGATTTAATTCTACATTTTTAATCTTACCTATGCTGTTTTGATAGCAAAATCTGAAAAACATATGAGAGGAAAAAAATATAAAAAAGAAAATGATTCAAAAGAAAATAGGCATTTGCTTTTACATTTGGCAACTACAGTTGAGGTCAGAGTATGTTTAACAAAGTAAATTTGGACCAAGAAAAATGATCTTTGCGTCAATCTCTATAAAAATCAAAATTCCTTCCTTTCAAACACCTCAACCATTCTAATCCATTTCATATGTGTATTAATTTTATGTTCAAGGACATGCAATCACAAAACCTTCCATTGCTCTGAAGTGCAGTGAAGGAAAGGTGATGGCCCAACACTGAGACTCCTAGTAATCTAAATATTTAGAATGCAAGTATTTTGTTATTATTTAGAATGGATGACTGGTGTAGATACTTGAGCCGTTCATTTTTTCATGAAGGGTGCATGGCACAAAATTGGCACATGTAAGCTCTTGTAGCAGACAGATTCCATGAGACAGCAGCATGTTCATGAAATACTGCAGCAGGTATGTGGTCTGATACAGATGTTATATAGCTGGTCCTATATCATCATTAACCTTCATGTTTAGTTATTAACTTTGGAATGACATGTAGAAATTATGTATTCATTTTTAGGTAATAGTGCCCCTGTCTTTTCACACTTTAAATTGGAATAGCTGTAACATTTAACATGGAAAAATTCTTGGAGAGAAAAAATTATAGTCATCTATAAACCTGAGTTTATAGATGAGTGTCAAACTCAATTCAAAGTGACATTTAAACTTTGCGTAGAGTAGTTAAACATTTGTTTTGAAAACAATTCGTGAATTATGTTCCACGTTTGATCAGCTAGGAAATAAGACTACTGATTTAAAGCTGTATCTTCCAATTACTGGAAAAAACTGAAAATGTAATTCTTGTAACAATTATCCTTTCAAAAAGCACAAATTACAGAGATGAATATCAGTCAAAAGTAATATAGTTTAATCTAAGGGGGAGAATGCAGGAAGAAAACAAGAATGTGGTTTGTCTGTATTCCAGGAGAAAAGATTCAAGTCAAAATGAGATCTGATCCTTTCCAAGTTACTTTGTGTGCATCATACTTGAGTGTAATTTCACATGCATCTTGACGTTCCAAGTATCATTAAACATCTAGTAATCAGAACAAATGTTCTGCCAAATTCCATTTATTATCTTAACTGTTTAAGGCTTTGAGCACCCCAGATTTCTAAATATATAATTAAAATCCATATTAAAAAAATAAACCTAGATGGGGGATTTACATTTTTCCTAATTCATGTTTACACAAAGAAGAAATCTGTTTTTAAATATTACATCAGATCTTCGTGAGCTCAAATAAATCAGTGTGATACTTTGCCAAAACTTTCCAAAAATGATGAGTATTGATGCCTTGTGGTCAGGAAACTTCCCTTGCGGAGTTTTAGAATTCTCTAGTTACTCAAAATGAATGTTATTTTGGGTCTCTCTGCTTTTAGAGGTATGGAGCTTAGGTGCTACAGATGAACTTTATCACTTGTATGCTGTCAGTCCATCTACACCCTCAATTGCACATATTCCGAATGTAGAAAGCATAGTTCTAGAAATTTGAGCCTCTTTCTAGATGGGTCTGTGACTGGAGATGTTCTGTAAGTCTGACTGCTTATATAGTCATCCCTTCGTATCTGAGGGATTGGTTCTAGCACCCCTTCAAAATCACAAAATCCACAGATGCTCAAGTCCCTTATGCAAAATGGTACAGTACACTCAGCCCTCCATATATGGGCAGATACAGGGGATGACTATATAGAAACTCAAAAAAGAGGCCTAGCCATTATGAAGAACAAACTGGTCACCCACATTATTATTGGTGCTGTTTCAAGGTTCTTTTTTGTTGATCAAGGCATTTCTGTGGACCCAGTTCCAACCATTTTGGTGTGTGTCCCAGTCAAGGAAGATGAGAAAATAACTCATAATACGTGGATACACATGGAATAAAACATGTTTGTGGGCTCCTCAGTTATTCTGAAATGGAGATTTGTTTGGAACTATAAAAATCCTTTACTAGTAATAGGTATTCACAATGATAGTATTATGAATGCTTATGATGTAGAATGTTTGTTCTGACTCACTTTGGGTCAGTACATTTGTTAGCTCTCATCTAGGCCCTGTGTGTATTATAAGATAACTCAGTCTGGAGGTCCACTGAATGAAAGAAACTTACCAGGTCTGAATGGAGATACACCTGTGACACTGGATTTATGAGTGCTTATGAATTTCATGAGAGTTGTTGGAAAGAACGTGGTCTCCATCAGCTTTGCCCTTGTCAACGAGGACATCACTGAGGGTTTAATAGCAGTGGTTAAAGACATCAGAAGGTTTGTCATCATGTATGTCAATAGGCTTTATGTAGGTACTACTCAATAGCTCCTCCCCTTTGCCTTCTTTTTGATAGCTGAACATGGTAATCACAGGCACAATAGCTTTAAGGACTTCTGAGAATCAGTTGCATGTGTGCATGTGTGCCTGACTCTTTGTGACCCCACAGACTGTAGCCCGCCAGGCTCTTCTATCCATGAGATTTTCCTGGCAAGAATAGAGGAGTGGGTTACCATTTCCTCCTCCAGGAGATCTTCCTCACCCAGGAATCGAACCCACGTCTCCTTCATTACAGGCAGATTCTTCACCACTGAGCCACCGAGGAAGCCCTTGAGTCAGGGATCCTGAAAAAGGCATGCCTTTATTCATTCAACAGCTATCTGAGGCCCTACAGGCCAGGCTGTACTTATGGTTCTAGGAATGCACTGCTGAACAAGAGAGACAAAAATGTGAGCCCTCATAAAATTGACATACTTAGAGGATGGAATGGGGAAAGAAAGTAGGTAGAAAAATCACAAAGGTGGAAAGAGAACTATGGAGCGATATTGTCAGAGAAAGCAAGAGAGGCCATTTTTAAGTTCAGCTGCAAAGTCACAGAGGAACAATGAGGACAAATCCACTGAACTGGGTAACTTAGGAAGCCATCAGTAATTTTGCCAGCATTTTCAGTAAAATGGTGGCAACCTAATACACAAAGGTATTATAAAGATGCAAAGTAGCTAGCTGCACATGTTTTAGAACGATGTTTGTCAGTGAATATAATGGGAGATGTTTTTCTTCAGGAGGGGGGCAGAGTTAAGGCAATTATTCTGATTTTTGTTGGGGGGATTAGTTAGAGGTGAAAACAAAGGAGAACTTGAACACTTTTCAAGTAGGGGGTAAAAAGGCGAATGAGGTATTTATCAATGAGTATGTTTAAATTGCTTGAGAAAAATCTTGTCATAAATATCAATGTATCTTGTATATAAGTCATAGCCTGACTTTTATTGTATGATACAATGCTAATTTATTTTTCTGTGTATTTTCATGGTATATGGATTCCACTTAATGCAGTTTATTTAGAAGAAAGGTTGATTTTAACCACATTATATACACTCTGTCCTCTAAAGGTCATTTGAATGTAGATATATATTTACCCATGGGGAGCTGTATGGGTTATGTTAGTAGTTTCAAACTGACAGTATGCTGTAAATCTAACTAGTTGCTGTTAGTTCTATCCAGTGTCTTAAAACTCTACGTTGTTTTTCAGTCAGTGTATTTCTTAATTTGTTCCAAATATATTATTTAGTTTCTTTTATGTCCCATGAAAAATATATTAGGGAGAAAGACAGGTTATATCATCCTTATTTTACAGAATAGAAACCTGGAGGGTGATATTCAGCTTACAAACACTGATAGAATAAAAGGCCTCCTGTGTCTTGGAGACCCACTGGGTATAGGAAGAAACTGTTCTAATTGTACTGTGTAACAGACTGTTGATAGGTGGTTTCTCTGTAACTAAAGAGAAAAAAGAAAACCATCAGTCTATTGCTTAAAAGAAAATGAAAATCCAAGGCAATACTTTGATCCTTGCCTTAGAGACATAAAACTCTCATGGTAGCCTGGGAATAGATGTTAAGTACTTTTTTTCTTACATAAGTGAAAAACTTATAACCCTGTTTCCTTGGACGTGCTTATTAATAAACAACTATGAGGAAGTTGGACTCCTTATGAGTAATGAGATAGAAAGTAGGCTGTGCGAAAGCACCGAAGATGTGACATCACAGTGTTCAAGGCTCCGTAACATCCTGCCTTGGACTGTGAGCCGTCAATCATTCATTCTCCCCTGGCCATGTGCTCACAAGCTGCTGGTTTCGAATGCTGCTGAATGTGGCCATCTTGGATGACTGCCACTCACTCCCTCCTAAGCCTGACCTTGGGAGAGAAAGCTCTGGAAATTGGGCCATAGAAGTGAAAATTCTGTAGCATCAGTGAAAAAAAGTTAAACTTTTGTCTTAGGAAATTTGTACACTTGTGTCTTGTTAAGACCTAGGCAACTCTGGACATTTAGGGGACTCATTTCACTCTACTGTCTGTTGACATGTGTTTTCTTAAAAGAGAAAGATTTGGTTACAAACAAAATCTTGTTTGGAAGTCCCATTGATGAGTGGCATTTTATTTATAATGCATTTAGTTTGCAGTTTTAAGTCTATAGAAATGTGTGCATATGACTTGCCATAATGCCAGTCTTCAAGATGCTTTTTTCATTGAGCTAGAATTTTACATACAATAAAAATCACTCTTTAGTGATTTTTGACAAGGCATGCAGTCACATAACCAAACCACAATCAAAGCATAGAATATTCTCATTACCATAGAAAATGCCCCTGTGTCCTTTGGAAGACAGCTCGTCTTTTGAACTCAGAACCTTGTCCCCCTCTGCTGATATTTTTTCTGCCCTTACAGCTTTGACTTTCCCAGAATGTCAAATAAATGGAATCGTACAGTTTGTAGCCTTTTGAGTCCAGCTTCTAGCACTTAACCTAATACATTTGAGATTCATCTGTGTTGTTGGATCTTCCAGTGGTCCATTCCTTTTGTTTAGAATTTTTGGTTAGAATTCCTCTTTGTGCATTTGCCACAGTTTGTTGACCCTTGAGCAGCTGAGGAACATTTGAGTGGCTTTCAATTTGAGGTAATGCATTAGTCTGTGTTCTCCACAGAAATGGAACTAATAGGGTTTATATATATATATATATAGAGAGAGAGAGAGAGAGAGAGGAAGGGAGGGAGGGAGAGAGAGGGAGAGGGAGAGAGAGAGATGATAAGAAATTGGCTTACACAGTCATGAAGCCTGATAAGTCTCATGATCTGTAGGGTGAGTTGGCAGTCTGGAGACCCAGAAAAACCCAATGCTGATATTTCAGACCTCAGGCAAGAAAATTAGCTGATGCCTCACTCTAAAGGTATTTAGGCTGGAGAAATTTTTTCTTAATAACATCAGCTTTATATTCATTCAAGTTTTTAACTGATTGGATAAAAGAGAAGTCACTCAATCTTGTCCAACTCTTTGCTACCCTATGGACTGTAGCCTACCAGGCTCCATGGCATTTTCCAGGCAAGAGTACTGGATTGGATAAAACCTACCTGCATTAAGGAGAGCAGATTTCTCAAGCTACTGATTCAATTGTTAATCTCATCTCAAAACACCCTCACAGAGGCACCTAGAATAATATTTGGCCAAATATCACCCCATGGCCTAGTAAAATTAACCATCACAGGCAAGTAAACATAAAGCTGTTAAAATATTTGCATACGGATTTTCATGTTAACATACATTTCTATTTCACTTGGGCAAATAGCAGTGAGATTATTGGGTGATATGGAAAGTGTGTATCTAACTTTCCAAGAAACAGTTCTCCAAAGTAGCTATACCATTTTACATTCCTGTTTGCAAACTGAGAGTTCCAGTTGCTCCACATGCTCCCCATTACTTGGTGTTATCAGATGGGCCAGGTTACCTCTTGCTCTCTCTCTTCCTCCCTCCCTTCCAGTAAGTATGCAGTGGTATCTCGTGGTTTAATATGCATTTCCCTAATGACTAACATATTGGGCATCTTTTTATGTGTTTATATATCATCCATGTATCATCTTCATGAACTGTCCCTCATATCTTTTACCCATTTTGGGAAGGGAGGTGTTTTCTTATTTTCATTGTAGTGGAGTTCTGTGTTCTGGGTACAAATCTTTTGTCAAGATACATATTTTACAGCTATTTTCTGCAAAAATTTGAGCACAAATGTAAATTTAGGGATTTTCAATGTCGACTCTTATTTATTTATTTATTTTTTTTTTTAACAAGTGTGTTATTTATTTATTTTTACTTTACAATATTGGTTTTGTCATATATCAACATGAATCCGCGACGAGTGTACACGTGTTTAGCCACAGCACCGAGTTACTTTCTATGTTTTATTTTACTAACAAAATCTCAAAAACCACATTTTACAAAATATATAGTTAAAAATGGAAGCAGTTTTTGGAAAAAATTCCCTTACTATCCTAGGGTTGTATTCAATTAAAATAATCCCTAAGATTGAAACATGAATTGTAGGAAATTTTTACTTTACAATTGAACCAGTTAACAATTAAGAACTGTTGGAATTCGTTTTAATCATAAACATCACTCTGTCAGAAAGCCCCAAGTATAAAATTAAATGCTAAAGTCATCTGTTACTCTGCCCATTCATGTGCTTGTCATTGAACAATGGACTATTTTGCCAAAATAGGGTCCTGCACGGAGCAGACTAGCCTGAGCCCTGGCCACGCACAGTGGCATATGATGCATGTGTGCCGTAGAATATACTTACACGTGTGTGTGTGTGTGTGTGTGTGTGCTTAGTCTTGTCCAACTCTTTGCAACCTCATGGACTGTAGCCCACCAGCTCCTCTGTCCATGGGATTCTCTAGGCAAAAATACTGGAGTAGGTAGCCATTTGCTTCTTGTATGTGTACAAACCTGAATTTAAAACAAGGGAGGAAGAAAGGAAAGGAGAGAGACCAGTACAAAGTTATTACTTTCCTGATCAGTGAAACATTTTCAGATCATCTGAATAGATTCAGAAAGATGTCAGAGAAAACTTTGTATTTCAAAGGCTCTAAAAAACAAGCAAACCAAAATCTAAGTACTTTAGGACTTAGTGTGCTGGTGGTATCCACATATGTAGGTTTTGGTGTAATTATATGTATTTTTAAAATCCATTGTTTTTAACGTTATTTTAAAATATCCTTTTTAAATTAAAAAAAACAGCCCCCTCCCTCCCCGCCAAACAACAACTGTTTGCAGAACTGCTGAAATACCTCCATGGATCCCTAGAAACCTGGTTGGTAAGCTGCTGATCTTTTTCTGACCTGTTTGTTTTACAAATGAAGAAGATGGCCAGAGATAAGCAAATTTAAAGTCAGACAACAGTCCTATGCTAAACTAAATCCAGTCATTTTGATTACTATTTTAGTGTTGTTGTTTTTTTCCCCCCGCCCCATTAACTTGACCTGGCCTTTCCAATTGGAGCAGAAAATATTTCTCCTTGGGTTCATTACTTAGAGAAATGAAGATTATACTCAATTTGGTGAGCCCTTTTCTGGCATCTCAACTTATGTCTTGTATAATGAGTACGTCTCTTGGCTGGGGTGAGCAATATTTGGAAATTTAAGCCATTTCCCTTCCTAGCTTCCTCCAAAGGAGGCGTCCTAGGCCAGAGCCCAGATCTTAATAAAAAACACGTAAACCATCTTGTTTGTTTTCCCTGTCGATTAGTCTATAATTTAAAACCCATTCAATGGCAGATTTATCAAGTGACTATTCCCCGGGAAGACTGGAAGTGGCCAGGAGAAGGTGATTGTGGCCTAGGCACACATCATCGGTCATTTGTTCAAATATTAAGGTGGGAAGCCAAATACCTCCTTACTTACTCATGAAAATACATTCAGGGAGTGGGCCCTGAAGTGACTCTTTACTGGATAATAAAAGCAACACAAAGAACCGGGAATATCTTTGCCGGACAAACTGGCCTCTGTGGTCATTGGTTTTCTTCAGTTATCAATGAAAACGTCATGTTTGAATAAGAGTGTAAAATCCACACCAGCTCAGCTTTCCTGAAAATTAAAAACAACTCAAACAAATACCTTTTCTCAGCTGGAATTTGAGCCTCTCAAAGTCTGACTTGTTTCTGTATATATACATTTGCAAGATTGAGTGCATTGTAGATGCTCATTAAATCTAGATTGAAAGTTAGATGGTAGAGAGACCAGAGTCTCATCTCATTTGCTATAGTGAAGACTTGTTCAGTCTCTCTGGTTCATACAACATCACTACGAAAAGTAAGCCTACAAATAGGAAATTTATTACAATCACTCCCCTGAACTTCTTCTTGCTAGCAGAAAGCTTTCTATTCCATTGGTAAAAGATGTGGAGACTATTTTTCCAATAAGTAATCCTACAGTCTTAAGCATAAATTTCACTTCTAATGCCAGAAAGAACTCAGCAACTTAGCCCCTTCTTGCTCCTACTTGATAATGCTATTTAAATGACATTTTTTTCATTTCCCCCCCTTTTCAATTAAAACAAGAAAAAGACAAAGTTGAGAATATGTGAAGCAAACCTAATTGAGGAACCTACTTCACAGTTACTTACCAAAATGATACTGGTGGACAGATGGGCACTGGCCATAGGGTAACGACTCCTCATAGACAATGAGTGAATTGAGAAAGAAACAGTATGTGATTGCTGTGATTACTTGAAGAACCTCAATTTGTCATAGTATTAAGGACCAGGGTTTAGCATCTGTTGCTTCTAAATGCATATGTATTCTGGAATATGTCATACATACCTTATTGAGCTACATGTAGCTTCATTAGTGACAATAATAACACAACATAAAACTCCCAAGTCCTCTTTCCTGGTCGAGAAGGAATTAGTATGTTGGTTCTTTGCCTAAAAATATGCAGTCTTGGATTTGCTTATTAGATTTCAAATTATTTTTTAGAGGAAAAAACCTTGAAAGTCATTTCCATGGATGTCCAAAGGTATACCCGTTCTGTGACTTACACTAATTTAGTGATATTAATAACTTAGAAAGAAAACATTATTAGAATCCCCCATGAGTCATGACTTTATTTCTTCTGTTTCACTAGAACACTCTAGCTACAGTGAGGTTTTATCTTGTTTCCCAGGTAGGAACTTGAGTACAGATTTCAAAGATTTATCTGTTTGACTTCCTGTTTCCTTGGATGACTGTCCATAATTTTATTTGCTTATTTTCAGAGTATATTTCAGAATCCTGTCTGGAATAGCTATCACATTTCAGAAGTAATGCCCAACTTTATCTGAACTGCAGGCTGAACCACTGGTATGGTTTCAGAGCTGTACTGAGTCTGCTTGACCTCCCGTGTTGATTTGCATTCATGAGAGCTGGGACTCTTTCTTTGTATGGCTTAGATGATACTGTGCTTTGCCTGTTTATACAGCTTTCATGAGCAGGACTGTCTGTATTGTGGAAAGTTGAAGAGAAAGAGATAGGGTGAAGTTGTGGCTGTGGAAATGGCTACTATCTTAGAACTTGCCTGAAGTGATGCAGTTTCATTGTGCTTCTGTGCAGTCCCTTGGAATTGCTTCCCCTAACCTGGAAGAATGTAGAATTTCCAAGAGTCCCTGGGAAAAATTGACTTAGATTGTATAGCAGATAACCTGAATTTTTAATGGCCCCTGGCAGCACCACTGGGAGAGGATGTTCATAACAACAAAATGTTAATGGGTGATTTTTGCACGGTGCTCAGTACCACCATGATGTCTTTCATCAGTAGGCACTTTTCCAATTCTTTCTGACAGACATATTTGCGGGGGCCAGGCAAGCAAAGTCTCCCTCTGTTGTTTGGGTTTCAGGACAGTGTGCTCCTTTGATGATATCTCTGAGCAGTGGTAATGTGGAGGATATTTTTTTAAAAATGAGAATTTGGTAGGGGAAGGGAGGACCAGGCCATGGGGAGACTGCAGGAGTTGCCTGGAGCCCAATTCCTAATCAGATTAGAATGACAAATACTGTTGGATTCTACTGCATAGTTCACTATACTTATGGGAATAACCGTTAAGCTTATTGTGAAGAGAATGCTTATTGACCCTAAGTATTTTGAATTGTTAAAATTAAGTAGTATCAATATTAATTTTTAGACCCACACTTAAAAAAATCTAGAGGTTTTATTTGAATTTTCTAGGTAATAACAACAATGAAATCTCATAGTTTATGTTGTGCTTGTTTTAGTCACTCAGTTGTGTCCAACTTTTTTGCAGACCCATGGACTGTATCCCACTAGGCTCCTCTGTCCTTGGAATTCTCCAGGCAAGAGTACTGAGTGTGTTGCTATTTCTTTCTCCAGGGGATCTTCCCAACCCAGGGATCAAACCCTAGTCTCCCACATTGCAGACAGATTCTTTACTGTCTTAGCCACCAGGGAAGGAAGGGGACCACATGTCTCTGTTTTTACATTTCCTTAGGCTTTTGAGTCTAGTTGGTTGGGTAATACAGAGGTACAAGGAAGTCTTAATATTTAAAGCTAAAGAAATAATTCAATTCAATAAGCATTTAAGGATCACTAGCCAAGTAGTGCGCAGTGTTCTGAAAGTTCAAGCATGAATAAGGCATGGTCCCCAACTGCCTGGAGCTTTTAGATTTGCAAAGAAGATAAACCTAAGTGACTGTAATGTGATGTGAACCTAGGAAGTTCTTTGGCAACAGAGTCAAAGGAAAACTTTTGTCAGGAAGAATCAAGAATAGTTGAAGCCAGAAGGTTCAGTTGCAATGGAGTGAGTTTTCCTTCAGGGCTTTCACTAGGCAAAAATGGAGAGAAAGGGTGTTTCACAGAGAGGAAGCAGCATGTGCAAAAGCATAAAGATGTGGGAGTTGATGGGATGTTTGAATCTGTACTGGTGCACCATAGGGAAACTATAAAGAAATATCTGCAAAAGTAAGCAGAGGGCAGGTTTTAAAGAGCCATGAGTGTCATGGAAAGAATTTAGGCTTATCTGCTGCATGAAATAACTATTCTCAATATGGGTAATGAAGGGATAGTCTCTTTATGGGGATATATCAGAATTACCAAGGGCCTTTTTCAAGTAACACATATTCCTTTGGAGATTCTTCAATGACCCAAGTTCAAAGTCATTGCCAAAAAAATTCCACCAATATTGTAATGCCATACTATCTCAGCTATATTTGGAGCAGAATAAAGATTTAGAATAGTTATTTCTGGTTTCAGCTCTGGCTGCCCAGGAACCCTTTGGGGGAGCTTTAAGGACATCTGTGTAACAGCACCATCTCAGATCAATTGAATGATTATCTTTTGAGATGGCCCCATCAGAATTTTTTACAAAGCTCTCTAGATATTTCTAATGGGTAGCATCCTGAGAACCATTACCTTAAACAGATAAAAAGTATCAATCAAGGAAAAGGGTGATTGGAACAGTGTTTTAATTGGGATTGCTCTCTTAAAGACTGTGAATTTGCATCTTGCTTAGAAGAAAATGGATATAGACTAATAGACTATGGCAGGTGGGAAGAGAATGTGATTGAAAATGAAAGTAATAGAAGCAATCAAGTTAAAAATAATGGAAGATAGATAAAAATTCAGGTGCAATTTGGAGATAAAACTTAGGGGAGATTGGAAAGATGTCAAAACTTAGACCTGCCTCCTTTCAAATGATGTTAGGGTAAATGCAGAAAAACAACAGACTTTTAGCAGAGAAGGTTGGGGAAAGGGAAACTTGTAATGCTTCCTGTGTCCTAAAGAACATTTATTTTAAAATAATTGGAAGGTTTGCAGTCATTTTGTCTACCGTGTACAAACAGCACATTCAGTGCAAAAGTAAAGGAGAGTCAGTAGGGTTTAAAAGCGTTATGTTCCCTTGATCCATCCTTATCTGTAATTTTGACTGTGAGGGTCTGGACTTGACATTTCATAAAGATATTCAGGGTCATGCCTGGGAGTACATGATTATTCAACAGAAAATTCTACTCTGTGTATTTGATTCATCAAATCATTAACAGTCCTTCTAGCTATGGCTGTAGATAAAGGACGGGAAACAGTATATGATTTCCAGGTACAAAGTAAAAGTGGCACAGAAAGTAGAGTGAAAAAGTGTTAAAAGATACTTTTCCCGAAGGCTTGATTTATAATACGCACAGATTTGAGATGCCTATTTGTAATAGTGCTTGCGTGCTCATTCGTGCCCAATGCTTCATGACCTCATACTATAGTCTGCCAGGCTCCTTTGTCTATAGAATTTTCTAAGTAAGAATACTGAGTGGATTTTCATTTCCTGCTCCAAGGGATCTTCCTGACCCAGGGATCAAATCCGCATCTTTTGCATCTCCTGCATTGGCAGGCACCACCTGAAAAGCCCCATTTGTAATAGAGCCAATAACAATTTGAACTAATTGATAGGATATGTATTACTGAATGCAAGTTTCTGTGCCCAGCACACAGTGAGGCCAGACATGTTTAGATCAAAGGTTTAATGCAGGACCATGCAAGGAGACAGGCAGCTCATGCCCCCAAAGCCCCGGATTCTCCAAAGGGTTTCAGCAAAGCACTTTTATAGGCAAGGTGAGGGATGGGCATGATCAGTTGTTAGGTGGAATGTTCCTGTAAACCTCCAACAAGACATGTTATTCTTTGTTACTGCAAGTTTTTTTCTGTTTATGAATGGACTCTTGAAGGTCAGATCCCTGAGAATAAGCTGTCCTATATATTTCGGACTATAGACAACATTCTTTTATAAAAGGTACAGAGCCAGCATGACTAAGCACAGGCAAAAAGGACACAGGTTAAAGCAAAAGGAACAGATCTAATATGGAGTCAGATTTGTTCCTCCCTATTACATATGGAGGGGCTTCTCTGGTGGCTCAGTGGTAAAGAATCCACCTGCTATGCAGGAGACATGAGTTTGATTCCTGGGTTGGGAAGATCCCTGGAGAAGTAAAAAGCAACTCACTCCAGTATTCTTGCCTGGGAAATCCCATGGATAGAGGAGCTACAGTCCATGGGGTAGCAAAGAGTAGGACACAACTGAGTGACTAAAGACGATTACATATGGACAGATAGAGAACGAATAAGGTGCTTATTACTTTAATCACTTTGAATTACTATGTCATGTTGAGCTTCTGCACGAGAAATTGAAATGATCAAAACGAGTTGTGAAATAGGGAAGAGCAAAGGTAACTGGTTTCTTTATTTGGGCTATTAGAGCATATTGATATGGAGTACATGGAAATTTCATGGTTATTCTTTATGTTAGTAAGTACAGTTTGTGAGGAAGCCACCATGGAATCTGTGTTTGATAATCTGTCCCCTTACCTTGGGTGTTTGCAGCAGACAGAAGAGGTGTTAAGAGAGGACAGTATTTACAAAGGCCAGGTGCATGAGTATGGTCCTGGGAGAGAGAGAAGTTATATAGAACTAGAATCTAGGGCATATTTGGAGAAGAGGCAGGAGCCAAGAGTGGACAAAATGGGCAAACACAGAAGAGTTTTCAATGTGGCCATGTTAAACAAATTTAATGTTAGCTTATAAGTAATGGCCAGTTGTTGAAGGGATTTTAAGGAATAAAGATATGAATTTTAAAAATGAATGTGTCTAAACCAGTATCAGGAATATTATTGAGATGACTCTTGTCACTGTCCAGGTAACTAAGACCCAATGAAGAGTTGAGGCATTGGGGGTAGAAGGTAAGGAATGAATCAGAGAAGTTAATGAAACTCATCGATAATCTGTTAGGAATGAGAGAGAACAAAGAATCTATCATGATATCCAGGTTTATGAAAGAGATCATTGGGAGGATGTTGATGCTACTAATTGCAAAGAAGAATTTCAGAGGACGAAGAGACTGAGCTTTGACATCATGACTTCATTTTCAGACATACTGACTCTGCGGTGGCTGATTAAAAATATTCAGGTAGACCAGTTTCAGAGGATAGTTGGAATTATGGTTTTAAGATACCAGTTTGGAAGTTGCGATAGAGTCAATGACTGTCATTTACCTCATGAGTATGCAGGATGACCAACAGAGATTGTGTAGTGTGAGAAAGGTAAAATGGGAAGGAGCATGCCTGGGGAACAACATTTAAGGGATGAATGGAGGGAGAGGAGTCCACTGATTGACTGGAGAGAGCCAAGAAATAGGAAGAAAATAGGGGTGGGTGGAGAATTTTGATGATCAGGGAAATAGAGAGAAATTCAAGGCAAAGCAGCAGTCAACTTTAACAGTGCAGTCGAGAGGGCAAAATCACTGAAAGATGCTGATCAAATGTAACACTCAAATCATGGAGTTTCAGTAATATAGTGGGGCTAGCATCAAGGTGTCATTGGTTGAAAGAAGCATGGATAAGAAAATAGATAAAGCAAGAGCTGTGTGTTTTCTTAAAAAAAAAAAAAAAAACTCTGAAGAAAAAGAGGGAGGGTGAGAAAAGAAAGAGCAACAGCTAGAAGAGATTAAAGGAGGATTTTTGTATCTATTTTTTGCTTTAGAAGGATAGAGCAAGGTGCTGGAAAACGTGCTGAGAGCTGAAAGCAAGATGACATGGCCCCTGGCCTCCGTGATCTGTCAGGCAGCAAAGAGACAAAACAATACCATTGTATTATTACTACCATAAGTAGTAACACCACTGGTAGTAATACCATTAATAGTACCATTGTAGCAAACTTCTATATTTCCTCTGGTGTTCCAGACACTCCTCTCTGGTTTTACATATATTCACTCATGTACTTCTCATAACCTTGTGAGGTTCTGTTATTACCCCCAATGTCTGTATGAGAAAAATGATATTCAGAGAGGTTAAGGAGCCTAGCCAATTTGGAGGAGCCTACCCACTACACTAAGCAGATGAATTACAGAGCCATCAAAATGGTCTGTATAGATGTGTTCACCAGATTCAGCCAACTTAAAAGATCATTGGTTGAGAGGTGGGAAATGGGAGAGGTGGGGACCTTTGGGTAGATATCATCCAGTTGTGTGAGAGAAGAAAGTTTCCTTTTGGAGCTTGTCTTTGTAACTCTTTCATATTATTAAGAAGGTGAAGATTGTGTAAAAGTATTGGCTCATCAACATTATCTGACTGTTGGGACTTCCCTGGTGGTCTAGTGGCTAAGACTCTGCTCTCCCAATGAAGGGGGCCTGGGTTCAATCCCTGGTCAGGAAACTAGATCCCACATACCACAGCTAAGAGTTCATGTGCTACAACTAAAGATCCTACATGCTACAGCTAAGACCGGTGCAGCCAAATAAATAATAAATGAATATTATCTGACTGTTCACCTTCTTAGGTGAACAAGTTAGGAACAACATTCAACATTTAGTTTGCTATGGCAGAACTAAAGTA
The DNA here is from genome assembly GCF_000754665.1 of Bison bison bison. Taxonomy (NCBI): domain Eukaryota; kingdom Metazoa; phylum Chordata; class Mammalia; order Artiodactyla; family Bovidae; genus Bison; species Bison bison. The sequence continues at coordinate 1,622,603 of NW_011494769.1, forward strand.
GGCACTAAAATGAAATTTAAATATTGGTGATAATTTAGGATGGTAATCAGGGCTGAAATATGGGTGGAGGTAGGCGGGAGAGGGAGATGGAGATGGGTAGGATGTCCGAACAAAGATGATCTTGATCACATAGTTGAATGAAGCGTGAAGTTCCTTTCAGATAGTAGAACTCATGAAAGATTGGATGGACTTTTGTATTTGTATTTGTATTTTTGTTTTTGTATTTGTAGTACATCGTTCCTCCTGACTGCTGAAGCTTTCCTCGTTTTATGCCTATGACTCCACGAAGATGGCATTGTTTGGAAATTTTTAAGAATGATTAGAAATCTATTCATCTCCTTCCTCTAATATTATCCTTAGCAACAGTAGCGCTTACTCAGAACTAATGTTCCAAACAATGCCACCTTTTCTTGTGTCATGACCTTGACAGACTAGGCCATTGAAAATATTTCTTCACCTTTTTAATGTAAGATATAACTGTACTTTTATATCCTTTGGTGTTCTAGATATTTGTGGACTACGTCTTATAAGCCATAATGAAGGCTCTTGGGACAGTGACTGAATATAACTATTACAGTGGTTTTTATCCATCCATCTCATCAGTACCATGTATTTGCTGTTCTAGCTGCTGCTAAGTCGCTTCAGTCGTGCCCGACTCTGTGCGACCCCATAGACGGCAGCCCACCAGGCTCCCCCGTCCCTGGGATTCTCCAGGCAAGAACACTGGAGTGGGTTGCCATTTCCTTCTCTAGCTGCTGGGGTACACAGATAAAGACACAGATACTGGCCCTGATTTCTTCTTTTGGAGTTTTCTGTCTGATTGGGGAAGAAAGAAGTTAAATAGGTTCACCAGAAATACTTAATTACTATTAAATTGAATTTTAGAAAAACTAATAAACTTGTAAATGATTGCATCCCAGTTAACTGTAAACGGCTAAATAATTTCGAATGCTGGGAAATGGACTAGTTAAGAACCAAGAGTATGCTAGTTTGTGCTGGTAAGTGAAAAGTAATGGATTCAAGGCATTGACATAACTGAAAAGATAAGCATTAAAAAGACAGGTATCCTATAAAATACTTTAAAATATAGAGTATCTTAATAGGTTCATTTTCTTTGCACTTAAATTGTTTTTTTTTTTAATTACTATATTATGGATGATTATAAACAGACACAAATACTGATCATGGGCAGCTTTGATAAGGAAACTTTAAAAAAAAAAAAAAAGAGCACATGTATCATAACTTCCTCCTGAGTTTTTTCTTTCTGCTGTGTTGTTTTGGAAACTCCAGAGGGGAGACATTCTATGGATGACCGTGAGAGTATCAGCTCCTAGCCAAAAGGATCTCCAGACCTTTTTTGTTCTTTTTCTCAAACCAAAAGTAATGAAAGGTATATTCAGTCATGTTCAAATCTTTATTAAAAGTTTTCTTTTGCATTTGATATTAAAACCAGTAGAAGTTCTTAGATGACTGTTTTACTTTTATCCTTAATCCATGGTTATTGTTGCCTGTGAGCTCAGATTGGATGAAATTATGTTTTTACTCCAGCTATTTAAATCCTGGGAAAATTCATAAGGTGAAATTTACACTCATTCTCAGAAGAATGAGTCTTGTCTTTCCATATCTGTGCGGCCTTATGCTTTGGTGGTATGGGGATGCTATTCAATATTTTATTTCTGATCACTGATCTTTTATAAATTTTTTGCTTCCTTTCCCATTGATATCTCTACAGGCTCAGTTTGAACTTCAAGCCTTTCACATCCGGGGTGAGCATGCAGCAATAACAGCAAGACTAGAAGAAACCATTGAGAATCTCAAACACGAGATAGAACACCGATGGCAAGGAGGATGCGAAGAGATGAGAGATGTATGTGTCTCCACGGATGATGACTGCCCTCCAAAGACTTTCAGAAATGTGTGCATCCAGACAGACAGAGAGACTTTCCTCAAACCCTGCGAAGGTGAAGGCAAGACAACCAGAAGTAACCAAATAATACCTAAAAAGCTGAACATCTCCTCTTTAAGCCAACTCTCTCCCCCAAATGACAACAAAGACACCTGTGTACCACCTGCGGAAGGCAGCTCACTGAATCAGCAGAAAACAACTCCTTCCCCTCCCCCTCCTCCTCCTGCCCCACCACTACCAGCACCCATCCCTCCCCCGCCCCCCCTCCAACCTGGACTTGGACCTTTG
>NW_011494769.1:1624896-1629348 GCF_000754665.1 Bison bison bison
CTCTGCCCAACAACGGGGGTCCTCCTCCTGCTCCAGCACCCCCAGGACTCGCACCCCCACCTCCGCCTGGACTCTTCTTCGGAGTTGGCCCTTCTTCTGGCCAGTGTCCTCGGAAGCCAGCCATTGAACCCAGTTGTCCAATGAAGCCTCTGTACTGGACTAGGATACAAATAAGTGATAAGAGGTAAATTCAACTCCCTGGTCTATTCTCAGCTTGTGAGTTTGCAGGGTTTTGCACAGGTGATGTTGTATTCTTATGCGTTCAGTGTCTTTGCAGTGTGGCACTCATTCTCAAACATGGTAGCGAATGCCTTGGATAAATGAGACTAGAATGCTTTGGGAAGAATGTCCCCACCAGGTCTTCTCTGTTTTCTCTATGGACTGATAACTGGGAGAAATGACATATTCTATGTCAGACCCTTCTTAAAGGCATATATTCATTTGCTAGATTAGAGAAGAGCCCAGAGCTATGTTAGGGTTTCCTCCTGTATCCCTGAAATTAGTGAAAAATCATAAAGACACTGAGCCTGAGTCTATACTTCAGGTTCACTGAAGATTTTTAGAACATCTGTCTTGTTTTAGGATAGTATCATCAGCCCTATGATGTGTATATTCAACAAGTAGGTGTAACTTTTCATTTTGTATTCAAAGAACCAGACATAGCTGAGTCATTAACTCTTCAAATCAGTTCAGTTCAGTTCAGTTGCTCAGTTGTGTCTGACTCTTTGCGACCACATGAACTGCAGCATGCCAGGCCTCCGTGTCCATCACCAACTCCTAGAGTTTACTCAAACTCACGTCCATTGAGTCGGTGATGCCATGCAACCATCTCATCCTCTGTCGTCTCCTTCTCCTCCCACCTTTAATCTTTCCCAGCATCACAGTCTTTTCAAATGAGTCAGTTCTTCATATCAGGTGAAGTTTCAGCTCCAGCATCAGTCCTTCCAATGAATACTGAGGACTGATCTCCTTTAGGATGGACTGGTTGGATATCCTTGCAGTCCAAGGGATTCTCAAGAGTCTTCTCCAACACCACACTTCAAAAGCATCAATTCTTCGACGCTTAGCTTTCTTTATAGTCAAACTCTCACATCCATAAATGACTACTGGAAAAACCATGAATAGCTTTGACTATATGGACTTCTGTTGACAAAGTAATGTCTCTGCTTTTTAATATGCTGTCTAGGTTGGTCATAACCTTTCTTCCAAAGAGCAAGTGTCTTTTAATTTCATGGCTGCAGTCACCATCTGCAGTGGTTTTGGAGCCCAGAAAAATAAAGTCTGCCACTGTTTCTCCATCTATTTGCCATGAAGTGATGGGACCAGATGCCATAATCTTAGTTTTCTGAATGTTGAGTTTAGAGGGGAGTATTAAAATATCAATTCTCTCTGCTTGAACTCTGGTACCCCTCGCCACTGAGCGCCCTCACATTTTTATACTTTGTTGCCCTTTAGAGAAAGTGCCAATGGATAGGTAGCTAAAAAGCATCTTCCATTTGTATAGGTTGTTATGGTGGGTCTGTAAGGCAGCAAGAGATGCTTGCTTGAAAATTCCCACTCAGACAGATCTGATTGGATTTCTTCTGCCTCATTTTGGAGCCCATCAGGAGGACAATAAGAAAGATACTGAGTGGCTTCTTGACTATTCTTTAGGTGTGAAGTTCATTTGTTGGCAAAGAACAGCAAATATAGAATAGATTTTCACACTTAAATTTTTGAACTTATTCCCCAAATTATAAAATTTTTCTATTTCTGTAACATTCTGCTTAGAAACGGCAGGATAGTGAACAAAATAACATGCAATTCGGTGAGCAAGTAGATGGAAATCACTCTGGGCGGGATGGGGCACACCTTGATACTAGCATATGGTGAACCAAGTTGATTGTGTACTTTGTATTTAGCCCCTTTCCTCTCATCAAAAAATAAGAGCCACGAATGTATTTTTTTTAATGTTAATACTCTATATTTAAACTTCCCAAATGAATGATTAAAAAACCATGAAATAGTCCTGAAATAGCTCCTACCATTAACCAGTGTACTAGCTAGCATTCCTCTTTTCCCACTCAAGGCTCAGCTGACATTTCCTAAGAAACTATTTCTCAGAATATTTGGAGCTGTGTTCCCTTATTAGTGTTGTCAAATTAATGTGCAGTCATTCCAGGGTGATGAAGCTCACCCATCAGCCCTGGCATTGTGTGTTCTGGGGGCACACAGAGCTGTTCCACACTTGGGTCTCCCTAACCTGCCTCAGCTTCATTCCCATAAGACTTCATGAGCAAATAATAGCCTGGACCATATCAGTGGCGTAATAGTAACAACTAGGAGATGTGAGTCCTTCACTGTTTAAGACAACAAAGACAAGCTGGAGGTAATCATTGCATTTTTTCTGTCCTTCTATAGTTGGACATTTTGAGAGAGAAAACAGTTGAATGTTCAAGCTCTTATCAGCTTCGCCATAAATCTAGGGCTTCAGTTTTGTTATGAGTTGAATTGCTTCCCCCCAAATTGATTTACTAATGGCCTTGACCCCTCCCCCTTCCCTCAGACTGTGACCTTACTTGTAAATAGGTGTGTTGAAGATATAATTAGGTAGGTTAAGATGAGCTCAGGCTGGAGTAGGACCGACCTCTAATCCAAAACGACCGACTTTCTTATAAAATGGGGAAATGTGGACACTGCCGGCTGCAGAGGAAGAATTGGCCTATGGAGTTTGAAGTCCTGCTGCCACCAGCAGGTCCATTTTGAGCTAAATGAAAAGTTAGATAAATGTACCCACTTTCCTGACCTGGGACTTAAGGAAATCCCTGCTTGGTGAACATGTCAGCTTTGAGCCTGAGTTCTAGGCACAGGGGTTTAGTCTCTTATTATGGGTCCCTCAAAATATCTTTGTACCTCAGAGCATGACTACATCTTTTAAATTAAAATGGTCTGAAGATGCTGTGTACTACTCATTATGGACAGAAGTAAAATTATTTGGGATCGTTCTTTGGAAAGAGGTGCTATTTTGTATCACCAGAGGAGTAAGTACTTCATAATATACATGATAAATTTTGATCTTGGTCTTCTGAGGAATTAGGAATAAAAAATGAATTTTCTCTATTATATACACACTGCCTCTCCTCCAGCTAATGGGATTTTAAACTTTCGCTGTTTTGCTTTCTTTGATGTCTGTTTTCTGTTTCTAGAGTAGGGAAAAGCCATTTATTTTATTTTTTTAAAGAAAAACACTCATCCAGCCACCTTTTTGGGCTTCCTCATAAGTACCTTCTTAATGAGAAAGCATCTTTCCTCTCCCTCTGCCCTCTTCCTGCTCCATCCTCCTTCCTGCTTATGCCGGCATGCTTCCCTGCTCCATTATTTCTCCCCTCACCTCCTCCTCCTTCTGCCTTCCTCTTCCTCTTCTTTTGAGCTAAAATTGATTCAGTGGTCAGGAAAAAGTTGACCATGATGGCAGATGGTCCATTGTGAGCAGCTCCTTGTTACTGTCCCACCAACCCAGTTGCCTGCAACCTGCTGAGAAGTGGTATTCCAAAATTCTGTGATTCATTTTTGCAAATGCCTTTTCCCATGGACATAATGTTGGAAATGGTCATGAGGTGCTCAACATGGCTTCCAAAGCCAATTTACTTCAGTATATGAGTGAGGTACCGCCCTCATCATGCTGACCTGAACTCAGAGTCCTTGGAGCTGGGGCCAGATGGTACAGGTGCAGGAGATGGGGGGGGGGATGGGTCTGAATAATCTTCCTTGTGCATGACGTCACCTCCCTCTTGGCACCCTCTCCTTAGCTTCCCAGACCTTGCTGAGGCCCTGTTCAGCAGCTCTGAGGCAGCATGCTCCAAAATTTCCTGGTTGTCTTCTCCCACCAAGAACCCCTTTGCCAAGAGCAGCTGAGAAAAGCATTTAACATTAAAGGTGTTCATGTTTTGAACTCAAGTTGAGTGAGTGTGGGCAGGAGTGGTGCTGAGGAAGGAGCACACACACATGCATGTACCTCACTGGGAATATGCTAGCCCTCGGGCGACGATTTCACAGGTACTCACTATCTGTTATACAACTTACATATGTCACATATATATTCTTAAATGCCTCAAATATTAAGTTAGAGAAATGGTAATCAGATCAGATCAGTTGCTCAGTCGCATCCGACTCTTTGCGACCCCATGAATCACAGCACGCCAGGCCTCCCTGTCCATCACCAACTCCCGGAGTTCACTCAGACTCATGTCCATCGAGTCAGTGATGCCATGCAGCCATCTCATCCTCTGTCGTCCCCTTCTCCTGCCCCCAATCCCTCCCAGCATCAGAGTCTTTTCCAATGAGTCAACTCTTCGCATGAGGTGGCCAAGGTACTGGAATTTCAGCTTTAGCATCATTCCTTCCAAAGAAATCCCAGGGCTGATCTCCTTCAGAATGGACTAGTTGGATCTCCTTGCAGTCCAAGGGACTCTC
>NW_011494769.1:1629732-1630206 GCF_000754665.1 Bison bison bison
ACTCTCAAGAGTCTTCTCCAACACCACAGTTCAAAAGCATCAATTCTTCTGCGCTCAGCCTTCTTCACAGTCCAATTCTCACATCCATACATGACCACAGGAAAAACTATAGCCTTGACTAGACGGACCTTTTTTGGCAAAGTAATGTCTCTGCTTTTGAATATGCTATCAGGTTGGTCATAACTTTTCTTCCAAGGAGTAAGTGTCTTTTAATTTCATGGCTGCAGTCACCATCTGCAGTGATTTTGGAGCCCAGAAAAATAAAGTCTGACACTGTTTCCACTGTTTTCCCATCTATTTCCCATGAAGTGGTGGGACTGGATGCCATAATCTTCATTTTCTGAATGTTGAGCTTTAAGCCAAATTTTTCACTCCCCACTTTCACTTTCATTAAGAGGCTTTTTAGTTCCTCTTCACTTTCTGCCATAAGGGTGGTGCCATCTGCATATCTGAGGTTATTTATATTTCTCCCAG
>NW_011494769.1:1630569-1667753 GCF_000754665.1 Bison bison bison
GACAGGTCCATACCATTTCTGTCCTTTATCGAGCCCATCTTTGCATGAAATGTTCCTTTGGTATCTCTGATTTTCTTGAAGAGATCTGTAGTCTTTCCCATTCTATTGTTTTCCTCTATTTCTTTGCATTGATCGCTGAAGAAGGCTTTCTTATCTCTTCTTGCTATTCTTTGGAACTCTGCATTCAGATGTTTATATCTTTCTTTTTCTCCTTTGCTTTTCGCTTCTCTTCTTTTCACAGCTATTTGTAATAGGAAAACACAAAAAGTGGAGAAAAGCAAATGTTCAGTTTTGTTATGGGCAAGAAGCCAAATGTCATATTTCACAGGAAAGGCTGACACACAGCAAAATGTGAACAGTCAGGCCTGAAAAGACAGTGTTGCCAACAGTTTCAAATGCAAAAAAAATTGTCATTTCGTATCAAAAAACTGTACGGACCACACTATGTAATAGTAGTTTCTTTCCTTTTCATTCACTGGGAAAATAGATATTGAAACAAAAATAAGTATTTGTAGATATTATGGATCATAACAAACATGCCCATTTGATGTGTCTATTTGATGTGTAGATAAGACTTTGTTGTAAACTGTCTTTGGGCATTAAATGCGTTTAAAAATAAGGTGAGAAAGTAAGTTGAGAAAGTAAGTTAAGGAAGTAGATATTTAGAAAATATGTTCTGACTAAAAGGAGCCTGAATAGTAATCCATCTAAGGCCATTCTCAGAGGCAGTTCTTTTGAACTTGATTTCCCATATCTTCTTTCCTCCCTTTGTTTCAAAACTAGGCTGTATCTGTTTTTAGAGAGAGAAAAAAGCAAACAAACAAAACAGTCTCCACATGGGTGCTTTAGCTGATCTCCGTAGGGGCTGGTGCAATGGCATTGTTTGTTTTTATTAATACTACTGTTGAGATAGTGTATTTTAAATCAAATATTCTAAATGAGCACAGCCTATTCGTATATATATATATATATATATATGAATTTATATACGTATTTGAGTCCTGTACTTAGTTGATGTGAGCTAAACCCGAAAACCATATTTGAAATAAGTAGAAAAAAATCTACAAGAGGATAAATCCTCACTTTATGACTCCATTTTCATTATATTTGGGAATTATCCCATGGAATGTCTCAGAATGGTGGCTCAGATGGTAAAGAATCTGCCTGCAATGCAGGAGACCATGGTTCAGTCCCAGGGAACAGGAAGATCCCCTAGAGAAGGAAATGGCCGCCCATTCCAGTATTCTTGCTTGGAAAATCCCATGGACACAGGAGCCTGGCGGGCTACAGTCTGTGGGGTCACAAAGAGTGGCAAAGGACTGAGCGACTAACACTTTCCCTTTCCCTTCACTTCCAGCCTTTATACGATGCCCATTTTACCCATCATGAAAATGCCACAGACTGAGGGAGGGGCAGCTCACACACCCCAGGCGCTCTGGCCCCACGGGGTTTCTCTGGTTCTTTCTCGAAACAACATGTACTCGCACAAGGACCATTCTTTTTTGGAAACCTCTGTTTGCTTTAATGCTTTGTAGTATATTTTGATTTAAAAATGTATAATCATAAAAAGCTTTTCTTCAAGCTTCATTAGAGTTTTTAAAGGAGTTAAAAAATGAATTAAGGATGTCACTGTATTCTGTTCTCTTTTCTTTGGTTCTTACGTTTAACTTGCCATTTTCTCTTTTAAGCCAAAATTCTACGCCAACTTTATGGGATTCCTTAGAAGAACCTGATATTCGGGATACTAGCGAATTTGAGTATTTATTCTCCAAAGACACACCTCAGCAGAAGAAAAAACCTCTCTCAGAGACCTATGAGAAAAAAAACAAGGTCAAAAAGGTATTGCCTGGCTATAGTAATCATAACTATATCACTGTTTTTTGTCCTAATGGGGTTTCATTATGTGCTACTGGTTTGCTTTCCCTCTGTTTTCAAAAAAATGTTTTGGAAGGTTTTGAGTCACATATGACATCAAGGAGCCAATATTTTGAGAAATCTGTACTTACTATTTTGGTCATATTGTCTGAATTTTCAAACTGTTTTCTTAATCTGAACTTTTTTCCAGCCATTAATTCTATTAAAAAAAAAAAACTAATTTAGTGAAAAGTGGTCTGTAGGCTATGTGGAAAATATGCCTTACTTGTTTATAAATTCATTCATTGAACAACTATTTATTGAGAGTGTATTTGTGCTAGATTTTGTTTTAGGCCCATGCTATCCAGTAGGGTATTCCGTAGCCACATGTGACAAGGTTAAGTCATAACATTAGATAAATTTAAATATTTGGTTCTTCAAGTGGCATTTGCCACTTCTCAGTTTTATTCTTCTGGCTAGTTGTTACCATACAGCAGATTAAAGAGCATTTTTGCTTTTATAGAAAGTTCTATTGGATAGCACTGTCTGAGCACCTGGGTATGTTGGTGAAAAAACAAAACAGATTATATTAACAGTCAACATAAAAAACAAAACAGATTATATTGCCTTGCCCTGTGCAGATTATATTAACAATCAACATCAAAAACAAAACATTATATGAACAATCAACATCAAAAACAAACATTATATTAATAATCAACATCAAAAGCAAAAAGTCAAGTCATGTGATAAGAGCAGCATAAGGAGGATCATCTTTGGGAGGAGTGGGAGGATGGGTTACAGGTTTGAATACAGCATGTTCAGAGTAGTCCTCATGGAGAAGGTGACCTCTGAGCAGGCTTGAGGGCTAAAAATCTGAGGCCATGAGCCACCCATCAGAGAGCAAGACCAAGCAGGCAGACAGGTGTGGAGCCGAGTGACCAGTGTGCCTTGCACTGACTGTGTGACCCAAGTCAAAGGCCCTTCACTTGCCTCGCCCCGCTATCCATATTGTTCTAAGAAAGAATCAAGTGAGGTCGCCTACACAGCGTGCCACCACGATGCCTGGCACCCAGTCAGCCCCCAACTGGTGATTGCTGCCCTCGTTTTGCCACTGTTGCTGCCACTGCTGCTCTCTCTCTGCCTTTGTGTTGTGATGACAACATAGATGGTGTTGAGGAAAATCAGTTGGCCCATGACCAGTGTGCATTTGAGCTGCACGGGTCCACTTGGGTGTGGATATTTTTCAGTAGTAAATAATATAGTCCTAAACAGTCCATGGTTGGCTGACTCTAAGCTATATGCAAATTAACTCCTTAGTTGTTCAAGGGTCAGCTTTGCAGTACTTGGTTCTGCTGTTGATTTATGATGTGATTTGGGCAGCTTGTCTCCCTTCTTCAGGCCATATTTTCCCTTCTCTTTAAGACAGGATTAACAATATCTGAGTCTACCTGAGCTATCAGGTTGTTGTGAAATTCAAATCTAAGAGGATTGGCAGAAGTGTTTTCAAAGTGTGTAATGTCGAATGAGAGTTTCATCAACTCTTCATTCTTAAATTATACACTGAGGTGCATGCATTGGTTGGTATCTCAAATACCATTATGATTGAGAAATCTGCTATGCCTCATAATGGGGGAAATGGCAAAAGTCTGAATGTAATTTTCTGTTTAATCAAGTCAGATTGGACCACTGACTTGAATTATACATGAAAATCATGATCAAAGTTTTTTACCTCTTAAGTTTGATGGGATTTTTTGTTTTGTTTGATGGAATTTATCAGTTTTCCTGATAAAAAATGTGATCCCAATTATAATTAAATATCAGAACAAATCTTTTAAGAGGACACATGGCATGAAACAACTTAGTTACAGGCAAGAAGTCAAATGATAGACTATGAAATATATACATGTGCGGTTAGAATCCTATGACGTGTAAATAATGTGCTTTGCAGGCCAACTTGCTTTTTAAGTGCCGTCTATAGGAACGGAAGACTACTTTTTCTATACAAAAGGCAGAACCAGAATCTCTGTATTCCAAAGGTGAAATCTTATTGCCTCTTCCAGGAAGTTTTCTCTGACCATCCAGGAAATCCACTGAATGTTTTCTTACCCAATATCATATAAAATTTACTTTTGTTCTCTTCTTCTTTTAAGATTGCTGTTACTCATTGTGTTTTCCTCTCTCTGGATGCTTGATTACATGTTATTTATTCATAAAGCTAATTCTTTCTATTTGGGTGAATGAGAATTTTTAAAGCATTGAAGCATTTGTTTTTGAAACATGAAAGCATTATTTTTTTAGTTTATTCTTATTTCTTATAATTGGTTGCCTCGTCAACAAAGGATTTTCACTAAGGCAGTTAATACTTGATGTGTTTGTTTTTCTAAGGGGTAAAATATCCTTCATTCAAGCTCTTTACTCTTTCTGAACAGTAAGGTTGCTGTTACCCCCAAAGAATCTGTGCACATGTGAAGTCACTATTTTTTCTTTAAAGGTAGGTCTACTGGGCTTTCTTGGTGGCTTAGTTGCAAAGAATCCACTTGCCAAGTAGGAGACATGGTTGATCACTAGGTTGGGAAGAGCTCCTGGAGAAGGAAATGGCAACCCACTCCAGTATTTTGGCCTGGGAAGTCCCATGGACAGAAGAGCCTGGTGGGCTACAGTCCATGAGGTTGCAGAGTTGCATACAACTTGGCGACTAAACAATAAAATAACTACAGGGTTTTGATGGTCTTGAGGCTGCCTGAAGTCTGCAGTGAACTTGTGTCCCACCTTAGAGCTGAGATATTCTAAGTTTTAAAGAAAATAATGAGTCAATGCCAGAAAACTCTGAACCTGCCTGTTATACGCCTTCCCTCTGTGCCCATGACCAGATTTCCAACATTAAGATGGATCCCTCAGTCTCTTCTGAAAGTCAGATTTTTTTTTTTTTTCTTTTCTCTGAGAATGAAGATGAAAGTGAATTTTAGCAATTGTGAGCAACTGGGACTTTGAGTACTGGAGGCCAGCTTTGTTAGCCTAACCACAGAATGGTTCTCATACAATATGACCAGGAAACACTTGCCAAATATATCTTTTTATGGTGACCAAAGGTGGAGTATATGTTGGAGTTTTAAGAATTCAGCATTCTGAACCTCGGCCTCTCGGACTGTGCTAGACAGAGACATCTACGTGAGCATCTCTTAAGTAGAGCTGGTTTGCATCCGTCTATGTATCCCACATTTTTAGTTGAGAACTGTTCAAATTGTCATGGTTCTGGTAAACTCAGATATGAGTTTCTACTTCCATCTTTTATAACAGTTCCCACCACTGGCAGTAGTTTTAAGTAAACAGATACATAGCTTCTTTTCTTTTCTTTTTGATACATATCTTCTTAAACTGGGCCAGGATCCTGTTTTCTAATTAGACACAGTCCAAGAATTAGAAGGAGCCTTCCTGATCAGCTAATTCAGTACCTTCATTTTGGCCCATAAGAAACGAGATCTAGAAAGATAAAGATGACTTCTAGGGTTTGTACGCTTTTCACAGGAAGTCATCGATAATGATAGAACCTTGAGAGGATGTAGAAGAGCCTCAGTATGTGCCTCCACTTTTCCTTAATTTAAACAGTAATTTGCCATACTTAAAGATGATAGATTTTACTAGAGTAATTGATTTTGACATTTATAAATGAGAATAACCATTGTTAGAATCATCAACAAGATACAGCTACAGTTGTGCAAATCTAAAATGTGTCCTACATGGTAAAATTATCCAGAGTTTTCTTCAGGGTCTTTCAATAAGAATCCAAATCTTTGAATAAAAAGACACTTTAGGTATAAGTCCAACTATAAAAGAATATGGAGAATTGGAACTGTTTTCCTTTGACCCTAACTATGACAAATTCTTAATTGCATACTCAGACATGAGCCTTCCTCATTTGTGACCTGAGACCATTGTGCCCTGACAAACGTAACATTTACCAAATTGAGAACCAGAGCTCAAAACATCATCTCTTGTCTGTACCACTAATGCTTAATACCACCTCCTATTTTTTTGCTCTCAGATAGCTTTCAGGGCAAGTCGTATAACTTGTACACACTAATTCTTTCTCTACAAAATAGGGAATAACAACCCTTCAGGGTTGTTCTGAGGATAAAATGAAATCATGATTGTGAAAGTACTTTTAAGTATTCTCTAGAAATGTAATAATCTCTTAGTTTATGAACAAATATGAAAACTTTGCAAAGAAATTCTTGAACATCACTGATTCCCGCAACCTTGTAGAGCAGGGGTCCCTAACCTCCGGGATCTAATGCCTGATGATCTGAGGTGGAACTAATGTAATAATAATAGAAATAGAGTGCACAATAAATGTGATGTGCTTGAATTATTCCAAGCCCCACCCCTCCCCAGTCCATGGAAAAATTGTCTTCCACGAAACCAGGTCCCTTGTGCCAAAAAGGTTGGGAACCACTGTTAGAGGGCCTTCAAATCGAAGTGTGTCCATTCCTGAAACTTTGCAAATGGTCATCTCTAGATCATTCCTGTTCTTCAGTATTTGTGGAAGAATTCCACAGCTTCCTTTAATGGCTCATACTACAGACATCTAGTAGTTCATCTTACAGCGGTTGGTATGTCTTTTTGCACTGTGAAGTAAGAGTTTTCACCGTCAGTACACCCATATTTATACTCTAAGTTACATGTATTCTGGGGAAAGGCAGGTCAGCATCTTGACAAGGAGCCAGAAACCTGCTTTCATCGTCTGAGATTCTTTGTCCTGGTGCCTGTCAGAAAAGTAGCTACCCCGATAAACTTTCCAATTGCTCTCTAAACTTGCCCAGCAGCATTCAGAAAATTAGCGTGACCTGCCAGTGTTCTTCCTCTGTCGAAATGGCATGATCTTACTTTGAATTAGGAATAATGTTCGTGCCTGTTCCCTCCTCTGTAAGATACATAAAAATCATTCCTCTCCCTTGGCCATTTTAATAGCGATTTCTTAAGAATTAATGAGATAGTGGCTATTCCCTGATCATTGGTGGGGGTGATGGTGTAGGGAGGGGTGGTGATGGTCCCTCAGATGCTTGTCTGTTGAAACTTTTTGGAGCCAAAAGCTTTCAGTTGTAATTGGGTCACTTTGGCCAGGATTGTAGCTGTAACTCTGAAATCCCAGACTTGGTGTCTCAGTTTAGTAGGGAGGGGAGAAGAGTGGAAGGAGAACATCATTTGGAATTCTGAACGTAAATTTATAGGGTTTTCATAACCTGTTGCCTTCCAAGTTTATATAATTTCAGCTTTTGTGTACAAAGATAATTTCTCTGGACCGCCTTGGTAAGCTATGTGCATTATTCCCCGTCCCCCTCCGCCCAGGAATGGGAATGCATTTGCCCAGCCCTTTCTATTTCTCATGTGTTTGAAAAATGAGCAGTGAGGTTAGGGGTTATCATCTATAGCAGTGAGTGAAATCACTTGCCCCGTGTGTCGATTACACCAATATATGACCTTGAGGTCATTAGAGCTATGTCCAGATTCTTTGAGTGATACCTGGAATGATCTGGGCTTTCCTGTTCTTCGGTTTAAAGATCTCTGACTGGCCAAATGTACTGAAAGCAAACTGGAGCTTCTATTCCGTGGCAAGCACCAGCTTACAAAAATTCTGTCTTGTAAATTTTATTTGGAAATAAGACAGCCCAGAAAGTTAAGCTGTACTTTTACTTTATTTACTTATTTTTTTTTAATGGTTGTTAGAACTTGTCAAGTATGGATATCAATGATTCTTTCAGAATGTTGAATTTGAGTATTATTCTTGGAGTTCAGCTATGTTTCTCTTGTTGGCTGTTAAACAGTAACTTAATCTGGGTTTATGCCTCAAGCCAGCTCGAGGATTGTAGGGTGTTCAGTTCCTACCCACACCACAAGAGGGCACCTTCGAATGCTGAGCTCCAGAGCTAAAGTGGCTTCTGTCCTAGAGCCGGGGCAGTAGAACCTACAGGAAAGTTAACTGCCCCTCAGCACTACCTTTCTTCTTGTTAAATTTCTTTATTTTGGACCATGAGGCCAGATTTTACAGCAAATTATCCGCTCAAAGTATTGGGAGCCAAATGCATACTAGAAAGACTTATAGGTATTAGTAGAATAGAAATCATTAGTAGGCACAGTTCCAGTACTTAGAATGAATGACAGCAGTATAAAAATTTATGAAGTATTAGATTTAGCCCCTTTGAGACTGATCCTGGGATCACCTTCCTTCCCCCCCCCCCCCCACCCGCCGCCACACACACAGAGTTCTTTACATTGTCCATACCTAAAGGGAGTGAAGATGTATTTGAATATGGACTCAGGGTTCTCTGGTTGGAAAATAAAGAAATTGATTAGATGTTACGAGATGTACTATGAGAGAACACTTCTAAATATCTGTGTGTTTTTTTTTTTTTTTTAAGTATGTTATCCTTTATTCCTAGTAGAGTAAAATTTTTGAAATCTCACCTGTATTTTTCTGGACCTCATTCATTTGTACTTAACACATTTATATATATACTTAGACCTTTTCTAAGATTGTAACTGGCTGGAGCTAGACAGTGGTTTGAGAATGAGTATTAGTGAAGGGACTTTGATGGTGTCAGTGACTTCTCTGGCCTCCAGTGCTAAGCTAGAAGTATGTGAGGAAATAACAAGAATGAGCAAAGATCTTATATGTGTGTTTAAGTCACAAACCCAAGTCACATGGATGCTTGCAAAACTGAACACATAAATGCTTTGCAAAGTATACATATCTCTGATATAGTCAAAGGTCAAAACAGCCCCCATGCCACATGCACACATGTGTACACGTTCATAAATATGTGCTTAACATGGACAGAAGCCTTAATAATCTAGTATTTATGTAGAATCTTTCAAGCGAAGGTGACAAGATTTCAATAGCAATAATAATGGTTAATGCTCCTAGCATTTTTTAACTTATCCAGTTGTCATAAGAACCCAGTGAGATCGTTCTATGATTATTCCCATTTTGTAGGTGAGGAAGCTGGAGTTTAGAGGTTTATGTAACTTGCCCATCATCACACAGCTCTGAAGTGGCAAGGAAATGAATCCACCAACCATCCCACAACCTGTGCTCTTAATTACTTGACAAAAGGTCTGTTGGTCTGAATTTAACTACAAGTGCTGACTTTATATTCACTTGGAGAAGCCTGAATTGTATTTTCTGGTCCTTGTTTTGTGAAAAGAGTGCTGGCTTTGTTGTCTGTAGGCCTGGTTTCTACTTATGGCTCTGAACTTAGCCAACTATGGAATCTCGGGCAAATTCTTTAACTTCTCTGGGTCTTAGGTCTTTCATCTATCAAAAGATAAACTTTGATTAGATAAATTCCAAAGATATGGTCATTACTTTTCCTTTGCAGATGGGGACACTCAAGAGTCACCAACTTTTGTTTTATTTATTAGAGGGCAAATGGACAGATGGAAAAGACCCTGATGCTGGAAAAGATTGAAGGCAGGAGGAGAAGGGGGCGACAGAGGATGAGATGGTTGGATGGCATCACTGACTCAATGGACATGAATCTGAGCAAACTCGGGGAGATGGTGAAAGACAGGGAAGCCTGGCATGCTGCAGTCCATGGGGTCGCAAAGAGTGACCTTCAAGTGACACATGACTGAGTGACTGAACAAGACAAAGGCATGTGATTCAACATGTTTGTGCTCAGACCCATAGATCAAACTGCCTGACACCATAAGCACCATGTTGTATGAGCCACAGGTATATGGGAGCTCAGGGAATAATTGTTAGGGTTTTAATAATCCCCTAATTTTAAAAGGGGCCTTTCTGGGTGGTTCAGTGGTAAAGAATCAGCTTGCCAATGTAGGAGACATGGTTCGATCCCTGGGTTGGGAAGATCCCCTGGAGAAGGAAATGGCAAATCTGCTCCAGTGTTCTTGCCTGGAAAATCACGTGGACAGAGGAGCCTGGCAGGCTAGAGTCCATGGGTTCACGAAGAATCGGGCACGACTAAGCGACTAAACAGCAATGGTCTTAAGAGACAGAAATGTATTGGAGAGTTACTTTAAAATAAAGTTTCTCTGTGTATTGGGGTTTTGAAGGACTGGAAGTCTGATAGGGGAAAACTACAGTGGAAGGGCTCCAGTGGTCTGGTCTTGAAGGTAACTGGTTAGCCACTGTGTCCAGTCATGTAACCTCTCTGGCCTTAGTTTTGATAACTGTCATGGCCTCTGGAGCAGATATTTCTAAAGATGCTTTCCAGATGCAAAGTATCAGATCATACCTGTATGTGGACACCTTCACACATACATTTGAAAGCTGAGTTTGTACAAGTGTGTGAGTAGAATGAAACCACGGATTTGGACCTTGTTTAGTCAGTGAATAACATGGATCGACTCCTCTCAAACACAATGTTTCTTCCCCCAAAGATGAAATATTTCCCTTCTCACACTTGTCTCCACTTAATAAAGAAATCTTTGGTGATGGCAGCCAATGGCTGAGCTGACCAGCTCCTATCAGCTGGTGTGGCCCTCCAGCCTCCCCTCCATCTTCTGATAGAGTTTCTAGGGTACAGAGGCCAAGCCCAGAGTTCAGGTTACACCAGACAAAGCCATCCACGTGTTTCCTAGGACAGTCTGGCTTGACCCCAGGACTGTGGCTACACTTATAATTTTTTATAAAATGCCCTTTGTCCCAGAGCTTGATTTCCTTTAGCCTGACCAGATTTCTCTCCAGCTGAGGCTTATTTGCATGGCTGTAAACACAACCCGACAAAGCTCACCAACTGTGATAAAAGCAAAGGAAACCCGAGACCATTGGAAATTCCAAAATCTGCCTTCAGTATCTGAGCCTGACTCACAGTCACGCCTCAGCCCAGGAGGCTGCCAGCGTGCGGCAGCTAAAGAAATGTTATTCTGATTGATCTGATTAGGGCAACAAGGTTAGCCATGGTCAATTTACAAAGACAGTTTGAGAAGAAATCATGTGTGTAGGCAAGTTATGGGTCAGCGAGGCCCCTGCCAGAAGTTTTGAAAAGCCATGGCTCTGCCAGGACCATTATCAGATCTCCTCAGTGGGGTACAAATGGGATTGGAAGGCTATGGCCCCTCCAGGGCAATGGATGGCAAAAGGGGTTGGGTTGGGAAGGGCTGGGGAGTGGTGCTTGCTTGTAGCTGATTTCTTTCACTGCCAAGCCCCTTACATGAAGTTCTCTATACCCCGTGAAGAGGACTGCCCCAGTCCCTTGTCGCTGGGGAGAGAAGGTGGGGAGGCTGTGGGGCTCTAGATTGACCCACAGGAGCAGCCAGATGGAACCTATTGGGCATTTTGATCCCTTCCTTCACCACAAGAGTGGTTTAATTGGGGTCTGGCTCCAGGCCCTGGTTACTAAATAACCTGAGTCTTAGTGTTTTCATTTTCATTCATTAACTTTTATGCTAGGTACCGTATTAGTCACATTAGACATTTTTCATGTGTAAAATATCCTAGGAGGTGAGAAGGTGGGAGGGCTCTTTAAAAATGGTATAGAGCTGCAAGGACCACGGGGTTAATTCATGACCTAATTATCACATCACTTTTGACTCTCTTGTAGACCATCTTGTACAGCTTCCTTAGTTTACAGCAAACACAAATACTTTTTTTTTTTTTTAATTTTCTTTTTTTTTTTTTATTCTTCCAATTTTATTTTATTTTTAAACTTTACATAATTGTATTAGTTTTGCCAAATATCAAAATGAATCCGCCAAACAAATACTAACTTTTAAACTTCACTTTCAAATGGTTGTGGTGTGCGTATTGGTTCTGAAGATCTTGGATCTTTCAACTCTGGGTGTGGTTCTCTTCCTCCCTGTTCAATTCAGAAACATAAATGAGTGTTACTTACAACCCTAGGCTAAGGTACATTAATTAACAAAGAAAGATGTATTTAAAATGAAGCCAACCAAAAGCCACAGTGCTTGAGCTGGGCCTCATCATAAATAGTTCACTCTGTACTTATAATCATCTTACTAATGGAAAAAATGAGACACGGAGATGGTTGCTTAGAGAATGTAATTCAGAATAGCAGCAAGATGCCGAAAGCATGCGATGTTTAGAATGATTTAGGAAGGCATTGGAGAAACCGGGCCACATGATGTTTTTGTTGTGTTACTTACGCTCTTGGGCTGTGGAGGTCTGTCAAGTTCAGCTGTGTAGGACACAGCCGTTCATTTACCACCAGTGTAAGGGTTGAGCCTCAGAGGCTGAAGGTATGCGGAAAAGAAAGTTAGACTCACAGGCCAGCATAGTAGGTCACACCAGTTGGCTGAGATCTTGGTGTGTGTTTGTCTCAGACCCACCAAGAAGCCAGTTTCAAGGCTTCCAATCAGTCGCTTCCTCCAGCAAACCCAGGGCACCAAGAGTCACAACTCATCTAAGTATGGAAGGTGGTCATGTCATGGTTCAGCAGGGGTTTCTGGAAACCACACAGGCTCCACTTTTTCTTTTTCTTTGAGTCATCACTTCATCCACGGGGCAAGTCCCTTCATCTTGCTAAGCTTCTTCTTTTCAGCTCCCTCATCTGTAAGGTGAGAATAACAATAACAAATAGTACCTATTTCAAAAGGTGACTGTGAGAATTAAAATAATCTGTGACGTGTTTAGCTGCACGTCTGATGCCTACATATCTGCTGCTGCCACCGTACTATTACCACCATCATCATGACCATCAGGAGTAGGAATAAGAACAATGAAAACTCCACTAGTGTGAACCCTAAACGAGAAGGGGAGGTGGATTCCAACCAGAAGCCTCATCTCTCCTGCAGGGGTGATTCCTGAACCCCCAGAGGGCTAGGAGAGATCCATCTCATCCTTTCGCACGTGTGTGTGTGTGTGTGTGTGTCCGTCCGTGTGTCTGTGTCCCGTTGGGACACAGCTGTGTAATTAAAGTAAATGAGCTTAAGCTAGACGCTCAGAGATGCACGTCCTCAAGATGTGCTAAGAGAAAACTGTACATTAAAACAAAAAGATGATACATTTGCCTGCATTTTCTAGTACTATTTTTACTTTGGCTTTCATAAGTATTCTATGTTGGTAGTACAGGTTTTCAGAGAAGGCAGTGGCAACCCACTCCAGTACTCTTGCCTGGAAAATCCCGTAGTAGGTCCTCCTCCCATGGACGGAGGAGCCTGGTAGGCTACAGTCCATGGGGTCGTGAGGAGTCGGACACAACTGAGTGACTTCACTTTCACTTTTCACTTTCATGCATTGGAGAAGGAAATGGCAACCCACGCCGGTGTTCTTGCCTGGAGAATCTCAGGGATGGGGGAGCCTGGTGGGCTGCCATCTATGGGGTCTCACAGAGTCGAACATGACTGAAAGTGACTTAGCAGCAGCAGCAGCAGCAGCAGTACAGGTTTTAAGTTTGTTGGCTCTAGGGAGGCAACATAAGGGTGCTTCCTTAAATCCTTTTAGAATATGATAGGCTATAAATAAATAATATAATCATGTCTAGGATCACTGATACAGGTGATGATGACACCCTTTAAAGTGTGCTAGTTTAGATTGGTTTCTATGTTAATAATAAAATTTAATTGACTTTTATTTTTATCAACATCACGCATGGATATAATTTTAAGAGTCAAGCAATATTAAAAGATGTAAGAAAAGCAAAGGTCCTGAAAGTCTCAACAAACTTCAGGCCATTTTTTGTACAGACCACATCCTCTGGTTAAAGTGAAATTAAGTTAGAGGTAATTTATCAATAACAAAAATCTCCTTTGCTTTTTAAAATTTATATTCACACCTGAAGATAACTAATGGATCAAGAATGAAATTATGATGGGGTTGAGAAACAATTCAAACAATACTGGTTATTAAGATTCAGAGATATAGCTAAAATGCATGGTCCTGAGTGTTTATATTAGAAAAAAGATAGGTCAGAAATAAAGCATTCAAAATAAATAGCTAGAAAAAGAAAAACAAACCAAGGAAATTAGAAGGAAAAATTAGATTGAACAACAATAAAAGCCATTTTTGCAGATCAAATGTGATCAAAGATTTAAAATTTCATATGGTTCACCCTAAATGCATTTTAAGATGAGAAGGAAATTTTTGTAAACATTTTAATGCAATATAGAAGATTGATAAAATCAAAAGTTTGTTTTTTAAATTGAAATTCAGAAACTTTAGGCAAGATTAAGCAAAACAAGCAAACATAAATAAAAATAATAGGAAAGTAAAAGTGAATGTAACTATAGATGCAATAGAAATGTATAAGATAATTCCATAACCAAATTTTGGGCAATAAATGAAAATAACATGGAATTTGAAACTTTCTTGAAAAATATAAATTACCAAAACAGAGTCAATAAGAAATAGAACAATGGAATGTCTTATAAATATTAAGGAAATTGGATCCATAAAGTCGTCTTACTAAGAAAGTTCCAGACCCAGTTGGTTTTATTACCCCAGGCATTTTCCTTCTTACACAAAATACTTGAAAGTATAGAAAATACACTGAAAACTATCATATACTCTTGATAGCACTACCAGACAAGGGCAGGAAGTAAAACAAAAGTTACAGGTCAGTTTCTGTCACACAGAAGGAGGTCCTCTTACCTGTGGAGGCCCTAAACAGAGTGTTGGTAAATGGAATCCAGCAATGAATAAAAGATTATTACATTGAAAGCATTGAGGTAGACCTAGATAACAGAGGTCAGTTAACCCCACATTGATTTCCAGTTTCAAAATAATTCCAATCAAAATCTAAATAGGATTATTTGAAATTTGGTAAGCTTATTCTAAAAATTTGTATAGAAGAGCAAATTTTCAAAAATAACCTTACAAAATCTATCTTAAACATCATGTTTAGTGAAAAAAGCAAGTCACACAAAAAAATTATTCCATTGATCTGAAGTTAAAAAAAACATAAAAGCTGAAGAATGTCATGGAATCATACATTTGCGGCAAACTATTTTTTAAAAAGCAAGGGAGTGATAGACATAAAATTCAAACAAAAATTCTGACAAAAGCCAGGTAGGATACTTCCTGTCCCTCATATCAAGAAAAATAAAGCAGTAGGCAGTATAATAGCTATAGTGCAATAGTAATTTGCACAGAAAAAACAAAGATCAGTGGAAAGAGTTGAGGGTTCAGAGGCAGATCCATGCATATAATGGAAACTAACATATAACAAATGTGGTCTCTCAGATCAGTGGGCAAAAATGACTATTGAAAAAGTACTTTAAAAATTGGAAAATATTTATATGTATATATCTCCAAAAGAAAATAGACCCCTCCCTCACATTATGAATAAAGATCAATTCCAGATGTCTCAGACTCCTAAATGAGAAAGGAAAAAGTTAATAGTTTTTTAAAAAAGCATATAGGAGCATATCCTTTAACCTCACATGGAAAAGACACAAAAAGCCTAAGTCAAATAAGAAATAAGTACATTAAGTAAAATGACGTTAAAATTTTTTAAACTCTTGCTCATCAAAGGATACCACAGAGTAAGAAAAGATAAGCCACAAACTTAGAGGAAACATTTTTAACATATTTAAATGAAGAATTACTACCCAACTGTCTAGTTCACGTGAACACATGTACACCCTCTGCTGAAATTTTTGCACCTTTATGCCAGGAGACTCATAAGAGTACTTTGTAAAAGCTAAGTATTTTATAATAGCAAAAATCTGAAAGTGATAACAGTTCCATCATCATTAGAGTGGCTGTATATCACATAGTAAAATACTATACAACTTAAAAAAAGTCAGTGACCGCTACATGCATCCACATTGATGGTTCTTGAACATGATGTTGAATGAAAAAGCAAGTGACAAAATAATGATTCCATTGGTCTGAAGTTAAAAGCATAAAAAGTCAAAAAATTTTATGAAACCATATGTTTGTGGCTAAACTTTTAAAAAAAGAGGGGGTTCAGTTCAGTTGCTCAGTTGTGTCCAACTCTTTGTCACCCCATGAATCGCAGCACGCCAGGCCTCCCTGTCCATCACCAGCTCCCTGAGTTCACTCAAACTCATGTCCATCGAGTCAGTGATGCCATGCAGCCATCTCATCCTCTGTCGTCCCCTTCTCCTCCTACCCCCAATCCCTCCTAGCATCAGAGTCTTTTCCAATGAGTCAGCTCTTCACATGAGGTGGCCAAAGTATTGGAGTTTCAGCTTTAGCATCAGTCCTTCCAAAGAACACCCAGGGTTGAGCTCCTTTCGAATGGACTGGTTGGATCTCCTTGCAGTCCAAGAGACTGTCAAGAATCTTCTCCAATACCACAGTTCAAAAGCATCAATTCTTTGGCACTCAGCTTTCTTCACAGTCCAACTCACACATCCATACATGACCACTGGAAAAACCATAGCCTTGACTAGATGGACCTTTGTTGGCAAAGTAATGTCTCTGCTTTTGAATATGCTGTCTAGGTTGGTCATAACTTTTCTTCCAAGGAGTAAGCATCTTTTTAATTTCATGGCTGCAATAACCATCTGCAGTGATTTTGGAGCCCCCCAAAAATAAAGTCTGACACTGTTTCCCATCTATTTCCCATGAAGTGATGGGACCAGATGCCATGATCTTCATTTTCTGAATGTTGAGCTTTAAGCCAACTTTTTCACTCTCCTCTTTCACTTTCATCAAGAGGCTTTTTAGTTCCTCTTCACTTTCTGCCATAAGGGTGGTTTAATCTGCATATCTGAAGTTATTGATGTTTCTCCCAGCAATCTTGATTCTAGCTTGTGCTTCCTCCAGCCCAGCGTTTCTCATGATGTACTCTCCTTATAAGTTATACAAGCAGGGTGACAATATACAGCCTTGACGTACTCCTTTTCCTATTTGGAACTAGTCTGTTGTTCCATGTCCAATTCTAACTGTTGCTTCCTGACCCTGCATATAGGTTTCTCGAGTCAGGTCAGGTGGTCTGGTATTCCCATCTCTTTCAGAATTTTCCAGTTTATTGTGATCCACACAGTCAAAGGCTTTGGCATAGTCAATAAAGCAGAAATAGATGTTTTTCTGGAACTCTCTTCCTTTTTCCATGATCCAGCAGATGTTGGCAATTTGATCTCTGGTTCCCCTGCCTTTTCTAAAACCAGCTTGAACATCTGGAAGTTCACCGTTCATGTATTGCTGAAGCCTGGCTTGGAGAATTTTGAGCATTACTTTACTAGTCTGTGAGATGAGTGCAATTGTGCAGTAGTTTGAGCATTGTTTGGCATTGCCTGTCTTTGGGATTGGAATGAAAACTGACCTTTTCCAGTCCTGTGGCCACTGCTGGGTTTTCCAGATTTGCTGGCATATTGTTGGGGGAATAATAAATATGCAATTTAGAAAAAATGGTCCCTTTAGAGGAAAACTGTAGGGGAAAGTAGAGGGCCTTCAAAGGTGTTAACAGTTCTGTTTCTTAAGGTGGGTGTCCGTACATTGTTTACTTTCATAGTCCTTTAAACTATGTGTGGTTTCCCTGGTGGCTCAGCAGTAAAGACTCCATCTGCCAATGAAAGAGACCCGGGTTCAATCCCTGGGTTGGGAAGATCCCCTAGAAAAGGAAATGGAAACCCACTCCAGCTCTTGCCTAGGAAATCCCATGGACATAGGAGCCTGGTGAGCTACAGTTCTTGGGGTGGCAAAGAGTCAGACACAACTTAGCTATTAAACAACATCAATAACAAACTATGCGTACATAAACATGCATGTGCTCAGTTCAGATCAGTCACTCAGTCGTGTCTGACTCTTTGCAACCCCATGGACTGCAGCATGCCAGGCTTCACTGTCCCTCACCAACTCCTGGAACTTACTCAAACTCATGTCCATTGAGTCGGTGATACCATCCAACCATCTCGTCCTCTGTCATCTCTTTCATCTCCCACCTTCAATCTTTCCCAGCATCAGGGTCTTTTCAAATGAGTCAGTTCTTCGCATCAGGTGGCCAAAGTATTGGAGTTCCAGCTTCAGCATCAGTACTTCCAATGGATATTCAGGACTGATTTCCTTTAGGATTGACTAGTTTGATTTCCTTGCAGTCCAAGAGATTCTCATGAGTCTTTTCTAACACCACAGTTCAAAAGCATCAATTCTTTGGCACTCAGCTTTCTTTATAGTCCAGCAGTCACATCTGTACATGACTACTAGAAGAACCATAGCTTTGACCAGATGGACCTTTGTTGGCAAAGTAACGTCTCTGCTTTTTAATATGCTGTCTAGGTTAGTCATAACTTTCCATCCAAGGAGCAAGCATTTTTTAATTTCATGGCTGCAGTCACCATCTGCAGTGATTTTGAAGTCCAAGAAAATAAAGTCTTTGTTTCCATTGTTTCCCCATCTATTTGCCATGAAGTGATGATGCCATGACCTTGGTTTTCTGAATGTTGAGTTTTAAGCCAACATTTTCACTCTCCTCTTTCACTTTCATCAAGAAGCTCTTTAGTTCTTCTTTGCTTTCTGCCATAACAGTGGTGCTATCTGCGTATCTGAGGTTATTGATATTTCTCCCAACAATCTTGATTCCAGCTTGTGCTTTGTCCAACCCGGCATTCCCCATGATGTATTCTGCATATAAATTAAATAAGCATGGTGACAATATACAGCCTTATATTAGAATTCCATATCCTTTCTTGGATTGTCACTCAGAAAGCTACAAGTCAGAATGACACCCCAGCCCCCAGAGTCAGGGGCCTGGAGAAATTCCACCTGGAAAAATAGATACTCCTTTCCCAATTTGAAACCAATCTGTTGTTCCATGTACAGTTCTAACTCTTCCTTCTTGACCTGCATACAGATTTCTCAGGAGGCAGGTCAGATGGTCTGGTATTTCCATCTGTTTAAGAATTTTTCAGTTTGTTGTGATCCACATAGTCAAAGGCTTTGGTGTAGTCATAAAGCAGATGTTTTTCTGGAACTCTCTTGCTTTTTCTATGATCCAGCTTGATCTCAGGTTCCTCTGCCTTTTCTAAATCTAGCTTGAATATCTGTTAAGTTCACGGTTCACGTACTGTTGGAGCCTGGCTTTGAGAATTTTTAGCATTACTTTGCTAGCATGTGAGATGAGTACAATCGTGCGGTAGTTTGAGCATCGTTTGGCATTGCCTTTCTTTGCGATTGGAATGAAAACTGACCTTTTCCAGTCCTGTGGCCACTGCTGAGTTTTCCAAATTTGCTGGCATATTGAGTGCAGCACATTCACAGCATCATCTTTCAGGATTTGAAATAGCTCAACTGGAATTCCATCACCTCCACTAGCTTTGTTCGTAGTGATGCTTCCTAAGGCCCACTTGAGTTCACTTTCCAGGATATCTGCCTCTAGGTGAGTGATCACACCATCGTGGTTATCTGGGTCATGAATATCTTTTTTGTATGATTTTTGTATGCATGTGCTACACTTCTGTATAGTATTTCATAGCTTTTAAAAGTGTTAAAAAAGATTTCCTGTCCACCTCCCGCCACCATTCCAATCTCACCCAGCCCCCTGCAGCACCAGTTTTCAACACCTTTGGGCGTTGCTCTGATACTCTGCTATCTGTTGTGAATAGAGTTTTAGACAGTCACCATGTGCTTCCTATTTTGGGAGACGAAGATTTTTGTATTTCAGAATTCTATATGAATGCATAAAAGCTCATTTTTAAAAGAAATACAGTTACCTTCTGAAGTTATCAGTTACAGTTTCTTCATATTTTGTTTTGCTTCCTACTTTCCTTCTGTCCCTTTTTCCAAGTTTCTTTTTTATATTTCTTGGTTGTGAGCTCTGTATTTCATGTTAGAGGATTATCTCAAAGAATTGGTAATCCTTAGCTGCTATTTTATATACAGGATTGAAGCATGATAAACTTAGCGTGAATTAATGACGTATGCCCAGTGATGGGGCTCTCAGTGGGGTAAAGAGTTGCAGACCAGCCATTTCATTTGGGTAGGCTTTGATGACAGGATCTTTTTGTCTTTGCTCTTGGATTGATCTATTTTTCCAGGTGGAATTTCTCCAGACCCTTGACTCTGGAGGCTGGGGTTTCATTCTGACTTCTAGTTTTCTGAGTGACAATCCAGGAAAGGATATGAAATTCTAAAAATGACTCTAGTTCAAGACATCTCAGTCCCAATCTGTCTCATTGAATTTGTCTTAAAGTGTACACCTGGCATTCAGTTGCACCTATGAACCAACTTTTAAATAATCCGCTAGTTTTTAGCTCCTCACTCTTCCCCAGCAAGTGATGACTCTAATTTATGTGTGTCCAAGGTTATGCCTTCCCCTGCAGATTATTAGGTTTGTCCTTCTGTCACTCTGCCATGTAACTCACCACTCTTCCTATAACTTCTACCTTCACATTTCTATTTTGAAATTAAGAAGAGTCTACGAGTTTCACTGGGCTTCCCAGGTGGCTCAGTGGTAAAGAATCTGCCAGCCAACGCAGAAGACACAGATTTGATCCCTGATCCTAGAGAGAGGAATGGCAACCCACTCCAGTATCTTGCCTGGAGAACCCTATGGACAGAGGAGCCTAGAGGGCTACAGTCCATGGGGTCACAAAGAGTTGGATGTGACTGAGGAACTGAACAACAATAGCTAGTTTCACTGCAGGTAGATTTCCTGTTTCTGAATCTTACCATTGGAGGTTGATTTTTTTAAGAAAAGGAAGTGAACAGGCCTTTACTTTGCTGCTTTAAAACTCAAAGTAGTTGTGATTTTCATATTTGAGAGGCTGTTGCCTTGTTGTAACATGATTGATGAGGCAGGCACATCCTTGCTGGGATGAGATGTGTTGCTAGGGAAAGAACACGGGACTGAAGTAGGCCATCTGGAGGACTTTGGACGAATGAATCACTTCCTGTGTGCTTGTTGCTGTCATACTTTCAGAAGGTGACTTGTCTGTATGAGAGAACCTCAGGGAACATATTTATTTTCTCGATTCTGCACAGGATGGATGTAGAGGCTCACACTTCATGGATGATGGCGAGTAAATATTTTGGATCACAGGGTTACTCTATTCCCATGATGACTGAAGAAGATAATATACATTTGCTTTCCATGATAGATGGGCTGTGAGAGTAAGGAGGATGATAAAGACTAATTATAGGGGAAGTGTGCTGGGGTATAGACTGAAAGCCCTAACAAAAACTTGTAGCAGTTTTAAAATCTGTGTATACAGTGCTCTTTCATCTTTCCTTTCTTACTAACATTTCCTGGAATCGTCATTTTATGTTTATAGAAGGAGCTCAGGGAGCCTTCTTGAAACAATGTGGTACTTAAGTCAAATGTTGTTACCCAGAAAATTAACAGGGTAGAATGACTTAGGTTGTAAATAGTATATGTTACAGCAATGGCTGCAAATTAGAACTATGTGCGAGGTTGTTCTGGATGAAGTATGCCCATAAAAGGAAAACTGAAAGTAGCCTTAGGTATCTTTAAAGAGGAAATGTTTCTCTTTGAGTTTTGTCACAGATTATGCCATCCAGTGGCTCAAGGCCCTGAAGCTAGGAGTGCCCACTGTCACTGGCTCTTCACCTTCCAAGCAGGAGTGAGAAAGAGCCAGGTAATTTGCATCATGGTACATGCAAAATCAAAGGCCATCCATCATTTCTGATACCTTGAATGCAATGATTATCATTTCAAAGACATGCGATGACATTGAAGATAATAACTTTTCTGTTGCCCATTATCTCTAACCAGCTTGGAGTAATTATTAGCATGTGTTCTTTTCAAAAGCCTAACACTCTAAATTTTGGAGAGAGAAGCACTATTTGAGCCACCAAGTATATGCAAGAGGCTAGATTCAGTGGTTTAATACTAAGTGAGAAATTACGTAGGTAAGGCAGGAAGTCCATACCCCTGATAAGCTTTGTTATTTATAATCCTTCAGAGGGCAATATGGCTATCTGTATACCTGCGATTGGCTTTATATGAGAAAGCTGTACTCCTTGACTGAGCACATAGCTTTGAGAGAGGATTCCATGAATACTGATAGAAAAAGGGTACATCTCCAGTTAGCAGAAAAAACTCTAGGAATTAGGGATTATATAAACATACAAGCATATATCAGGCATTGTGCTAAATGTGAGTGATAATGAACAAAGTACTTCATTCATTTATTTGCAGTCACCTGACTACTCAAAAGTGTGATCCATGTACCAGCAGCAGAAGTATCACCTGGAAGCTTATTAGAAATTAAACATTCTCACTCCTTTTATTAGTTT
Organism: Bison bison bison; assembly: GCF_000754665.1. Lineage (NCBI taxonomy): Eukaryota > Metazoa > Chordata > Mammalia > Artiodactyla > Bovidae > Bison > Bison bison. The sequence continues at coordinate 1,652,570 of NW_011494769.1, forward strand.
CCTAAGGCCAGCTTAAATTACCACGGATTGGGTGGCTTAAAGCAACAAAAATTTATTGTCTCCACAGTTCCAGAAAGTCTGAAATTAAGGTGTTGGCCAAGTCATTCTCCTTCTGAAACCAGCAGTGGAATCTTTCTCCGTTTCTTCTGGTGGTTTGCTGGCAATCTTTGTTAGTCTCTGGCATATAGTTGCCTTCATCAACACATGATCTTCAGCTTCACCTTGTGTGTCTCTGTGTCCTCACATAGCCATCTTCTTAAAAGGATGCCAGTTATATTGGATTAGAGCTATACTCTACTCTAGTTCGGGCCTTCCCTGGTGGCTCAGACAGTAAAGAATTCTGCCTGCAGTTTGAGAGATCTGAGTTGATCCTTGGGTTGGGAAGATTCCCTGGAGAAGGAAATGGCGACCCACTCCAGTATTTTTTCCTGGAGAATTCCATTGACAGAGGAGCCTTGAGGGCTACAGTTCATGGAGTCACAAAGAGTCAGACATGACTGAGCAACTAACACTTCACTACTCTACTCTAGTATGGTCTTCATTTTAATTACATCTGCAATGACCCTATTTCCAAATGAGGTCACGCTGTGAGGTGTTGGGGGTTAGGACATAAACATATCTTTTTAAGGGGGAATACCATCTCATCCATACATAGTGAATGAAATTTTGTATTTTTATTGAGGGCCCCAGTAATTCACAGGCACACTTAATTTCCAGGAGAATATCCCATGGGTTGTTCATATGTACCATACACAGTTTTTTAGTGTCTCCACCAGAATTCTCTGAGGGCTTTGCCTACAGGATGTAGAGGTATGTAGGATAGAGATGTTTTCCATGCAACTTAAGAGTACTGGCGAGAAAGCTTTCCCTTTGCTCCTCAATGCTAGGTTCAGTAGGGTGGAAAGGGGACGAGAAAGAACATTTACTCTCCCAGTCTTTGATAGTCATGCCGATTGATTATTGAGCCAGGAATTTGAAGTGAGATTGTAATAAATGTAAAACAGAAAACAAGTGAAACATGACTCATAGGTCCCATAGCATCATACCTCTGGTATATCTGGAGTAATGAGCCACTGTGCTCCCATCCCTCCTAAAAGAGAGTAAATAAATTCTTCCTCCTGCTGTTAAACTGGGAGTTACATGTATGGAGTAAATTCCTGGCTTTGGGAAAGTTGAGTCATGATGATTGGAGACCATGTGAAAGTGTAGAACTGAGTTTTTCCAGGTTATCTTGGTGTTACTGTCTGTTCCAGAGAGTTCTTATTTCCCCCCACTTTCTGACCACCATAGCTTAGTGTACACACTATCAGTTTCAAAGTCGAACTTTTGAATATTTAGTTTTGTTTTTATGTTTACCAAAAGTCATTATCTTCATACTCTTCTTTTTTTTTTTTTTCCTGCTGTATAGCCCTCTATCTAGATGCTTCTCAGTGGTTTAGAATTTTCATGTTCATCACACACATGCACTCTTTCAGGGACCTTGAACACTAAGAAATACTAGGCAGATGTTTCTCATCTGTATCTTAGGTATAACAGTAGCTTTGGTCCTGTTTGAAGACTGGACAATGAATACACTGATGTCTCTTGGTCATTTTCTCTCCAGAGTCTCTGATCAAGAGAAAATGCATGTGGTTTTATCTTTAGAATTTGTTTTCTATAGATCACGGAAACTCCCAAACCAACAGAAGTATGTCTTGTCACACCCACCCCTGATCCCATGTGCCTCCTCTCCCAGCCCAGCCTCAGCCTTCACCTGCTGTGGCCTTCTCTCCATTTGCTTTCTGAACAGAATCCACTGGTCTGAAAAGCAGTAAAAGGGTTTTTCTGTCTCATCAGTAAGGGAACAGGATGCCAAATATGTTCTCAGATGCAGGACAGGATGACAATTTGCCTTTTCACATTTCTTGGTGAAGAGCCTAAATCCTTAAAGTAAACTTCATCTGAGCAATTTTACATGTCCCCAGAAATGAGGCCATGGAAGAAGTTCAGACCTAACAGTCTGACAGAACAGTGAAGCTTAGTTTTTGTTGAAACATTTGGTGGGACAGATAATCAGGCTGCATGTGGAAAGCTTATTTTAATGACATTTATCAGGCCAGTTGACAGAGGCTACTACCCAGCAGCGTACCCGGCCATGCTGGCCATCAGCAGCGAGGGCTTGTTTATACCAAGTCAGGTGACATTTCATAATATGGCACCAGGGAGCCAGCCAACCAGCTCCTGTGGGTGTGATGCCAGAGAGTGCCAGGGGTGGAGAAGAAGGGACAAGGAGCCTGAGTCAGCATTTATTTTTCCCAGGCACCTGCCAATAAACAAATGCATGTTCATTCTCCCTGAGGAGAGCGAGACAGCTGCCAACTGGGGCCTTGCTCTCCCCTCCAGCTGGCCCTGGCTCTTGGTACTGGATGGGAAAGTAATTGCTTACCTGTCCCAACTCCAGTCTTTGTCACACTAGCAGTGTGTAGGAGAGAACAAGGATGGCCACAGCTATAAAGTGGGATTGAGTCAGTTGCTTATTTCCATGATTTTGGGTGGGGAGGAGGTGGCGTATAAGGCCTGCATCCGTGGGCTACCATGCCCCATGGCCCTGTTTCGTCTTGTACTGTGAGTGAGTGTTGCATGTTCAGTCATATCCAATTCTTTGCGACCCCGTGCACTGTAGCCCACCAGGCTCCTCTGTTCATGGGATTATCCAGGCAAGAATGCGGGAGAGGGTTGCCATTTCATTCTCTAGGGAATCTTCGCTATCTAGGGATTGAACTCATGTTTCCTGCATTGCAGGTAGATTCTTTACCATCTGAGCCACCTAGGAAGCCCATCATCTTCTGTTGTTGTTCAGTTGCTTAGTTGTATCTGACTCTTTATGACCTCATGGACTCAGCACTCCAGGCTTCCCTGTCCTTCACTGTCTCCCACATTTGCCCAGATTTATGTCCATTGAGTTGGTGATGCCATCCAACCATCTCATCCTCTGTTGCCTCCTTCTCCTCCTGCCCTCAATCTCTTCCAGCATGAGTCTTTTCCGATGAATCTGCTCTTTACATCAGGTAACCAAAATATTGGAGCTTCAGCTTCAACATCAGTTCTTCCAGTGAATATTCTAGAATTTCCATTGGGAAATACTCTTTTCCAAATTAGATTTTCGTTTCTTGTAAAAATAAGGATTTCCAATGTAGGAGGTATGTGAATGGGTGAGAATTAAATGAGAGTAAAAATTAAGCCTAGGGGTTCCTCAATCCAGCCAAAGTTCAGATTCCATACTATTTATATTTGTGGTTTGGAGAAATGATCAGCTCAATCATCTGAGCTTAAAGCCCCTAGGATAGGTGCATCAATTTCTGCATCTCCAGCATAGGGGTCTACCTGCTTTTCAACCTAGTCCACAAGAATGTCTTCAGGGTAAATGCAACAGTCATTATGAAAGCATCTTGGTCCCTTTGGAAGCTGGTGACTTAGAAATTCGAAGGATCACTGCTAATGAGACAAGCTGACTTGTCATCAGTAACGCATGTACTACATGCCAGCCTCCTAATATCTGTAGTTTTGCCAAGTAGTGGAATTTGGTGAGTGTTGATATGAAGCATAAGCAAAAGATATGGCCAGTCTGAAGACACAAAAATAGAAATAATGTTTTTCAGAATTTTGCTTTGGAGAGTCAGCTTGTCTCCTTTCTGTGTATTCTCCATTGTGTTGTTTGATCTCCCTGAGAGAGGCAGCCACATACTCATTTGTGCTCTACAGTCGAAAATGTCCTCCCCGTGGATGTGGAGATTTGATATATCTCATTATCTTGAAAGTAACTATTACCCGTGTATATGGATCCTTCATTTATTTGTTTGTTTTTGATGGAGGAAGGGAAAGGCAGCAAATTTCACACGTACTTAATTTATGGGAAGTGACCAAATTTTGATGTTCACGGGTGATAACACATGAGGCTCTATTTAACTAGACGTGGAGCCTGTCCTCTGGCCTCTGTGATAAAACCAAGTTCACTTAAGATGGAGATCCTGTGACTGAAACTGAGAAAGTTCAAATGTGAGGACTAAGCCGAAGAACAGAATACCCACCTTCCTCCACCTTAGGTTTCAGCGTGTTTGGTGTCTAGCTAAGGTGTAAGTGTGGGAATGAATCCTCTTTTTCAGACAGGGAGGGAGGGCTCCCTGGAAGAAGGCTTCTGTGATTCTCTTTATTTTGTAGCTGAGCCGAGCTCACACAGCCAAGCATGCTTCCAGCATTCATGGCCTATCCAGACCATTTATTTTTATTTCTGGCCACATCTGCCAAGCCCAGGCAGAAAGCTGAAGATATATATGGATTTTATGTAGATGTGAAAATCCCACCGGAGCTGGCAGGAATTCTTTCTCGGTCAGTCTGGCAAGACTCTTCTAGCCGAGCAGCCAGGGTGTGGTTTTTCCACTGGAGCAGATCTGTCTTCCCATTCCTGTCTTCATTCTTATTCAGAGAGGCAGGTTTTTCTAAAAATCCACATATGTAAGAAATAATGATCATTTGGATGCACGGGCTCAAGGTGCGGGCTTAGACAGGGTGGGATATGGGCCTGCCTTCCCCTCTCTGGAAGGCATGGAGAGAGTTCTTTAGGCGAGGTTATAGTGCGCATGTGTGACAGGCCCTAATCCTAGCATGCGGCGGGGGTCTGGAAAGGCTTTGCCTTAAACTAGGCATGTCTAATAGGGTTTAATGCAACCTGTGAGTTTGCCCCTGCACGAGGTCAGCTTGTAGGTCAGCGGAATGCTGCACAAATTGCATTCTCCTCCAGACTGTAATTACACCTCGGAGAAGACCAGGGGCTGCCAAGTTCAGCTGACTTCAGATAGGACCAAGATAAACTAAGGGCTTGCTAATGCTTCTCAAAAGGTGATTTTTAAGGCTTTGATATAAAGCATCTCTTGTTTAAAAAAAAAAAAAATGATGGTCTTGAGGTTTATGAAGGAGCTTTGTGTAGGGGATGGTGAGACCAGCCATTGTCTGCCTTCCCTGAGAGCAGAAAAAGGTTGTTTGAAATGGAAGCATGAAGAATTCAAGTCAGACACAAAGTGAAATGCTTTGGTGCCAAAAGTTACTTAATCCTAGAAAATGGTTTTGAGGATTTATAACAAATCAAGTAATATGCACCTGAGGACAGAGAAGAATAAAGAACGGGTATTGGGAACAGTCATAGAATAGGAATAGGATGGAAATTTTAGATTGTGTTGATAGTTAGCTGAGGAGGGATTGTATTTTATTTGTTTGATGGAAAATGGCTATAAATATGTATGTGTTACAAGCCTTTAACAATGATTTCTTAAAGTCTGAACTTTCCTCTAAAGTAAGTGTAGTTGCTCAGTTGTGTCCGACTCTTTGCAACCCCATGGGCTGTAGCCCACCAGACTCTTCTGTCCATGGAATTCTCCAGGCAAGAATACTGGAGTGGTTGCCATTTCTTTCTCCAGGGGCTCTGCCTGATCCAGGGATCGAACCCACGTCTCCTGTATTACAGGCGGATGCTTTACCATCTGAGCCACCAGAGAAGTAAAAGTAATAGTTTCTCAGTTGTGTCTGACTCTTTGTGACCCCATGGCTGGAGCCCACCAGGCTCCTCTGTCCATGGAATTCTCAAGGCAAGAATACTGGAGTGGGTTGCCATTCCCTTTTCCAGGGGGTCTTTCCAACCCAGAGATCAAACCTGGGTTTCCTACGTTGCAAGCCAATTCTTTACTGTTTGAATCACCAGGGAAGCCCGGGAAAGTAAGGTCCATCCTTAAATATCTGGGCCATTCCAAAGAAAGAGGATAAATCATTTTCAGTTTTCTTCAATGCCAACAGCTGAGTGATTCCAGAATCCACTTAAAGCAGAATATTCATTAGGTGAGCAAACTTTTATAAGTACTCATACTCTCTTATAAATGTTTTCTGAAATATCTTTCTCAAACAGCCTGAAATGGGCATTTTATTCCAAGGACCCACTTGGAAGGAAGTCACAATGAGAGCTTCAAGGCATAATTCTGCCTACTGGCTCCATATCCACATAGAAAACTATTAATCTGACATTCATGTTATGGAACCATGGACTAGTAAAGCCAGGAATCCTACCAGTATCCAAGAGTCAAATGTGGAAGACTGACCTAAAGGTCTTCAGCTTGAAAGCCCCTCTGTGGATGGTGCTTATGCCTAATGCAGAGCCTTCACCTAGTGGCCACACAGAATGGAAGGAATTCTTTCTGTATAGGTAGATGAAGTTTAAGTTACAATGTCATTTGGGGGCCCTGGTCTGCAGAACTTTTTATTTCTCAACTCTCCCTCGTGGAGAGGTTTTCCACAGGTGAGACCTGGACTTTTGTTTCAGGAAAAAGGTAGTGAATGTCGCACTTCCAGAAATGCTTTTCAGTTTACCCGGAGGAAGACTATGCACCAAACAGCCATTTCACTTAAAACCCCCACTTTCAAAAAGCTCTGGCATTTTTTTAGGGATCATATACATAAGAACAGTTAGAAATTCTTCATGTTAACTGATTCTTGTAAATAGCTCCCTTATGTCAGAGTTATTTATGTGAGTTTCTCTTTTAAACTCATCTTTGAACTCCCATTGGACAAGTATGTGTGTATATGTATATGTGTGTGTTATATACATAATGTATATCTATTATTTTTAATTTTATACTCCTGCAGTGCACCAACATAGGAGCTTGCATTTTGTGAGTGCTGCTGAATTGGACTGTGTCTCAGGGTTGGTGTGTGAAGGCAGGCCTAGAAATAGAAGGCTGGTCTCCTGATTTTTCTCTCAACAACTAGTCATTGGTGATGATGGCTATCACTTTCCATAGCTAGCCAAGGGACTGTGACAGCTTGGAAGGCTAAAGCTAAAAGCTAGAGGGAAGGACCATTGTATTTATGGCTCAGGTTCTTAGTTTTCTTTGCATTTCTACTTAGATTGTTGAACTGCTGGGAACCTTTGACTTGGGCCAGACAACTTTAAAGTTTTAACAGGATAATAGCAGCCAGGATGCTTAAAGATGAATGCTTAATAATGGGTTAAATTTTTGAGTTAATAAATGATTTGACGTGTTATGGATTTTTTGTATTTAAAGTCCTGTGGTAATTTTTTAAATGTATTAAATAGTAAAGTATATAAGACTGAATAAAAGACTATTGAATATCTGACAGCCTCAGGCAGTTTAGGATTGTAAAAGTTTTCCAGATAACCATTATTATCGCCACTTCATACTATTCAGTAAGGCAGATACGGAAGGTGTAGGTGATTGTGGTTTCTTTCAAGCCCAAGATTTATTAGAGAAGCTAGTGAATGGGGAAGAATACACAAGATTAGTTTATCTTCCTGTAGTATTTTCTTTCTCTTCAAAGAGGAATTTTGAAGTTGACTTTAACCTATGTAGAAGTTAGCTTATCAAAACAACATATAATAAAAGAAAAACGAGCTATTTTCAGTTAGTGAAAGGTTCTACATACAATGGATCTGGTTATTTGAAACTTGACCATGATTATAAAAAAATATTTTAAAAGCAATATAATAATCATTGGTTGATAACTAACATCTTTTAAAAAAAATCTTTGTTCTCTTTCTTTCCTTTGTTCTTTCCATCAGTTTTCTTAATCTTGTCTTTTATTCCATGTTTTCTTCTTACCTACTCTGCTGTGAAGGTAAATGCTTCAGGTAAGAGGTTAATCTGAGTAAGGAGTTAATGAGATTTGGGCACAAATCAGAGATTGATCAGAAAGGACAGTTGGGTAGCAGAACAAAGTGTCCTTCTGTTTCTTTGCCCCTTGCTTTAATGCCCTAGCAGTGAGGTGACCACACTGACTTTATAGGGCTCTTGAGCATGAAGTATTGTTACTTTTCTGGAAATCCACAGGGGGCCACTAAAGGAATAAAAGTTTACAGTATCGTGGTGCTCACTGCCCCCAATTCACAACTGTCCATTTGGATTGGCTTGTGGGCAGAGGCACATAAAACCTTAGCAGAGGTGCAGTAAAAGGTAAGTCCCTTCCCTCTTCTTCCCTTAGACAATGCCTCTTACCACCACCATCTCTGTGTAAGTCTTACTTCCTGCTGTTCACCCATGTTGTTATTTAAATTTTTTTGCATTGAATCAGTCCAATAGATAGTCATTGAAAAACATAGCAAAAAGGACACAGAGACAATTCACAAGAACATATGACCAATAACAAACTGTTTAACCTTACTATTAAATCATTAAAAATCCAAAATAGTGAAAAAAAAAAATTCTACCTATCCAGTGGGCCAACATTTTTAAAACCAGTGATACCCAGTGTAGGTAAGGGAACAGGCATACAGTCACTCTCAAATACTTGGCAGCGGTGTGAATTGATAGTTCTTGTTGGAAACAACGTGACAATATTTATCAAAATGTAAAATGGACATGGTTGAACAATTTCTGTAAGTCCCTCCTATAGAAATACGACCTCAAGTGACCTCAGGAATGATTTGAATAGATACTGAAGTCTTAGACCAGACTTTTTAGCGGACTGAACTCTCAGTGATTCTGTTTATTAAATCTAATGTGTTGTTTTCCTCCATGTGGTTTTTTTTTTTTTAGTCTTTTTGCATATTGGACTTAAAGATATTTTAAAATATTTATCTATTCTACTCTCTGTGGGGTTTTTTAATCTCCTTTTTACTTGTGATTTTTTTTTTTTCTTGTAATTTATTTGGTAGTGTCCTCTGCTTCCTAAACTGAGAGCATTACAAACCACAGGCACCCTTGACTTATTGTGCTTTGCAGATATTGCATTATTTACAAATTGCAGGATTGTAGCAACCCTGCATTTAGGAAATCTATCAGTGCCATTTTTTCCCGTGGCATTGCTCATTTCATGTCTCTGTCAAACTTTGGTAATTCTCACAATGTTTCAGACTTTATTATTATTATTTGTTATGGTGATCTGAGATCAATGATCTTTGACATAACTCTTGTCGTTGTTTTGGGGCACCATGAGCCGTACCATTGAAGATGGAGAGCTGAATCAGTGTGATGTGTGCTCTGACTGCTCCACCAACCAGCCACTCCACCATCTCTCCTCACCTCCTTGGGCCTCTGTATTCCTGAAGACACAGTATTGAAAGTAGGCCTGCTAAGAACCCCTCTGTGTCCTCTAAGTGTTCAAGCGAAAGGAGGAGTCATACATCTCTCATTTTAAATCAGGAGCTGGAAATAATTAAGTGTAGTGACGAAGGCATGCTGAAAGCTGAGATATGCCCAAAGCTAAGACCTTTTGCGCCAGTTAGCCAAGTTACGAACGCAAAGGAAAAATTCTTGAAGGAAATTAAAAGTGCTACTCCAGTGAACATACAGATGATAAGAAAGTGAAACAGTGAAAGTTTTAGTGGTCTAGATAGATCAGATCATCTGCGACATTCCCTTAAGCCAAAGCCTAATCCAGAGCAGGGACCTAACTCTCATCAATTCCGTGAAGGCCGAGAGAGGAGAGGAAGCTGCAGAAGAAAAGTTTGAAGCTAGCAGGGGTTGGTTCATGAGGTTTAAGGAGAGAAGCCATCTCTATGACATAAAAGTGCAAAGTGAAGCAGCAAGTTATCCAGAAGACCTAGCTAAGATAATTTATAAAGGTGGCTATTCTAAAGGACAGATTCCTATTGTAGCTGAAACAGCCTTCTGTTGGAAGAAGATGCCATCTAGGGCTTTCATAGCTTGAGAAGGAGAAGTCAAAGCCTGACTTCAAAGCTTCAAAGGACAGCCTGACTCTTTTGTTATGGGCTAATGCATCTGGTGACTTGAAGTTGAAGCCAGTGCTCATTCACCATTCCAGAAATCCTAGGGCCCTTAAGAATTGTGCTAATTCTATTCTTCCTGTGCTCTATAAATGGAACAACAAAGCCTGGATCACAGCACATCTGTTTACAACATGGTTAACTGAATATTTTAAGCCCGTTGTTTGGACTTACTACTCAAGAAGAAGATTCCTTTCAAAATATTACTGCTCATGAACAATGTACCTGGTGACCTAAGAGCTCTGACGGAGATGTACAGTGAGATTCACTTTGTTTTCATGCCTGCTAACACAATATCCATTTTGCAACCCATACATCAAGAAGTCATTTCTCACTTCAAGTTTTATTCTTTAAGGAATACATTTTATGAGGCTATAGCTGCCATAGATAGTGATTCCTCTGATGGATCATGTCAATTGAAAACCTTCTGCAAAGAATTCATCATTCTAGATGCCATTAAGAACACTGGTGACTCATGGTAAAAGACTAAGATCTCACCATGAGTAGGAGTTTGTAAGAAGTTGATTTCAACCCTCATGGATGACTTTGAGAGATTCAATTTGGACTTCAGTGGAGGAAATCACTGAAGATGTGGTAAAAATTGTGGGAGAGCTAGAATCGTAGAGATGGAGCCTAAAGATCTGATTGAATTGCTGCAACCTTATGATAAATCTTAACAGATGAGGAGTTGCTTCTTTTAAATGAGCAAAGAAAATGGTTTCTTGATATGGAATTACTCCTGGTAAAAATGCTATGAAAATTGTTGAAATGGCAACAGAAGATTTAGAATATGACAGAAACTTAGTTGATAGCATAGTAGCTATCAACTTAGTAGCAGCATAGTTTTAGAGGACTGACTCAGTTTTGACGAAGTTCTACTCTGGGTAAAATGCTATCAAATAGCATTGTATGCTACAGAGAAATTGTTTGTGAAAGGAACAGTCAATTGACGTGGCAGGCTTTATTGTTGGCTTATTTTAAGAAGTTGCCACAGCCACCCAACCTTCAGCAACCACCACCATCATCAGTCAGAAGCCATCAGTGTTGAGGCAAGACCCGCCACCAACAAAAATGTTATCACTTGCTGAAGGGCTCAGATGATAGCATTTTTAGTAATGTTATTTTTAATTAAGGTATATATATACACACACACACATATACACACATACACGTATATATATACATATATTTCTTTCTATATATATATATTGCTTTTGTATATATATAAAATATATTTTATAGGGCTTCCCTGATAGCTCAGTTGATAAAGAATCCACCTGCAATGCAGGAGACCCCGGTTTGATTTCTGGGTCAGGAAAATTCTCTGGAGAAGGGATGGGCTACCACTCCAGTATTCTTGGGCTTCCCTTGTGGCTCAGCTGGTAAAGAATCTGCCTGCAATGTGGGAGACCTGGGTTCAATCCCTGGGTTGGGAAGATCCCCTGGGGAAGGGAAAGGCTACCCACTCCATTTTGGCCTGGAGAATTCCATGGACTATATAGTCCATGGGGTTGCCAAGAGTCAGACATGACTGAGCAACTTTCACTGCATACTGCTTTTCTAGGCATAGTACACTTGTACATTTAATAGACTACAGGATAAATATAATTTTTATATGCACTGAGAAGCAAAAAATTTGCATGACTCACTTTATTGCAGTTCACTTTACTGCAGTGGTATGGAACAAATCTGTAGTATTTCTGAGGTGTGCCTGTACAGTGTTTAAAACAGGATGGTACTGATATAAAGACAGACAGAGACCAATAGAACAGAATAGAGAGCTCAGAAATGAACCCACCCATACATGGTCAAATGATCTTCAACAAGAGTGCCAAGACTAAGAAATGCGAAAAGGATAATCTCTTCAACAAATGGTGCAGGGAAAACTGGATATCCAAATGCAAAAGAATGAAATTGCACCAGGATCTTTCAGCATAAACAAAAATCAGTTCAAAATGGATTTAACACTTAAATGCAAGGTATGAAACTATAAAATTCCTACAAGAAAATGTAGGAAAGCTTCATAACATTGGTCTTAGAAGTTATTTCCTGTATATGACACCAAAGAACAGACAACAAAAGAAAAATAAATAAGTGGGATGATACCAAATTAAGCTTCTACACAGCAAAAGAAATAACAGAGTGAAAAGGCATTATGTGGAATGGGATATAATATTTGCAAAACATATATCTGATAAGGGGTATAATATCCCAAAATAGGTGAGGCACTCCTACAACTCAGTTGAATAAAAACCTGATTTAAAAATGGGCAAAATCTTGTGTAGATGTTTTTTGAAAGAAAGCATACAAATGACCAACAGGTAAGTGAAAAGATATTCAACATCACTAACATCAGGGAAATGCAAATCAAAACCACAATGATGTATCACCTCATATCTAGTAGGATGGCTATTGTCAAAAACAAAAACATAGTAAATATTGGTAAAGACGTCCAAAAATTAGAAAAATAGAAGTACCACATTATCCAGCAGTCCCATTTCTGGGTATTTATCCAAAAGAATTAAAAACAAGATCTCAAAGCAATATTGCGCTCGTCTTTTCATTGAAGCATTATTCAAAATAGCCAAGAAATAGAAATAAGTTACATGTTCATTGACCTATGTATTTATATATATGCATGCAGATACACATATGCAATAAGATATATATATATCTCCACATATGTGTGTGTTGTTTTTGTTTAGTCACTCAATTACGTTCAGCTCCTCTGTGACCCACGGACTATAGCCTGCCAGGCTCCTCTGTCCATGGGCTTTCCCAGGCAAGAATAGTGGAGTGGGCTGCCAACTCCTTCTCCCATATATGCACACATATATACACACACAACCAGTCCATTCTGAAGGAGATCAGCCCTGGGATTTCTTTGGAAGGAATGATGCTAAAGCTGAAACTCCAGTACTTTGGCCTCCTCATGCAAAGAGGTGACTCATTGGAAAAGACTCTGATGCTGGGAGGGATTGGGGGCAGGAGGAGAAGGGGACGACAGAGGATGAGATGGCTGGATGGCATCACTGACTCAATGGACGTGAGTGTGAGTGAACTCCGGGAGTTGGTGATGGACAGGGAGGCCTGGCGTGCTGCGATTCATGGGGTCGCAAAGAGTCGGACACGACTGAACTGATACACAAACACAATGGAATATTATTCAGCCTTAAGAAAATTCTATCGCACACTACAACGTATATGAACCTTGAGGACATTATTCTAAGTGAAATCAGTCAATCACATAAAGACTAATACTGTGTGATTCTGCTTATATGAGGTATCTAAAGTAGTCAGACTTGTAGAAGCAGAAAGCTGCGTAGGGGCTGGGGAGAAGGAAATGGAGTAAAGCTGTTCAAGGGGTCTAGAGTATCCATCCTGCAGGATGAAAAACTTCTAGCCATCTGCTGTACAGCAGTGTGCATATAGTTAACAGTGCTTACTATACATTTAAAATTATATTGATATGGAAGATTTCATGATTTTATTTCTCCCTTTTTTTTAACTGTAAAAAAAGAAAACCTTTTCTTTTTTTTTTTTAATTTTATTTTATTTTTAAACTTTACAATATTGTATTAGTTTTGCCAAATATCGAAATGAATCCGTCACAGGTATACCCGCGTTCCCCATCCTGAACCTCCACCCTTCTCCCTCCCCTCCCCTCCCTCTGGGTCGTCCCAGTGCACCAGCCCCAAGCATCCAGTACCGTGAATCGAACCTGGACTGGCGACTCGTTTCATACATGATATTATACATGTTTCAATGCTATTTTCCCAAATCTCCCCACCCTCTCCCTCTCCCACAGAGTCCATAAGACTGATCTATACATCGGTGTCTCTTTTGCTGTCTCGTACACAGGGTTATTGTTTCCATCTTTCTAAATTCCATATATATGCGTTAGTATACTGTATTGGTGTTTTTCTTTCTGGCTTACTTCACTCTGTATAATAGGTTCCAGTTTCATCCATCTCATTAGAACTGATTCAAATGTATTCTTTTTAATGGCTGAGTAATACTCCATTGTGTATATGTACCACAGCTTTCTTATCCATTCATCTGCTGATGGGCATCTAGGTTGCTTCCATGTCCTGGCTATTATAGACAGTGCTGTGATGAACATTGGGGTACACGTGTCTCTTTCCCTTCTGGTTTCCTCAGTGTGTATGCCCAGCAGTGGGATTGCTGGATCGTAAGGCAGTTCTATTTCCAGTTTTTTAAGGAATCTCCACGCTGTTCTCCAGAGTGGCTGTACTAGTTTGCATTCCCACCAACAGTGCAAGAGAGTTCCCTTAAGGAAACACAAACGTTAAACGATACAATAGACCAGTTAGACCTAATTGATATCTATAGGACATTTCATCCCAAAACAGTGAATTTCACCTTTTTCTCAAGTGCACATGGAACCTTCTCCAGGATAGATCACATCCTGGGCCATAAATCTAGCCTTGGAAAATTCAAAAAAATAGAAATCATTCCAAGCATCTTTTCTGACCACAATGCAGTAAGATTAGATCTCAATTACAGGAGAAAAACTATTAAAAATTCCAACATATGGAGGCTGAACAACACCCTGCTGAATAACCAACAAATCACAGAAGAAATCAAAAAAGAAATCAAAATTTACATAGAAACTAATGAAAATGAAAACACAACAGCTCAAAACCTGTGGGACACTTTAAAAGCAGTCCTAAGGGGAAAGTTCATAGCAATACAGGCATACCTAAAGAAACAAGAAAAAAGTCAAATAAATAACCTAACCCTACACCTAAAGCAACTAGAAAAGGAAGAAATGAAGAACCCCAGGGTTAGTAGAAGGAAAGAAATCTTAAAAATTAGGGCAGAAATAAATGCAAAAGAAACAAAAGAGACCATAGCAAAAATCAACAAAGCCAAAAGCTGGTTCTTTGAAAGGATAAATAAAATTGACAAACCATTAGCCAGACTCATCAAGAAACAAAGGGAGAAAAATCAAATCAATAAAATTAGAAATGAAAATGGAGAGATCACAACAGACAACACAGAAATACAAAGGATCATAAGAGACTACTATCAACAATTATATGCCAATAAAATGGACAACGTGGAAGAAATGGACAAATTCTTAGAAAAGTACAACTTTCCAAAACTGGACCAGGAAGAAATAGAAAATCTTAACAGACCCATCACAAGCATGGAAATTGAAACTAATAAAAAATCTTCCAGCAAACAAAAGCCCAGGTCCAGACGGCTTCACAGCTGAATTCTACCAAAAATTTAGAGAAGAGCTAACACCTATCCTGCTCAAACTCTTCCAGAAAATTGCAGAGGAAGGTAAACTTCCAAACTCATTCTATGAGGCCACCATCACCCTAATACCAAAACCTGACAAAGATCCCACAAAAAAAGAAAACTACAGGCCAATATCACTGATGAACATAG
>NW_011494769.1:1667853-1696090 GCF_000754665.1 Bison bison bison
GAAAAATTGAAAGCATTTCCTCTAAAGTCAGGAACAAGACAAGGGTGCCCACTTTCACCACTACTATTCAACATAGTTTTGGAAGTTTTGGCCACAGCAATCAGAGCAGAAAAAGAAATAAAAGGAATCCAAATTGGAAAAGAAGAAGTAAAACTCTCACTATTTGCAGATGACATGATCATCCTCTACATAGAAAACCCTAAAGACTCCACCAGAAAATTACTAGAACTAATCAATGATTATAGTAAAGTTGCAGGATATAAAATCAACACACAGAAATCCCTTGCATTCCTATACACTAATAATGAGAAAACTGAAAGAGAAATTAAGGAAACAATTCCATTCACCATTGCAATGGAAAGAATAAAATACTTAGGAATATATCTACCTAAAGAAACCAAAGACCTATATATAGAAAACTATAAAACACTGGTGAAAGAAATCAAAGAGGACACTAATAGATGGAGAAATATACCATGTTCATGGATTGGAAGAATCAATATAGTGAAAATGAGTATACTACCCAAAGCAATTTATAGATTCAGTGTAATCCCTATCAAGCTACCAACGGTGGTATTCACAGAGCTAGAACAAATAATTTCACAATTTGTATGGAAATACAAAAAACCTCGAATAGCCAAAGCGATCTTGAGAAAGAAGAATGGAACTGGAGGAATCAACCTGCCTGACTTCAGGCTCTATTACAAAGCCACAGTTATCAAGACAGTATGGTACTGGCACAAAGACAGAAATATTGATCAATGGAATAAAATAGAAAGCCCAGAGATAAATCCACGCACATATGGACACCTTATCTTTGACAAAGGAGGCAAGAATATACAATGGATTAAAGACAACCTCTTTAACAAGTGGTGCTGGGAAAACTGGTCAACCACTTGTAAAAGAATGAAACTAGACCACTTTCTAACACCATACACAAAAATAAACTCAAAATGGATTAAAGATCTCAATGTAAGACCAGAAACTATAAAACTCCTAGAGGAGAACATAGGCAAAACACTCTCCAACATACATCACAGCAGGATCCTCTATGACCCACCTCCCAGAATATTGGAAATAAAAGCAAAAATAAACAAATGGGACCTAATTAAACTTAAAAGCTTCTGCACAACAAAGGAAACTATTAGCAAGGTGAAAAGGCAGCCTTTAGAATGGGAGAAAATAATAGCAAATGAAGCAACTAACAAACAACTAATCTCAAAAATATACAAGCAACTCCTACAGCTCAACTCCAGAAAAATAAATGACCCAATCAAAAAATGGGCCAAAGAACTAAATAGACATTTCTCCAAAGAAGACATACAGATGGCTAACAAACACATGAAAAGATGCTCAACATCACTCATTATCAGAGAAATGCAAATCAAAACCACTATGAGGTACCATTTCAAGCCAGTCAGAATGGCTGCAATCCATAAGTCTACAAGCAATAAATGCTGGAGAGGGTGTGGAGAGAAGAAAACCTTTTATTTTCAATTATGGTCTTTCAAACAATAATTTCAAAGACCAATTATGGTCTTTCAAGGTCTTTCAAACCTTTCCAATTATGAAAATGAAAGAAATGAAGAGGGCTTAGAGCATATATCCATTCTATGTCCACCTTGTTCCTACCAGTTCAGCTGGTTTTGAGAAACATGGTATTATTCCACAATTGAAGAGAGACTACATGGAAACATATACAGGTCCATTTTTAAAGCTCTAGTTAGAGATAGACAAAGAATTTGACACAAATAAGGAAGAGAATACAAATGCTCTGACTTGTGCACTGCTGACTCCCTTTTTAGGAAGTAGCAATGCATTTCAGGAAATTTAATTTTTTAGTCCAGCTAGCTGAAAGTAACAGACACTTTTCTTCCAAACACCTACTGTGCCCAGTTAATAGAATTGCAGGAGTCGTAACATTGTTTCCACAGGTCAGCCTGGTTGAATAATGAAGTGGGAATGAATTTGCTTGCTTCTATTTATTTAAAAAAATTATATTTTATATTGGAATATAGTTAATTTACAGTGTCTTGTCGATTTCAGGTATACAGCAAAGTGATTCCATTATACATATACCCATTCTTGTTCAGACTCTCTCCCATGTAGGTTATTATAGAATATTAAGTAGAGTTCCCAGTGCTACATAGTAGGTCCTTATTGGTTATCTGTTTTACATATAGTATGCATATGCTAATCCCAACTCCTAATTTATCCTTCCCTACATCTTTCTCCTTTGGAAACCGTAAGTTTGTTTCTGACACCTGTGAGTCTGATTCTGTTGTGTAAATAAATTTATATCTTTTTTTTAGATTGCACATATAAGTGATGTATGATACTCTTCTTTCTCTGTCTTACTTAGTATGGTAATCTCTAGGTCCATCCATGTTGCTGAAAATGGCATTATTTCACTTTTTTATGGCTGAGTAATATTCCATTGTATATATGCACTATATCTTCTTAAACTGATCATCTGTTTATGGGCACTTGGATTGTTTCTGTATCTTGGCAATTGTAAATAGTGATGCAATGAACATGTATCTTTTCAAGTTAGAGTTTTGTCTTTTCCTGATATAAGTCCAGAGATGGGATTACAGGATCATATAGTAACTGTTTTTTGTTTTTTTATTTAAAGAACTTTCACACTATTCTCCATCGTGGAAGTACCAATTTACATTCCCTTCAGCAGTATAGGAGGGTTCCCTTTTTTCCATGCCCTCTCCAGCATTTATTGTTTGTAGACTTTTTTGATGGTAGTTGCTTGTTTTTTATCCTATGACAGAATCTCAGTTTCAATTTCAATCCTTCCCTTTCTGTTCTCTTGTGGTTGTTCTCTTGTCTTTTTTTAATTAACTATTAGAAAACCTTGAATTTGAACCTTGTTTTTCCTGTAGGAAGACCGTGTTATCCAGGGTTTTCAGAACCCTAACTGGATAGCATGGTGAATATTTGTCTGAAGACATGTTTTACAACCAAATTGTCCTCTTGTCTTACATTTGATTCCTGTGCCTGTCTCCTTGACATTGATGTGTATGCCATAACCAAGGTTGTATCTCAGTCACTATCTTGGACTTTTAAGGGTAAATCCAGTCCTTTCTCAAAGCTTTTCTTCCTTTGAATTTGCTTTGCAGATAGTTTTATTTGCCTTTTTAGTTCTTCTCAGCAGTATTAAATCATTAAGCTTTACAAAATTTATAAGATCAAGGACGTGATCTGTCTTGGTCACCTCTGCATCCTCCAAATCCAAAGCAGTGCCAGGCACATAACAGGTGCATGGCAGATGTTTGTTAATAAATGAATACATGCCTGAATATATACACAAAACTTTGGATTTTCTTAATTTTGTGTTGGACTTTAATGATGGTTTCACTTTAAATTTGTGTCCTCTAAGAAAAAGCCAGAAATTTCATTTTTAAAGAAGATGTTTGATTATATATAATCTCTTCTTCCTTTGCTTTTATATAAAAAAATTAATGAAAATACCAAGTGTCTTCTTTATTTCTTAAAAACTGAAATTCTGTATCCTCCAAGAATCTTTCTCTAAGGCTAATGTTGAAATGATTAAACACATTAAGCTGATCATCAGTTTTTGCTTTTATCTTGATGAAAGCTTAATGTTTACAGTACTTTTGGCCTAACAGTATATATAAGAGTAGCCATGCTGAGCAGGGGATGATAAGGGGCTGGCAGTAATTGACTCAGTATTGATTGATAGATAGGTAGACAGTAGTCTTGGTTGGAACAAACTAATGTTATCCCTTATTGTTCAACCAGCAAGCAACTCAGCTAGTTAGTACCAGTATAAATGTAGATGTTTATTACTATTTAATCTTATCTTCACTATGTTTTTGGTAAGTTTATATGCTCATAGGTGGGAGAGGAAGCATAGCTTTTTAGTTTATATTTCACCCAACAAAATGCATTAAAGACATATGATTTGATGATGTTTTAGGTGATTTCATATTGATTTTTGTGGCCCTACTACAGGAAAGAAAAAGAAATTTTTTTCCCTTAGTGGTCACTGTGTGATATGTTCTTTGGAGCTGATTTGATTTACTAGATTTAGAGAGAAATGAAACTATAATGAGCTCTCCATGGAACACTCATAGAGGGTTGAAATAATTGTCAGTGAGGTATTTAGAGTTTCTAAAAAGATTATAGAAGTTTTTATATACATATATAATATTACTGTTATAAAAGAGTACTTCTAAACAACTTCAACCTAAGTTGTATGTACAAAGTATTATTAATCATAGCACAACCACAGAGCAACCTAACCCTCTTGAATAGAAAAATTTTATTTAAATAATATCTACATCAGGAACTATTTTAGGTGCTTTATGTATGTTATGTCATTTAATTTCTAGAATAAATACACACACTCAGTACAGTGAAGCCTACTCGTGATGAAAAGTTGAATTCCTAGAATTTAAGTCACTTTTCCAAGGTCGTATGACTGGTCAACAGTGGAGTCCAGATCACAGTGATCTTTCCCCTGAGCCACTCAGTGGATGGTCTGCAGCCAAGGAGGCTGGAGGCCATGAAGTGACTTACAAAGTCCCACATGGTAACAGGCCAGTGATAAGTGGCAAAGTTAGATTAAAAACTTGCATGTGTGGTGCAGTTACAACTTGAAGTGTGTTTGAATAAAAAAGATAGGAGTAAATTAAATATTATAGAGGTTTGCATGCTTGTATTAGATTGGTGGAATTTGGGGTGGTATTTTTCCTTTATTTTCTAGATATCTTTCAAATTAAAGTTTTTTTTAATTTATTTATTTTAATTGGAGGCTAATTACTTTACAGTATTGTAGTGGTTTGTGCCATACATTGAAATGAAACAGCCATGTATGTACATGTGTCCCCATCCTGAACCCCTCTCCCACCCTCCCCATCCCATCCCTCAGGATCATCCCAGTGCACCAGCCCTGAGCACCCTGTCTCATGCATCGAACCTGGACTGGCGATCTAGTTCACATATGATAAAATACATGTTTCAATGCTATTCTCTCAAATCATCCCACCCTTGCCTTCTCCCACAGTGCCCAAAAGTCTGTTCTTTACATCTGTGTCTCTTTTGCTGTCTCTCATATAGGGTCATTGTTACCATCTTTCTAAATTCCATATATATGTGTTAATATACTGTATTGGTGTTTTTCTTTCTGACTTACTTTGTATAATATGCTCCAGTTTCATCCACCTCATTAGAACTGATTCAAATGCATTCTTTTTAATAGCTGAGTAATATTCCACTGTGTATATGTACCACAGCTTTCTTATCCATTTCTGCCAAGGGACATCTAGGTTGCTTCCACGTCCTGGCTATTGTAAACAGTGCTGCAATGAACATTGGGGTTCACGTGTCTCTTTCAGTTCTGGTTTCCTCAGTGTGTATGCCCAGCAGTGGGATTGCTGGGTCGTATGGCAGTTCTATTTCCAGTTTTTTAAGGAATCTCCATACTGTTCTCCATAGTGGCTGTACTAGTTTGCATTCCCACCAACAGTGTAAGAGGGTTCCCTTTTCTCCACACCCTCTCCAGCATTCATTGTTTGTAGACTTTTTGATAGCAGCCATTCTGACTGTGTGAGATGGTACCTCATTGTGGTTTTGATTTGCATTTCTCTGATAATGAGTGATGTTGAGCATCTTTTCATGTGTTTGTTAGCCATCTGTATGTCTTCTTTGGAGAAATGTCTGTTTAGTTCTTTGGCGCATTTTTTTATTGGGTTGTTTATTTTTCTGGAATTGAGCTGCAGGAGCTGCTTGTATATTTTTGAGATTAATTCTTTGTCAATTGCTTCATTTGCTATTATTTTCTCCCATTGTGAAGGCTGTCTTTTCACCTTGCTTATAGTTTCCTTTGTTGTGCAGAAGCTTTTAAGTTTAATTAGGTCCCATTTGTTTATTTTTGCTTTTATTTCCATTACTCTGGGAGGTGGGTCATAGAGGATCCTGCTGTGATTTATGTCAGAGAGTGTTTTGCCTATGATTTCTTTTAGGAGTTTTTTGGTTTCTGGTCTTACATTTAGATCTTTAATCCATTTTGAGTTTATTTTTGTGTATGATGTTAGAAAGTGTTCTAGTTTCATTCTTTTACAAGTGGTTAACCAATTTTCCCAGCACCACTTGTTAAAGAGGTTATTTCTCCATTGTATATTCTTGTCTCCTTTGTCAAAGATAAGGTATCCATGGGTGCGTGGGTTTATCTCTGGGCTCTCTGTGTTGCTCCATTGATCTATATTTCTGTCTTTGTGCCAGTACCATACTGTCTTAATTACTGTAGCTTTGTAGTATAGTCTGAAGTCGGGCAGGTTGATTCCTCCAGTTCCATTCTTTCTCAAGATTGCTTTGGCTATTTGAGGTTTTTTGTATTTCCACACAAATTGTGAAATTATTTGTTCTAGTTCTCTGAAAAATACCATTGGTAGCTTGATGGGGATTGCATTGAATCTATAGATTGCTTTGTCAAATTAAAGTTTTAAAATGCAGTAACTGTAGCATCAGTTCAGTTAGCCAATCAGGGTATCTAAACCTATGAATGTTTTTGTTATGCTTCTGAAAGATTGCCTGGTCATTTAGGCTTATATTGATTTTTTTTTTTTAATTCTAGATCATCAAGTTATTGGATGGAAAACGATCTCAAACTGTGGGAATCTTGATCTCTAGTTTGCATTTAGAAATGAAGGATATCCAGCAGGGTAAGTCTTATTCATACTTTTTTCCCCTGACTTTAAAACTTTTCAGCTTTTATTGTGAGAAATGTCAAACATATACAAAAATAGAATGGCCACAGTGAATACTAAATATCCAGTACCTAGAGGCAAAATCATTAACTCATTAACTAGATTGTTTCATCTAAAACACTCCATCTACTAGATTATTATGAAGCAAATCTCAGATATTTTACAATTCCTCCCTTAAAAATGGCAATATACCATGAAATATACCATGAAAGATAAGGATACTTTAAGCATAATTCTAGTGCCATTCAGTTCAGTTCAGTTGCTCAGTTGTGTCTGACTCTTTGCGACCCCATGAATTGCAGCATGCCAGGCCTCCCTGTCCATCACCAACTTGCGGAGTTCACTCAAACTCACATCCATCAAGTCAGTGATGCCATCCAGCCATCTCATCCTCTGTCATCCCCTTCTCCTCCTGCCCTCAATCTTTCCCAGCATCAGGGTCTTTTGAAATGAATCAGCTCTTTGCATCAGGTGGTTAAAGTATTGGAGTTTCAGCTTCAACATCAGTCCTTCCAATGAACACCCAGGACTGATCTCCTTTAGGATGGACTGGTTGGATCTCCTTGCAGTCCAAGGGACTCTCAAAAGTCTTCTCCAACACCACAGTTCAAAAGCATCAATTCTTCGGCCCTCAGCTTTCTTCACAGACCAACTCTCACATGCATACATGACTGCAATTTATCATGCATTTAAAGTCATTTGCAATAATTTCCTAATGTCATCAAATATATAATTCTAATATCACTGATTGTAAATTTATCCATTCTTGTACAATTAGTTCAAATGAGGAATCATACAGATTTCATGCATTGCCTTGAATGTGTCCATCTCTTAGGTTTCTTTTTATCTAGAGGTTTCTATCCTCTATTTTTTTTTTCTTTGCAGTTATTGTTTTTGCAAAGAACCCAGATCACTCGTCCTGTGAAATTTCCTACATTTTAAGTTTTGATGATTGCATTGCCATGTTTTTATTTATTATGTTCTTCTGTCTCCTGTGATTCTTGCAAACTTTTACTTTGATCTAGAAAGTTAATCTCAGTGGAGAAAAATAGTTCATAGATGCTACTGTATATTCTATCGAGAAGTACATAATATTCTGTAATATTACATAATATTCTCTTTATTCTCTTAAGTACGTAATATTCTCTTTATGATGTTTGTGGGCACTAGTGATCTTTGCCTAGGTTCGTTACTTCATTTGAAGTTTGCCCAATAATGATCTCCTAGTCCTCTCATTGGAGAAGGCAATGGCACCCCACTCCAGTACTCTTGCCTGGAAGATCCCATGGATGGAGGAGCCTGGTAGGCTGCAGTCCATGGGGTTGCTAGGAGTCAGACACGACTGAGCGACTTCACTTTCACTTTTCACTTTGGTGCATTGGAGAAGGAAATGGCAACCCACTCCAGTGTTCTTGCCTGGAGAATCCCAGGGATGGGGGAGCCTGGTTGGCTGCCGTCTCTGGGGTCGCACAGAGTCGGGCACAACTGAAGTGACGCAGCAGCAGCAGCAGTCCTCTCATTTCTTCTTCATTAGCAGGAATGCCTCTACAGAGAAACACTCTCCATTTTCATACATTTAGTTATGTCATTGTTTCTTCGTCCCCTGCTTGTTTTTTCTTCAACTTGGTTATCTTTGGCTCAGTTTGAAAGACATTTAAAGCAAGGACATTTTACTTTTATATCTATTTTTAGGCCCTGGGAAAGTAAACCCAAAATCTTCCAACATTTTTAAAATCTGTGTCTTACGTGAAGATGTTCTGCTCCTTTCTCAGCCATCATTTAAATGTAGATCTTCATTTTGACACATCACTGATAATATTTTCTAAGTGGTAATACAATCTCTCATAGATGGCTTCAGGAAATCTAGGTTCAGTGTAACCACGGAGACACTCTTAAGTCACACTTCTCTTCAGGTTTTAGTTGACGATGTCTTCAAGTTATCTCCAGGACACAGCAGAAGGACCCCACATGTCCCCCCTGGAGGTCCTAAACTGCAAAGCACTTAAGAAACTTGCATATATTATTTTTCCTCTGAAATAAGCTTTGTTAAAGGCTTGAAATTTTGCTTTATTGCAAACATTTAAAATTCCACATAAAACTAAACATATACTGAATCAGATGACAGTTGCAGAATATTCAAATAAACTTGTCTTTACTATTTTAGCTTAGTAGTAGAACTGAATACATAAGTGTGAAATATTAAACCTCAAAACAGCGTTGCAGTAGTTGGTTTGAGATTGGAGCAGAGGGTGGCTGGAAAGGTCCACTGTCAAAATTAGAAAAGGATACGTCAGTGGCTTTAGGTATTAGATCCTCTAGGATGGAATTTCTGAAATTCACACAGAAAACTGTGATACTAAGGCAAATGAAAAAAATAAAAGAAAACAAATATTGGCAGGTTAGTTTATAATCTTTTGTCAAGGAGACTCCCTTTTTTGATGCAGTCATTGAAATTAGAAAGGAATTTTTCAGATATAGTGGCAGAGTCTTATCCTAAACCACAGTGCTCGTTCTAAGCCTGGTGAAAATCAAGCATGCTTGGTTTCATTACCATAACAAGTAGCACTATGGATATTAGTCTTTATCCATAGTGTCAGTGTCAACGGCACTTGATTCATTTCTCTTTAGGCTTGTTCGGTTGTAGTGTACATCAGATTGCCGTATGGATAAGACTCATTCCAACAGTGTGCTATTCCAGTTATCAACTCAGGACTGTAAACCTTCATCCCTTGGCACTCTAACATTGCATGAATGTTGAATGTTCACGGTGAGTTGAATAAGAGATTAGTTCACCCAGACCTTTTTCAACAGTCTACCCTGGATAGGAACGTGCTCTCATGAAGTAGACATAAACTTAAATTTTAGCGTTGGAAATGTTGATTGTAGCATCACAGACTTTAGGACTCATGGGCACCATTTTAGTTCTTTCTCTTGCTTCAAGCATCTCTGTTATCCACCAGAGTTGGATCCTAAGTTCTAAAAAACGATTATCTCCACTTCATGTTTTCATTTAGTAATACATTCCAGATGAATCTAACAGTATAACTCTCGCTTAATTTCTTTTTAGAAGCATTTGACGGACACTGGCATCTGAAGGTCACTTAGGAGCCTGAGCTGTGTCGGTTACGTTTCATTCGGAATCCATGTCTGGTCATGAATGGAATGCACTTGGCCTTGTGTTCTTATCCTGATGAAAGGACTCCTTGTGCTGACCTTGACCTAAAACATTTGTTTTAATGTGAGAGAAGTAGCTGTCATGAGATCTGATTGGAACAGACCAGCTGGCAGGCAGGCAGGGTCACACAGCGTGTTAACCGTGGTGAAGTGACCACAGCTAAGAGACTGTTCTTCAGTCTTTCGGTCATATATTCAGCTTTGTCAGTGTACAGAGGTAGGTACAGTAACTTGCGCTTCATGCAGACTCATAAGAAGCTGATGAATAAACCAGAAAGCTAGTATATCCACTCAGAGGACAATAGAGAATTTTCCTTCAGCATGACAAAAATGTTTATAATATCTATTCACTGTTACTTCCACCTCACTTATCTCTACTTGGCATTAGATATTTGCTTATGCCATTTCTCCTCTTGCTGAGATAACAGCTTGGTCACCTTAATAATAGTTCTGACTGTTTCAGCCCACCGTTACCTCTCACAGAGGTAATGGATAATCCAGTTTTTACTTGTTCAACTCTTAAAAGCAACCTTACTTTCTTCATTTGTAAAGTGGGCCCTTCTGTGTTGTCTGTTTGATACTGCCTATAGTGTATATTGAAGAAGTAGAATTTGGGGGCTCAGTACCTCCAGGTCTGTTAACTGATAGCAAGTAACAGAGCCAGTGTATGGTCCTTTATCACATGTAGCATTACTTTCCTTAGAATTTCTCTGGTAATTAAGCATTGTTTACCATGAACTGGGCTAGTTTATCGTATATAGAAGTCATTCAATAAAGAATCTTTTAAATTTTAATTTGGTTTCAAAGAATAGAGTAAACCTTAGACTAGATGGCATCAGAATGTCATAAATTTCATTCTAGTGCATTTGGACAAAACTTCTGCCTGCCTGCCTACCTCCTCCCTTCCTCTTTCCCTCTCTCCCTCAATAAGCATGTACTGAATGCCAGCTCTGTTTCAGACACCGTGACTACCACAACACATAACATCCTGAATTTCACATTCTCAAGAGTTCACAGGATGGTGGGAGAGATGTACAGAGTATCCTAAGATCACAGAATAAAGATACCTGTGAAACAACGAGAGATCAATGTACTGGCTCCTCCTGTAAAACTTAAGATGAGTCTTAGAGGATGAAATGGTGGTGGTCATCACACAGAGAAGGAGCTTTTCCAGCTGATGAAAGGAGGCATGTGAAAAGGAGGCAAATCTAGAGTCTACAAGTTGAATGTGAATGTGGGTGGTTTCAGAACAAAGTACTCGGAGGGCAAGTAGTATCCAGACCAGGAAGGATCCTGACTGTCATCAGATGAAATTCAAATATTATCCTATCAGTAACACGGAGACAGAAGTTAAAAGGGGCAGTGCTGTGATCTCATTTTGAGTGCAGAAATACTTCTCCAATCACAGAAGACTGGCTTCCAAGCCCTTTCATGCTCTGGCGGCAGACCTATCTTCTCCTGTACTCGACTGTGCTCACTTCTCTCTCACTGTTCTCCAGCGTCAGTGGTCCTCTGATTCCTTAACAGGCCAAGTTCTCTCCTTCCTCCATGTCTTTGAAGGCACAGTATGTACCCTCTGTTTGAAATGCTTTTCCAGCCCCATTCAATAGCACACTCTTTTTCTTTGCTCCTAAGTCACTTCAGTCATGTCTGACTCTTTGTGATCCTATGGACCGTAGCCCACCAGGCTCCTTTGTCCACGGGATTCTCCAGGCAAGAATACTGGAGTGGGTTACCATTTCGTAGGGTTCAGCTAAACATCTCAAAGAGGTCTTCCCAGATCCTCCTCCCTAATTTAAGTCACTCTAAGTTAATTCTCTTATTTTCTACTCAGCACTTAATATTTTCTTTGTTCATATACTTCTGACTTACATCCGCCATCAGAAGATAAACTGCAAGAGGGATAATGCTCACTGATGTGTCCCTCACACCTTGTTGTACCTGGCGATGAGGTGAGGATCATCAAGGGTCTGTTGAATGAATAAACAGAAATAGTCAGGTGGGTGACTAGATCTGGGCTTCTCAGGTGGCGCTGGTGGTAAAGAACCTGCCTGCCAAGGCAGAAGACATAAGAGGTGCGGGTTCGATCCCTGGTTTGGGAAGATCCCCTGGAGGAGGAAATGGCAACCCACTCCAGTACTCTTGCCTGGAGAATCCCATGGACAGAGGAGCCTGGTGGGCTACAGTCCATGGGGTTGCAAAGAGTCAGACATGACTGAAGCAACTTAGCATGTGTGCATGGCTAGATCTGATAGAAAGGGATTGTGATTGTTGACATAATAAATGGCAGAGGCCAGAACTAAGGCTGTGTCTGTGGAAATGTAGAGGGGACCATGGACAAGGGATGTCTGAAGAGCAGATTGTTATGGTTAGCCCCATGAGATTCGTATGATGATGGAGAAGTTTGGGGTTGCTGGTTTCAACAAGAATGGGAATAATGGTGCCAAAAGCATAAAATGAAAGTAGAGCGGGGAAAGCGTGGGTAGAAGCTGAAAGGTCAGTTCTGTTTTGCATGATTTGAGTTGGAGATGACTGGTGACATTTCAGCTGAAGTGTTCGAGAACGTCTGAGAATTCCAGCTTGATACTAAGGAAATAGGGCTAGATTAGAGAGTGAACATCCCCACAAAGATAGCCACCCGTGTGTGTTTCTCTCCACCCCAGGCGGTGTGCAGGATCTCATAGGGGAAACCTAAGTCTCTGTTCTGACTGAAGTTTAAAGCACTGCGTGACTAAAGGCGAGACCTTGGTTGTGGAGGAAGAATGGCTTGAGGACACTGACCATAACACCACATCACTTGTATTTGGTCCAGGAGATATCCTGAACAAGTGATTTACTCCTTGCTGATTTTCCATCTACTTAACTAGGGTGACTTATATTTAAAAACATTTGGCATCCTTGGCTACAGTGACTTCCTAAATGATTGCAAATTAGTGTTTTCATTCCATGTTGGTGATTTCCTCTTATTCTTTTCCCCAGGGGAGATGGAAAATTGCTGTTGACTATTCTTGATATAAACCTCCATATGCATTGCAACAGATTAGGTGCCAGAAACCTCCTGGCATCCATTTGGAATTTCCCGTACACTCTCAGAATTCATATTTATGATATTTAATCTAACATCAAAATAAAACATTTTTCACTTTAGTTCTAACTAGTCCAGAATCTCAGTTTAGAGTTCAGTTGTATCAAAGACCATCTTCCTGTTTAGGAATCTCAAATCAAAATGTAAGTTAGTTGTATACCCAGAGTCTAAAACTCAGATCTGAGAATGCTGACTGGACTTTGCTCCTTTTTGCCTAATAATTTATAGAAATCTCTGTCAAGGTTTATGCCAGTTGTCTGAAACATAATGAATTTCCAGGCATCTGAAATTCACTGTGAATTGTCTTGGGCTTTCCTGTTGTTCAGTCAGTTGTGTCCAACTCTTTAATCCCCGTGGACAGCAGCATGTCAGCCTTGCCTGTCCTTCACCACCTATTTGCTCAAACTCATGTCCATTGAGTTGGTGATGCCATCTAACCATCTTCATCTTCTATCGTCCCATTCTCCTCCTCCCTTCAGTCTTTCCCATCATCAGGGTCTTTTCCAATAAGTTGGCTCTTCTCATCAGGTAGCCAAATTACTGGAGCTTCAGCTTCAGCATCAGTCCTTCCAATGAATATTCAGGGTTGATTTCCTTTAGGATTGACTGGTTTGATCTCCTTGCTTTCCAAGGGTCTTTCAAGAGTCTTCACCACAGTTAGAAACCATCAGTTCTTCAGTGCTCAGCCTTCTTTATGGTCCAGCTCTCACATCTGTGCATGACTACTGGAAAAACCATAGCTTTAACTATACAGACCTTTGTCAGCAAAGGGATGTCTCTGCTTTTTAATACACTGTCTAGGTTTTTCATAGCTTCTTTTCCGAGGAGCAAGCGTCTTTTAGTTTCATGGCTGCAGTCACTGTCTGCAGGACCTTCCTGAGGAACATTCTAATTCTGGTCTGGAAGACCTACACTCAAAGGGCAAAATTTTTATTGTGCACCTTTGCCAGTAAAAATTTTAGAGCATGCTTCTCAAGACATGTTTTTAAGAACTTGTACATCATGTAAATGTGCCACAGAACTAATATTCACATCATAAAATGAATGCAAAGATATAAATTAAATTGAGATTAATATTTTTAAATGTGTTACTGATTTTGATAGCTTTAAATTCTCAACAGCTAGTATCTCACAGCTCAGTATATACATAAAATGAAGTTTATTATTAAAAATAGTGGATTTAAACCCACATTTCAAACAGTCTCTTGATAAATTCTACTATAATGTATGGAGGTCAGCATCTTGGCAGATCTAATTCAACTGTCCCCGTTTCTAATTCATTCCACGATTGATGAAGAACTTATACTAGCAGTCAAGCCTGTGCTCTGCCATTTTTCTTATTGTTGATGGATTATCTTCAGTCTGGGGTTTCTCTTCAGGAATCTTTTGAAGCCAACTGGTTTATTTTGTCGAGTTTAGTTAAAACTAGATTTTAGAATCAGAAAATGTTATTTAATACCCGCCCCCCCGACACCGCTGCCACTGCTACCAAATCACAGTACATTGGAAGTAAAGGAACAAGTGAGGAAGCCACGTGTGAGTTTACCCACCGATGGTGACAGGTAGTCATGACCTACTGACGTACCAAAGGGAGGCATCAGAGTCAATCAGCTTATTAAGCATGGGCAGAGCTCAGTTTGGGCATGAATATAAACAGTAGCTCTAATGCTACTATATGTCCTTTCCCAGCTCTCGTTTCTTCCTGCTGAGTCTAAGACACCTGAGCAGCAGGGTCCCACCCACCTCTCTCTGAACCCCTGAGCACTCTTCCCCTCTCGGAGCTGGGTCCAGAAAGCCAAGGGTGGCATTTCTTTTGTACTTTACCTTCAGGCAACTGGCTGAGACCATCCAATCTGCCTGGAATGTAATTTTGGCTTAAAAGAACCAGAACTAATGGAAGAACAGAAGCAGCTTAACCCAGACTGTTTCTCATTCCACTGCCCTACAGAGAATAGAGGGAATGAAGCAGCGGAAGTTGTGTGAATTCTATGCTTGTGCCCCTCTTTGAGGTTTGAACCATGGACAATTTTAATTGCACCTATAAAAGGCACCTTGTGACCGAGTACATGCCTCAACTTAGACAAGAATTGGGATTTTTGCTTGATCAGGTTGAGTGACTTGGAGCTTTGGGGACAGACTAGATGTGTCCCTTTCGGGATGCTTATTTCTGTCACCTGCTAGCTGGCTCCTGTTTACACTGTGTCATTTACTCTTGCCTCCTGTCTCCAACAAAGCTTGAATAAAGGTCTGTGCCAACTTACATGATACACCAGCAAGTGTTTGGCAATGTAGATAGTATCATAAAATATATTCCCTTGACAGTTGCTATTCTTTATGTGTCTGGGGAAACTTTTGTTTGTGTTTCTTCATTTTTTGTGCCTTCGCTTCCCTTTTTAGTCAGTTCTGGCATGCAGTATGAAATTGCAATTAGTAATATCTTTTTAAGTAAAATGGATTTTATATTACTGTTGATTTCTTCTTAGATTTTCTTTTCTACTAAGATAATGCCTTTTCAAGTTCTGGGTCTCCTTTTGTTTTTTAGACATTCTTTTTTGCTATGATTGGGAACCACAATACTGATTATTATCAGTAACTGAATAATTAACAAAGTTTGATTGTCTTATGACATATATTAAGATAGCATATTTGAGGGGTTTCTCTGGTGGTCCAGTGGTTAATTCTCCACCTTCCAATGCAGGGGGCTCGAGTTCAGTCTGTGGTTGGGGAACTAAGGGCCCACATGCCCATGGGGTGTGGCCACAAATTTTAAAAAAGGACCATAGAAATGAATTAAGTATTAGCAATAATTAAATAATGCTGGCATTATGGATGTGTATAATACACAAATGACATTTTTGTGGCCTGGGTATCTATGGTTCCTACTGGGAGACTGCTGATTGATGTATAAAACATGTGATGCCATTCAGAGGCAAAGGTTTCTGTGTAGACTTTTAATAGGTAGTTGGTTAGCACTTTTGTGTGTGTGTGTGGTGAGAATTTTGAGAAGTGAACATGTTAGTTGCTCAGTTGTGTCTGACTCTTTGTGACCCCTTGGACTGAACCTCACCAGGCTCCTCTGTCCCAAGAATTCTCCAGGCAAAAAATACTGGAGTGCCTAGTCATTCCCTTCTCCAAGGGATCTTCCAACCCAGGCATCAAACTCAGGTCTCCTTTGCTGCTAAGTCGCTTCAGTCACGTCTGACTCTGTGTGACCCCATGGACAGCAGCCTACTAGGCTCCTCTGTCCGTGGGATTCTCCAGGCAAGAATACTGGAGTGGGTTGCCATTTCCTCCTCCCAGGTCTCCTTTCGGTGGAGTGATTATTTCTAGACTGACACTTACAAAGGATAAAAGAAGTACAATCATGGTCCAGTCAATTTGGTTATGGAACTGAGCTTGGGAAACCATTCTTCATGCCTTAGTTTCGTTACCTGTAAAACTCAGGGCAACAGTAGAATCTTCCTTGTATGAATAAATGTAAAATGGTTAGAACAATGCCTTGCACACAGCAAGTTGCCAATAAAAGCCAGCTACTAATTAACTATTCATCCCCAGTACTGCCTGTCTGCTTTCCCCACCCTCTGGTGGAGTGCACAGAGATGCCTTTAAGCTGCTAAATAATTGCTGCCCTCAGCATTTGCTCTGGATATGTGCGTGGAATAAGGCTTGGCCTATACCTGTGTCTGCACAGGTGGGCCTGGTGCCATCGGAGGAGAAGCACGGTGCTCAGTAGGGAAAGGTTATAGGAGTGTTCTGGCCATTGTGAAGAGACCTGGCTACTGAGCTTTCCATGGGGCAGGCTCTGCAGCTCTTGTTCTGGCCCCTGTGTGGTTCTTTGACACTTCTCTCTGCCTGGCCCCCTTCTTTTCACCTCTTGCCCAGTTTTGTCACAAGCTTGGTCTTCATTCTCAGTGATGGCCTCATAGAGAGGTGAGACTGTGGGGAAATAGTCCTGCTTTCCCTTTCTTCTGCTTTTAGATTCTGCTAAGACCACCTTCTTTCTGGGACCCCACATCCTTGCCTTTCTCTTAAGAGAGGTCAGAGGAATTGGTTTGTGGGAATTTTGAGGGTTAGATTACCTGAGAGTTTAAAAACCCCAGGGCTTGGGACTTCCCTGGTGGTCCAGTGGTTAAGACTCCATGCTTTCAAGACAGGGGGCATAAATTTGATCCCAGGTCAGGGAACTAAGATCCCACATGCCATGATCAAAATGGCCAAAACAAACAAACAAGACAAAAAAACCCAAGGCCTTCCATGTTGCTTTCTCCATTCCATTCTCTTTTCCTTACAAATTATTTATCAAGCCCTAAAAAATCATAATTTGGTTGAAAGAGCTGAGTTTTATGTTGGCTATTTGGAAGCTAACATTGCTAACAAAATAATTTCTATTGATAATCAAATATTCACCTTTTCTTTCTTGGACTGAGAATATTCCACTTGAAAAGGATCTTTAAACACCCACTTATAAAAGATGTCATGTACTGAAGGCAATGCAAAGAAGCATACAATGGGCTACATAGAGGCTGTTTTTTAAATTAATTTATTTAATTGGAGGGTACTTACTTTACAATATTGTAGTGGTTTTTGCCATACATCGACATGAATCAGCCATGGGTGTGCATGTGTTCCCCATCCTGAACCCCCCTCCTTCCTCCCTCCCCATCCCATCCCTCAGGGTCATCCCAGTGCACCAGCCCTGAGCACCCTGTCTCACGCATCGAACCTGGACCGGCGATCCACTTCACATATGATAATACACACGTTTCAGCGCTACCCTCTCAAATCATCCCAGCCTCGCCTTCTCCGACAGAGTCCAAAAGACTGTTCTTCACATCTGTGTCTCTTTTGCTGTCTCGCATACATACTATCTTTCTAAATTCCATATATATGCGTTAGTATACTGTATTGGTGTTTTTCTTTCTGACTTACTTCACTCTGTATGATAGGCTCCAGTTTTAAAACCAGCGATAGCCAAAGCCTGCTAAAGCAACCCAACCCTACCCATGTGACATCTTTCACACCTTGGACAACCAGATTTACTTGGTCTAACCGAACAAACTAAGAATAGTTAGATAGCACCACTGACTCAATGGACATAAATTTGAGCAATCTCCAGGAGACAGTGAAGAACAAGGAAGCCTGCTGTGTTGCAATCTATGGGATTGCAAAGAGCCAGGCACGACTTAGCGGCTAAACAACAATAAAAGGAGTATGCCTTTCCTACCTCAGTCTGCCATGTGTTTCTTGCCCAAAGATACTACTTTGATCAAGAACAGCTCTCTTGAGTAAGTACATGTTTTTTACTAATTAGAAACCCTTCAGAACAGCAAACACAACCATTCTTTATTCCGACAAGGTGCGCTTTGGGATAGAAAAGCATTCAGGGTTAAAAATGGCTAGAGGGCTGTGAGAATTCCTGCCTGTTCTTTCTCCTTACCCCGCTCTTGTGAAAAAGCTGTCTCCAAAGTGGAGAGGGAATTTACCTATTGTGTAAGACCTTGACCCCCGTCCCTGTGCCTGAAGCAGGCGCATAGTTTTTATGTGTGCCTGTTAGTTTGAATTTGTGATACTGATCTGCTTTTTGTCCCTGCTGACGGTTATTATATCTTAATGGGCGAAACCCTACTCTAATGATCCTTGTGTATATAACTCTCAGAGTACAGAGCAGGCACCAGAGGACCACATAAAAATGTTTGCCTCAATTTCCCTGCAAAAAAGGAGCCCAGAAACCAGACTTGACCAAGTAACAGATTTTTAAAGGTAAAGGAACCCAATAAAATTACCAGCTTTTCACAGCGTGTGTCTATTTCCTCTCGACCTATTGTGAGGTGTAGGTGAAATACTCTAACTGAACTGACAGTGGGAGCAGGGGTAACTAAGGAGAGAGGGAGATAAAAGTAAAACCCACCAGCCGTGATTGATATCACAGTAGCAATGAGTTGTTGGGGTCTCCCCTTTGTGAATTTGGCACTTCACCTTTCTGACACCGTGTGCGGGAGTGTTGGTATAATGAGCCTGATACAGATGGGAGCAAAAGCTAGAGAGTTACTTGGAATACTGTATCAGGGCTTGGAGGTGTGCTGGAGAATTGTGTAGGCTGATATTTGCTTATTCAACTTATATGATATAAAGGGTTTTGTGTGTATGAGAGAGAGAAATAGAGTATGTTTTTGCAAGTGCAAAGTGGAGGGGGCTACCTGGTCCTAGGTAACTCCAAAAATATTTTAATCAATGACTGATTTCTTTCTTTGATGTATTTGTCAATTAACTAACAGAATAGGTTCATAGACTGCTTCTAAATTTGATAGTGCTTTCAAGAATCAATTCGGTAACACACTGTCCCATATATGGGGACTAGCAGGATCATGTATAGATTCTGGCCCTTGTAGGAACTTAAACTGTTTATGGTAAATAGAAGGCAGGACTATGTACATGCAAAATGTCTCTCCTATGAGTCACAGCACTTTGGCTCTTCTTACTTTTCACCCCTTTGGCCAATACCCTAACCTTCCCTGGCCACCCTGTAAAATAGAAATAATAGAAAGTGTTTAATTTCTTAAGTTCCTAGGCTCAACCAGATGATCTCGTTTCAGTGCTGCTTCCACCTCTGAACTTTATTTTACTTTTTCAGTTTTAAGCTCCTCACGTGGAAGAGGAGAAACCTCAGCGGAATACTTGGCATTGGCCCTAAATTAACCTCTCCATCGACTTCTTCCTCTCCCCGACTCCTCCCCCAGGTCCTAAGGGGACAGCATCACGCATATCCATGACATATGCATATCCATGCGTATGTCACCTTGTCAGCTCCTCTGCCTATTTTGTGGTGGCCCAAGCCCTCCCTCTACACCTAAATGGAAAACCTCAGGCTGATTTGACACCAGACTTGCTTCCCTGGGCTCAGTTGATGACAGCACTCCCCAGAGCTCTGCAGTCTTTCTCTCCTGTTCTGTTCTTTCTGTCCACAGTACTCTGGCTTTCACTACCTCTGCCGTGCTGAACTAAGTTCTAAAACATTCTTTCCAAATTTTGCTCTATCCTATGTACTAGAACTCTGTCCCATTGCCTCACCTACTCATCAGTGCTCATGGCCTCCCTGCGATGTGCCACAGGCTCTTCACCTTGGCCTTCAGGATTCCACAGGACCTTGCTCCAAACTGTATGTAAGGAATACTCTCTTCAAGCCAGATCTGGACTCTCCACCATTGCCTGTGTGTTCTCTGGGCCTGTATGTGTCTGCTTCTTCATCCTGGGAATGTCTCACATCTTTCCCATTGACATTCGCTGGCACTTGTCCATTACAGATTGTGAGTGCTTGGAATGGACTTGGCTTGATTCATGATGATTAATAAATGGGTGCTTTAGCTGTCTGCCTAAAGCAGTATAACAGTTGAATTTCTACTCATGGCTTTTTGCCTATGGTGATACCACTGTTTAAAACATCTTTGAAGGTTAAGAATGAGAGGAAAGATAGTTTCGTTATTCTTTCCTTTAAAATGAGAAGATTTGCTTGTAAAATTTAGTGATTTTGAGGTATGGAGTATTCAGGCCAGCGTTGTATCTGTACTGAGTATATGGATGGGGCATGATTGTGCAGCTTTACTCACCATACTTCGATTTTTTAAATGGAAACAAACAAGAGTGGGCAAACAACCTTAATTCAGATATGCATATTATTTTTATTCATCAGTCCTATCCCTTTTAAAAGTCTCTTTTTCAAAACCTCACGCTGTCTTTATCGAGGAACTTTTCCTGACACGTAGCAGCAAGACTCACTCTTTGGGATTTCTGGGACATCTGTCTTATCTATAGACATTTATCTTATTCCTGTTACTACCCCCAGGACTATGCTGGATGGTGGGATTATCAAGATGTGTAGAAATGATCCCTGACTACAGACCTTCCACGACCAAGTGTTAAGCAACTTACTAATATGGCTTCTTAAAATAGACTCTTTCACCCAGTATAAAATATGAGTGGTCCCATGGAAGAGGTAAAGAATGAGTAGTTAATGATCCAAAGATCAAGGAGCATCCTTCCAGGCGAGGAAACTTTTCACCAAGGCCTAGGAGGGTGAGGGGCAGGAAGGGAAAAAACTATGGAATGTTCAGGAGTAGAGAGGTGTGTGGCTGGAGCTCAGGGGGCCTGGGAGCAGTGGAAATGGTAAAGGATGAGATTGGAAAGTGTCACTCAGGGCCAGGAAAGGAATGGACTTAAAAATTAGGCCTATCGGCTGGACTTTACCCAATATTTAAAGGAAAGACATCTAAGGTATTTCAAACATCAAAGTAAAATTTTGATTAAAAAAAAATAATAATAACTTGGGTGGTATGAAGAAAAGTGCTTTGATGGGCAAGATGGAAATGAGAAGTTAAGATTAGGTTAGCTTTCTAAATAGACCCAAAAAGTGAAAGTGTTAGTCACTCAGGCGTGTCCAACTCTACCCCATGGACTGTAGCCCTCCAGGCTGCAGGCTATCCATGGAATTCTCCAGGCAAGAACACTGGAATGGGTAGCCATTCCCTTCTCCAGGGGATCTTCCCAACCCAGGGATCAAACCAAGGTCTCCCACATTGCAGGCCATTTCTTTTCTGTCTGAGCCACCAGGGAAGCCCAAATGGACCCGAAGTTATCTAATATTTCCCTTAAGACGTTCAATACATTATTTTTCATAATTAGAGTTACTCACGCATATACCTTTTCTATTAACACTTCTGAAGGTGGGCCTTGAGTGGGGTTTTAAAGGACCAAAAGGGTTTAAATAGCAACTGCTCCTACTGGAAACACTCAAGTATTCCAGAAAGTGGTAGTCTTCTTTCTCTAATTCTTTCCAGATGTTAAAGCAGATAAGGCATTAACAAGCATTAAAACACGTACACAGTGTGTATAGTTAACATCACATAGTCACTATTTGTAGGTTCTATTTTGATTTCTCATAATGCTCTATGAGCTCGGTTTAGCATGCATCTTGCTTTAATGTTTTCAGTAAGTGAAATTAGACCCATCCTATGAATGTGTGTGTGTGTGTGTGCTCAGTTATATCCGGCTCTGTGTGACCCCATGGATTGTAGCCTGCCAGGCTTCTCTGTCCAGGGGATTTCCCAGGCAAGAATACTGGAGTCAGTACACTGAACCTAATAGAACTGAATGTGACAGATCATGTAGGTAAGTTTTGCTTCCATCCATAATAGTCATCTTGGTCTTTTTCTGAATCTTGGGCTTATTCCTTCATCAAGATAGGAAACCTCTTTCTGTCCTTACCTCTCACTGGCAGGCTTTTCTCCCACTCATAGAACTTGACCTGCTGAGCTCTTAGCTTAAATGTCACCTCTTCAAAGAAGCCTTCATCCATCAGCCTCTCTAAGGTTGCTTATTGCTCTACTCTTTCTTTACATCATTATCTGTAACTATTTACTTGTTTATTTTCTATCCCCTAAGCTGGAGTATAAGTCTCATGAGACCAAGTGCCTTCAATGTCTTAGACACATTTGATTTATATAATCACAGCATTTTAGAACAGTTTCTAGAACTTGGTGCACATTCAACAAATATTTATTCAAGGGCTGGGTGAATGAATGAATAAATGTTGCCAGAGCCCATGCTCATTCTCCAGTCCCATCCTCCCTACGTGTTTTCCTCCGTTTCCTAGCACACTGGAGGGGAATTGGCTGAGGATATAACCCATCAAATTGTATATCTGGGACCCAGACTGATTAACTTCTGAAACTCAAATATTTACTCACCAGGAAAGGAAGCCAACAGATCCTTCTCTTTCCCATTAGTTAAGATCACTTGATTATATGTAAACTTGCAGTTATATGCAGTACCTAGTTTAGAAATTAACATCTCTGATAAATTATTTTTAGAATTTTGCCTTGTCTTACTGCATTTTCATTGGCTGATTTTTATAGGAAACTATTATAATTTACATAAAATAGACATTGTTCCTGGCTCTTTTTTGTTTCCTTAAAGCATCAGAAATTTAAAAATACGTCGTCCTGTTAATAAGTTAACGAAATCATCTTATCTCCATGCATAGTATAACAGTCCTGGGAGGGTAAATTCTTTCCTTCTTTCCTCAAAGGACATTTTTCTTTAGTGGTTTTAGATTGGCCTCTTCAGGAGTGTAATCTTCCTTCGTCTTGGTGGAATCTGAGATGACTGACTTTGTCACTAGCGTATTAACCGCTTCTTTTCTCACTACTCCATGTAGCTGAGGAACAGCTTGCTGATTAACTCCTGAATTAGAGAAGGTGCCCTGTGAAGGAATTTTAAGTACATTTCTCAGTATTCTGTGAAGTTACATGATCTTAGCTCAGTTAATTAAGTTTATTAAAATTGTATAAAGGGGTTCATACAATTCTAAACCGTAGAAGAAGCAAAACAATTTGAAAGCAACCTGCCCTTTACCTTGATCCCTACCTTCTCCAAAACCATGGTGTAATGCCAACCAACAGAGTAATGGTTGACGAGCAGAATTTTAAGGCATTCTAAATATCACTGGTTGGTTTAATAAAATTAATTAGCCTGCCACGTAGAAAATTTACTAGTGTGCTGGTTAATTTCACAATGTAAAGTCAGAGAAGGGAGGTGGGGTTGAGGGAACAAACCTTATTAGTTTTGAATAATTATTTAAAGATGTGGAGCTGCCTATTTCAAGCACTTTGATTGCCAAATCCATTAAGGCTTTAAAATCTCCATGTTTGTATGCTGGTATATATGGGAAGGAATCTCTTTAGATGAAATCACAGGCATATTAGTTAACAGCTAAATGACTTATTTAAGATACAGAACAACAAGTAGAATCCAAATAAAACCATGGGAACGAGAACTTGCCTTAAGACTTGCTCATGGGAGGTTTCCATAATCTTAATTTGCCATTGATGCAATTATTGCTTTTTCTTGTCTTTTTAATCCAAACAAGATGTTTGCAGCAGCCATGGAAAGGTGCCTGAAATCACATGCCTGAATTCATTTAATTTGCCAACATCGTCTTTTTTCTCTCCCTCTTCCTGGTAATGGGCAAGCGTCAGTTCTGGTGCATTAGGTATTAAATCTCTTCAATTACCAGGCGGGAAGAAAGATTTAAAATTGTGTTTCAAACCTACTAACTGATTTAGTTTTAAAACACAAACACTTCTCCTGCGGAGCCTAAATTAAACTGCAGAAAGGATGCAGAGCTTGAGGAATTAAACCAGGCAGGGCCAAGGCTTAGGCCAGCAATCAGAACCACTTTGGTTTCTTTCACAGGGCCCCCCTGGTGCAGAAGGAAAGGGGGCAAGAGCATGTCAGAAGACAACCTGTGTGAGAGAGGGCAAACGTTTACATTGCTTGGTAGCTGGACATGGAGTAAACGTTAGTGCAGCAGAGTCCCGTCTAACCTCTTATCCTTTCTCGTTCTCTTTGGGTGCTTGGCAGCCATTTTTAATGTGGACGATTCTGTGGTTGATCTGGAAACCCTGGCAGCCTTATATGAAAACGTGAGTATCAGAGTTTCCAGATTTTTGTATCTTAACTAACTTTAAAAAATATGTTAATGTCTAAAAAATCATTGTATGTGACTCCTCCCACCCAAAAAATCACTGATCCATTCATGTTCCTTGGCAGTGGGAATTTTGACATTGCGTGGAAGAGAGTAAGGTACAGAAAAGCCAGCTCAAATGAGAGTGAACATGAGGAAACACTAGGCTCTTGACCTCCCTCCCCCTCACAATACAGTGAGGGATGTCTTGACATCCCTCCCCCTCACTGTGGTATCTGGGTTAGTAGATTTCTTCTACAGGGGAGGGTGGTTCAATGGGGAGGCCACATCTATGCCACAGAACGCGGCCCTGTGATTTGCAATCAGAGTGAATGAAGCTAAGTTACCAGCTTAATATTGGTGTATAACCAGTGTCATCTTCTGAGGAATGAGGATGTTGTCTCCAGCTTGGATGATTACTTTTAGTCCAGGGAAGCTGATGGCATTGAATGTAGGAAATAGTATCGGATGGTGAGTGTGTGTTTTGGATTTAGAGTGAGATATTCAGGTTTGAGATCCAGCTCTGTCATGGACAACTGAGTGGCTTTGGGTCAGTTAAACTCCTAAACCTGTTTGATCCTCAGTACAATGGTGATTATAATAGGCTCTACATGATTTCTGTGACTATTAAAATAGAGCTCAATATATATATAGCAGTAGCACTGTATTTTGAAAATGAGCAGCACTGTATACATATATGGTCTTTAAATGTGGATTATATGTGTAAATAACCAGAGTAATTGACAGGCTTTCTTGAGAACATGACACAAGAGAGTCCCAGTTCCCATAATTGTTAACTGCTCTGGTTCACTGACTCTGTTAGATTTGAATATATAGATTGAACCAGATTCTCTTTACTGAGTAATGCTATTTCCCAGAGCTGTATAGCATGCTTTGGTTACCAGGCTCAGAAAATGATTCAATACTTCGGTTCCCAGGGACTTTAAACCTCTCACAGAAAATTTGAATAGTGTGTTAATCCAGTCTAGCAGGATTTCCGATTCCCTTCATGTTTTTATAT
The DNA here is from genome assembly GCF_000754665.1 of Bison bison bison. Lineage (NCBI taxonomy): Eukaryota > Metazoa > Chordata > Mammalia > Artiodactyla > Bovidae > Bison > Bison bison. The sequence continues at coordinate 1,693,395 of NW_011494769.1, forward strand.
CCTTTTTGTATATCAGGAATTGTTTAGTATTAATATAATATGATGGGTGGGAATGTCCCATGTTTCTATTGGGAAGGCTTTCATTAATAGGTAAGAAGATGCACGAATCCTAGGCCATCCTGGCACATGTGTGGAATACCTGGAGGGCAGCATGGAATTATAGAATAAAGATGTTTCACGTCAAGCTCTTTACCAGGTAGTTAGTCTAAGTCTCGGTGGAGTCATCTATAACACAAGGATGCAATGCTTGATGTTGGAGGACTTCGTAAAAGGCAAAATGCCTTCTAGGGACTTTTAGTTGTACCTCAGGCTCAGGACTGTGTGCGTGGCGGGTACTTGTTAGCTTACAGTAGCAGTAAGCCACATATGATTGACATAGGTGGATACATTGAGAAAGTATGAGACCAAATGCCAAAGTAAGTAGTGCAGACAGCAAATACTTAGAAAATTCAGAGAGAACCTGCTGACCAGAAATTTAAAAATCAGGATCCTATGTAAGTTAGGAGGGCTGTTTTGAGGATGAGGAAGCAGATGCTAAGGAAAGCTTGACCCATATCTGATCTTACAGGGAAAGACACTAGGGATTTAAGGTAGCAATTAAATTCCTGGCTTGTATATCCAGCTCAGGTTACTTATATGACCATTGGGTTTTAGCCAGTGATTCTCAAACGTTAGCCTGAGAATCACCTGGAGGGCTCTCTGAACCCCACTCTTAAGAGTGTTGGCCCTACTTCCTGCATAAAGTATGTCCAAGATGTGCTCAGTTGCACTAAGTCGTGTCTGACTCTTTGTGACCCCATGGACTGTAGCCCACCAGGCTCCTCTGTCCGTGGAATTCTTCAGGCAAGAATACTGGAGTAGTTTGCCATCTCCTCTTCCAGGGGATCTTCCTAACCCAGGAATTGAAGCTGCATCTCCAGCATTGGCTGGCAGATTTTTTGTTTTTTAAACCACGGAGCCACCTGGGAAGCCCTATGCCCAAGATAGGGCCAACAATTGCAATTGGCATTTCTAATTAGTGACAGGTGATGCTAATGGTCCAGAGACCATACTTTGAGACATATTGCTTTAGACAGATTCTCACTGCTCATTTTTGTGTGTGTTTTGCTTCTATTTCAACACAGAGAGCCCAAGAGGATGAACTCGTTAAAATAAGAAAGTATTATGAGACATCCAAAGACGAAGAATTGAAGCTGCTGGATAAACCTGAGCAGTAAGGATGCTTGAACACTTTCCTGTTAATAAAAGGAGAAGGGCCTTCCCTATCTTCCTGCCTCCAGCTCCGAATAACCACATCTAAGCTGTGCCAAGCTCAGTCACAGCAGCGTCATTCCCGTGACCTATTGCATGCAGCAGGATGACCTGACTGCCGGGAAAGGCAGCTGGGAGATTTGTGCTGCTGGGTAGCATGTCTCAAGCCCTCACCCCACCCCTCGTGACTCCCCTTTTCTTGTCCTAGCAAATCGTTAATTCCTCCTAGACTAAACATTCTGGCCAAAAGGGTAACTGAGGAAGGAAGAAGTTACTGCTCCGTTTAAGGTTCTGCTGATGCAGTTGAAAGAGATGATGTCAGAGTCACAGGATTCAAATTGATTTTCCTAAATATCGTATCCAGTAAATGTTGCCTGCATGTGCCAGCTTTCTCCCCACACTCTCCACCTGCTCTTCCTAATTTCAGTGTGACTTTTCATCCTTCATTTGCACGTGCTTATGCTGCTCTCCAGTCACTGTTTAGACATGTCTGCTCTCTGTTTTGAGGTACTCCACACACTCTTGTTCTTTGCTGGGCTCTTGGGATCTGCAGCCCCCCAGGTTCCACCCAGGACTCTGAGAATGTGGGCTGGGTCCTGAGTGGACAGAGGGCTCCTTTGCCTGTTGCTCCTTTGAGTGCTTCCTGCCCAAGGAAGGGTACCCTTCTCAGCTTGGAGAGGAGGGGAGGGATAGGAAACAGAGGAAATCGATCGAGTTTAGAGTAAGTAGGACTTCCCTGGTGGCTCAGTTGGTAAAGAATCCACCTGTAATACAGGAGACCCAGGTTTGATCTCTGGCTGGGGAAGATACCCTGGAGAAAGAAATGGCAACCCACTCCAGTATTCTTGCTGGGAAATCCCATGGACAGAGGAGCCTGGTGGGCTATAGTCCATGGGGTCACAAAGAGCTGGACATGACTTAATGATTAAACCACCACCAGGGTTATAAGTCAGCCCGAGAGATAGGTGAACGGCTTGTCCTGAAACCTTCATACCTTGCCCTTGGTTCCTCTAAAACACCCCACTTCCTTTGTTATAGCAAGGTCCAAAAATCATCTCCCAGTGACTGGGTGGGGGATTTTTAGGTTTACTCAATTACTGACAAACCTTTATGGTAATTTGGGCACACTTCATTGATTGGCTTTCATGTGGAGCATATGCCAAGACTCTCCCCAAAACACACCCAAAGTTAGTTAGTTCATGAAGCCTAGGAATTTTGTGACTCAGTGGGCTCCCGTCCCCTTCAGTTCCATCACCCTGAGTCGCCATCCTTACCAACCCTACCCCTGACCCATCACGTGATCAATCCCATGTCATGCTTTCTAATATAATGAGTTAATTTCCACTAAATTGCCAACATCCGCTGGATCATCAAAAAAGCAAGAGAGTTCCAGAAAAACATCTATTTCTGCTTTCTTGACTATGCCAAAGACTTTGACTGTGTGG
>NW_011494769.1:1696303-1696777 GCF_000754665.1 Bison bison bison
AATTTGTATGCAGGTCAGGAAGCAACAGTTAGAACTGGACATGGAACAACAGACTGGTTCCAAATAGGGAAAGGAGTACGTCAAGGCTGTACATTGTCACCCTGTTTATTTAACTTCTATGCAGAGTACATCATGAGAAACGCTGGGCTGGAAGAAGCACAAGCTAGAATCAAGATTTCTAAGAGAAATATCAATAACCTCAGATATGCAGATGACACCACCCTTATGGCAGAAAGTGAAGAGGAACTAAAAAGCCTCTTGATGAAGGTGAAAGAGGAGAGTGAAAAAGTTGGCTTAAAACTCAACATTCAGAAAACGAAAATCATGGCATCCAGTCCCACCACTTCATGGGAAATAGATGGGGAAACAGTGGAAACAGTGTCAGACTTTATTTTGGGGGGTCCAAAATCACTGCAGATGGTGACTGCAGCCATGAAATTAAAAGACGCTTACTCCTTGGAAGAAAAGTTATGA
>NW_011494769.1:1696877-1708487 GCF_000754665.1 Bison bison bison
GCCCTGGGGTTTCTTTGGAAGGAATGATGCTAAAGCTGAAACTCCAGTACTTTGGCCACCTCATGTGAAGAGTTGACTCATTGGAAAAGACTGATGCTGGGAGGGATTAGGGGCAGGAGGAGAAGGGGATGACAGAGGATGAGATGGCTGGATGACATCACTGACTCAATGTCTGTGAGTCTGAGTGAACTCCGGGAGTTGGTGATGGACAGGGAGGCCTGGCGTGCTGCGATTCATGGGGTCGAGAAGGGTTGGACACGACTGAGCGACTGAACTGAACTGAACTGAAGGTGCTAATGACCGAAAATGAAAAGAATAACAACAGATATTTAGAAAAAGGCCATGGAAATATTTGAGGACTGACTTAGTCAGCTCTAACAAGGTACCTTCAACTGGGTGACTTGCCAACAACAAAAATGTGTATCTCACAGTTGCTGAAGCCAGAAGTCTGAGATCCAGCTGCAGCCATGGCTAGGTTCTAGTGAGAATGCTCTTGCACGCTGTGGACTGCCAATGTCTTCATGTGGCAGAGAACAGAGAGAGGAAAGAAGCTCTTGTGTCTCTTTTCTGCAGGGCACTGACCCCACTCATGAGGGATTAACCCTCATGTCCTTATTACTGCCCCAAATCCCTACTCCTTAATACTATCACATTAAGGGTCAGGATTTCAACATATGGATTTGGGGGGACACAAACATTCAGTCCATAATAGGGACAGTAGGACATACCAAACATTTGTTGTTCTTATTCAGTTGCTAAGTCATGTCCGACCCTGTGGCCCTATGGACTGCAGCGTGCCAGTCTCCTGTGTCCTCCATTATCGCCCAGAGTTTGCTCAGATTCATGTGCATTGAGTCGGTGATGCTGTTTAACCATCTCATCCTCTGCATCCCCTTCTCCTTTTGCCTTCAATCTTTCCCAGCATCAGGGTCTTTCCCAGTGAGTTGGCTCTTTGCATCATGTGAGTAAGCATTTGGGTAGTGCTAACTATACCACATTAAGCAATGATCTTCTAAGCTCAGAGTTGGAAAACTTTACCTGTAAAGGACCTGGCAGTAAGTACTTTAGGCTTGGTGGGCCATGACAGTCTGTTGGAACTATTCAAGTCGACTGTTACAGTCCAGAAGCAGCCATAGATGATGGACGTGCCTGTGCGCCAATAACATTTTATTTATGGATGCTGAAATTTGAATTTCATATCATTTTTACACCTTATAAAATATTATCCTCTGTTGCCTTTTCCCCCAACCATTTAAAAATGTGAAAACCATTCTTAGCCGATAGACCATACAAAAACAAGTGATGGGCTGAATTTGGCCTGGAGTCTATAATTCACCAATCCCTGCTCTAAGCTATAGGAATGGCCAACCTGCTGAAATGAACAGTGGGCCCCTGCTCCTGGAAGGGGTCCCCTTTTCCTTCTGTGTTAATGCCTTTTTGGTATCATTTTACAAGATTAATTGCCAAGACAAAAAGTAATGGTAGCAGGTAATTAACAAAATGACTTCTTGTTCTTGCTTTCTCTACTGAGGATCTGGATAGAAGAGCATTTTTATTATCTTAATTTATTAAAAAATGTTTATTGGTATATTGTCACCCAGAGTGAAGTAAGTGTGAAAGAGAAAAGCAAATGTATCAGTGCACACATGTGGAATCTAGGAAAATGGTACTGATGAACCTGTTTCCAAGGCAGAGATAGAGATGCAGATGAAGGGCATTTTTAAAGTTTGTAAGTGGTCATTTTAATGGCTTCCTTAACATGCTAAGCTCTTACTGACAGCAAAGAAGATGGCCATATTGTCCTGGTGATGTGTTTGGACTCACTTGCTAGAGGGTGAGGCCCAGAGAGGTAGGGCCTCCAGCCCTAAGTGAATCCCACCTTTGCTCCCAACCTCCTGCACAGCACAGCATTTGTTTGATTTATGCCAGAGTCTGATTTTTTGGCCACTTACTTGCCATTAGCGCCAAGTGAGTTGACTATAAGCATGTTTTACATACTGGAAAATATGAATCATTTATAGTTTCAACATTGCAGTTTCCTGAGATTCCTGTGGTGCCCGGTCCCATAAATTCGAGTCTGGAGAGGCTGGCTTCATCACTCACCTCATCAACTTTCTTGAGCCATGGGGCCAGATGTAGAAAGCCATTTCCCACAGAGATGTCATCTGCTTGGGACTAGGCTCTCTGAGAACCACTCTCTCCAGCGATGGTCCTCAACTCTGTTCACACTCTGCTTGGGGTGGTAGTGAGGCATTGGGAGCTTCTATTGCATTTGATTAGGCCTGGTGTGAGCTTTTTCTGGCCTGAAGTGAGGATACTGTATATAGCCTATTGGGATGCTCTACTTACGGGCTTCCCTTATAGCTCAGTTGGTAAAGAATCCACCTGCAATGCAGGAGACCCCAGTTTAATTCCTGGGTCAGGAAGACCCCCTGGAGAATGGGTAGGCTACCCACTCCAGTATTCTTGGGCTTCCCTGTGGCTCAGCTGGTAAAGAATCTGCCTGCAATGCAGGAGACCTGGGTTCGATCCCTGGGTTGGGAAGATCCCCTGGAGAAGGGAAAGGCTACCCACTCCAGTATTCTGCCCTAGAGAATTCCATGGAGTGTATAGTACATGGGATCACAAAGAGTTGGACATGACTGAGCAACTTTCACTTTTCACTTATGCCCATAGCTGCCTTGCCCTCCCGCCCCAACCAAATGAAGACACATTGACTTTTTGAAATAAGGCTCTGTTAGCATTTTCCTCTGTGGAGGAACATAGGTTACAACATGCACAGACAGAAATGTTAACATTCAGGGTTCCGACGGATCATTAACCAAATATTAGTTCCTTGAAAACAGTGGCCTGTTGTGTCATTTCTGCTATGAGCTGAGTTACTGCTGTACATGTGTGACCCATTCTCTGTGAGGTGCAGAATATCTCTCCTGTATACAGACTCTAGTTACAGTCCACCCTGGCAAGACCATCCGGCCTTAAGGACAGAAGGGGAAGGTCCCTAGTCTGTGGCTCTTTGGGGATATTTAGTCCTTCCTATCTCTGGCCCTAGCATAGACTAGTCCTAAAGGAAATCAGTCCATAAATATTCATGAGTACCATGAGCTAATAATGCCCAAGACCCCCTCTTTGGGGATGGGTAAAAGAGTGCTTATCCCTTCCCTTATGGGTAGAATATAAAACCCAGTTGAGGAGAGGGGATAAGATGTTAGACATTTCATAGCCTTTGAGGTAACCTTCCCTGGTGGCTCAGATGGTAAAGAATCCTCCTGCAATGCAGGCGACCTGGGTTCGATCCCTGAGTTGGGAAGATACCCTGGAGGAGAGCATGGCAACTAACTCCAGTATTCTCGCCTGGCGAATCCCCATGGACAGAGGAGCCTGGTGGGCTACAATCCATGGGGTCACAAAGAGTCGGACACGACTGAGTGACTAAGCGCAGTACAGCACATGCCTCTGGTACTTTCTCAGGTAGATGGGAAATGGTGCTTTCCTCAAGTCTTTATTTTTCCCATATTTGCTACTCTAGTTTTTCTCATCTTCACCTTCTGCTAGGTGACCAGGCCCCAAACCCACAAATCATCCTGGACTTTTCTCAGTATCTCAGGGGATGGGTCAGCTTCTCTGGGTCTGGCCCCCTCAATTGCTTTCTAACCATTTGCCCCTGTACATCCACACTGGTGGCCCTCTCACCTACCCCATTAGAATATTCCAGGTATTCCCAGCCTCAGATCCGCTCCAGTCCAGATAACCTCCAGTCAATCATCCAAGCCTTGCCAGGACAATTTTATAAAACAAAAAGCTGGAAGTGTCACTCTTCTGTTTCAAATCATTCAATCATTCAGAAAAAGCTTGAAATCTTTGTTTTAGAATATGAAGCTCCATTTTAGCTTCTTCTCCCCTTTGCCCATGAATATCAGGCACCCTGTCTAGGCTCTCACTGGCAGTTTCTCACACATGACCTGCACAAGCACCAGAGGGCTCCCAGAGATCTGGGCTGACATGGTCCTTCCAGGGCTCTGACTTCGATGCCCGGCATGTGACATCCATAGCTCCTGTTTTAGGTCCCATCACCAAGATCACTCATCAAACTCCATGGTAATTGAGGATTTATTTCTCAGGTGATCAAGAAGCAATTATGTATAAGTTAAATTAGGTTCTCAGGTCTTAGCATGGTGCCTGACACACTGTAAGTGCTTCATACACATCGAAAAACAGTAAAATTCTTGGTGACTGAAGCTATTAGTATTTTTGGTGACACATTTCCTAGAGTCCAATCTGAAAGTAATGTGAAATTTCTGAATTTCATTCCTGACTCAACTCTGGATATGTGTTTTGGCCCCTTCTCCATACACAGAACATGGGGTCTTTAAGATTTCCTGAAAGCCTTCCTAGTGCCAACCCTAATTCCAGTAAAGCTTTGAGCCCAGGGAACCTTGTAGTTCTATTTCATTTTTTTCTGGGTAACACAAATTAGTTGAGGCTATGGGCTCATCTCCTTCTGTGGATCCTAACGTCCTTTCTGGAGACTAGTTATAAATGATTGTTTATCCAGCATTTCCTTCTTCTCTTCTAAGTCCTTGCTGGTGAGCTGGGGTGTTGATCTGTATATTCTTGCCATCAGTTCTTCACTCACTGTGTCCACTTAAATAAGGAAGTGTACCTTCTCTGGGATATAGGTCCTACTTTGGGAGTTGTGTTTCATGGTTGCGTTTGGAAAGGGAGAAATGGAGGGTGCTACCCTTGAGATATCTCTCGGCAGCATTTGAATATGTCAGACTTCCCAAGATTCACTCACAGGACAAGATGCCTCCCGGCCCATAAGCTTTTTACAGCTCGCGTTTGTGAAAACTGGTGATACCCCTGATTTCAGTCATAAATGAATCAGTGGTTTGAAACTAATTTTAGCAAAGAAGCAATTTACATATAGTGTGTAATTTTTTCATCTTGTTCTGATTCAGAATTCCTTTGGGTTTTCATTTTTATATCCCATCACATGGTTTTCATAATAATCAAAAGTTACAAAACCTTAAAACAAAGGTATGTTTTCTTTTATGAGCATTCTTTGCTTCGTCTCAGTGCGATTAAAAAGAAAAAGGATTATGACCTGGTTGTAGGATGAATAAGAAAAACAGTTGATTATTAGAATTATTATTAAAACCCAAGTGTCCCTAAAAGAGGCACAGAGTATTAACTAAGAAACGTTGGGGTTATGGAAAAAATGGGGCTCCAGCTTTGCTCCTGTGTAAAAGTATTCTTGGTAAGAGGTTACAAAATGTCAGGGTATTGATGTTACGATTTGACTAAGACTTTCAGAACTATCAGTTAATCATCATTTCAACCCCAGAATGGATTTAATAGCTGTTAGTGGATTCTCTCCTCTTCTGGATTCATTTCCAACTCTTTCCATCCATTTTGGTTTATACCCCTTCCTCGGGTGGTTGGCTTCGAGAATATGTAACTCTTCCAACTTAATTTTGCAAGGGGCTCCAGTGCCCAGCTGCTCAGACAGTGAGCTTCTGTGTGTGGGTCAGGACTCACCTTTAGCTTTTAAGACCTGTCTTGCTGTAATTTTTAAGAAACTTTAGATTGTTCTCGCTTAATGAGTGCCTGCCTTGTTCCAAGCATGGAACTATGAACTCTTGTCTGTGTAAGTAAGTTCATGTGGAAAAGTAAACACCTGTAGAATAGAATCATTATGACTATTATAATTGATTGAACAGAAAAATAATAGTAAGCTCATTTCAGAAATAGATTTCTTTTAGTCACTTGCCTGTAGACATTTGCCTCGTCTTCACTTAGCCTATGTTAATACACCATTAGACAATACTGCACTATAAAGGGAGTTGATTGTGTTCTTTTCTTTTTTTTTTCAGACTGTAAAGATTAATGCTTCCCATTTGGGTTTAGTCTTATTTGGGAAGCAGGAGATAGATTACTTGATGTGGTTCAGTATACTTGCATTAACTTTCTGTTCTTATACATCATACGTTTGTTTACCATTATAGAAACCCATTAATGTATTTTTAATTTTTAAAAATTGTATACAGTTTTTAAATATTACTTTCCATTTACAGCTATCAGAAAATATTGTCTATATTCTGTGTTGTAAAGTGTATCTTTGAGCCTGTCTTATACCCAGTCATTTGTACCTTCCACTCCCCTAGCCTTATATTGCTCCTCCCCCACTGGTAACCACTGGTTTGTTCTCTGTATCTGTGAATCTGCATCTTTTTGGTTATATTCATGATTTGGTTATATTTTTTAGATTCCACGTATAAGTGATATCATATAGTACTTGTCTGTCTTTGATTTATTTCACTTAGCATAGCATTATACCCTCCAAGTCCGTCCATGTTGCTGCAGATGGTAAAATTTATTCTTTTTGTGGCCGAGTAGTATTCCATTGTAGAGAAGGAAATGGCAACCCACTGCAGTGTTCTTGCCTGGAGAATCCCAGGGACGGGGGAGCCTGGTGGGCTGCCGTCTATGGGGTCGCACAGAGTCGGACACGACTGAAGCGACTTAGCAGCAGCAGCAGCATTCCATTGTGTGTACATCTTCTTTATCCGTGTATCTATTCACGAACACAGGTTGCTTCCATATCTTGGCAGTTATAAATAATGCCACTCTGAACACTGGGGTGCATGTATTTTTTCAAATTAGTGTTTTCAGTTTTTTTGGATGTATACTCAGGAGTGGAATTTCTAGGTCAAAAGGTAATTCTGTATTTAGGTTTTTGAGAAACCGCCATACTGTTTTCCACAGTGGCTGCAACAATTTGCATTCCTACCAACAGTGTACGAGAATTCTCCTTTCTCCACATCCTTGTTGACATTTGTTAGTGTTCTTTTTGATGATAGCCATTCTGATGGGTGGGAGGTGTTATACGGAAACCCATTTTGAAAAGTGGTTTTGTTGTCCACAGTAGAGCACATCCCTTGAGTTTGTTTATTTGATACCTTTTATGATGGTTCGATTGACATTGTCAAATAAGGAATGCTTTCATGGTGAATCTTTTTCTGCTGTCTTTTTATTTCCCGTGTGACTGTATATGAAGTCAGCTGATTCATTCTTAATTTTTACAGATTTTTACATGAGTTAGCCCAGATCCCTAATTTTGCTGAACGTGCCCAGTGCATAATCTTCAGATCTGTCTTTTCTGAGGGTATCACTGCCTTGCACCGAAAGGTAGAGATCATCACACGAGCTTCTAAGGTATGTTTGCTGCCTAATTCAAGGATAACTTTGCCTTTCTTGGTGGTGGAAGAGGGAGTGGAGAGTGGGAAAGATCAACCTGAGTCCCTATGTAGAAAACTTTTTGCCTTAAGATTGTGTATTTCCCTGTGACGATTATCCCATAAGTTTGTGTGCATGTAGGTGAATGAGTAAGAAAGGAGATGCAGATTGATAGAGGATAAAGAGGGAGAAAAAAATAACACTTTTACAGATTTCTCACCTATTCCAAATACCTCCCAATATACATACTGGCCACTTCAAACCAACCTTAATAGTATAGTGTGTTTTCTACTCTAAGAGTGCAAGAGATTTGCCTTAAACCAATGCACCAGATCATCTGAAATGTGTTTACATAGTGAAATAGTGTAAGAAGATTCCAGAGACTTGATAAATGAAATAAATAATTATGGCAATGAGTGATGGGCCAATAAATTTTTGCTGGCTTCATCCCACTGGTGTTCTTTATAAATTCTTCAACTTGGCATTTTCTCCCAGTGACCTACATCCTTAACCACATGATGATCCTCCATAAATACTGTAGAGTTTAGTTGCTTATTTGAAGGCATATTTTTTTTTCCCTTCTAAGACATAAAAGATTTCAATAAAGAAAGCATAAATATCACCAAGGTGTATAATATGCACCTTCTAATAATGCCCTAAAAAGCAGGAACAGAGGTCAACTTGGAGCTGTACTTGGTTTTCTGTCTTTACCCTGAAATAAAGGAAAATAAAGTTGACTGAAATTATAGAGAAGGGAGAAAAGTATCAATTTGAAAATTTGCACTTGGAGCCAAAGAATGAGAAAGAGGTGAAACAAATGAGAGAGGAAGCTGAAGAAACCCCAAGAAGCTTGAAATTGTAATAGTTAACAGACAAATCAGCAAGCGCTTAATAAACAGAGCCTGTGACCTCGAAATACATTATTGTAGTTCACCTCTGAGGGTTATTTCCAGGGATAAGGAAGAATAGGCATGCTGTTGTATCTACCCAACATTTAACTATGCTGTTTATATACAGACAGTGTCCAAAACCAGATTCTCAAATGATCTTAAAACCTTTTGTATTTAGAAGCCATCAAATACAAAACCTAACTGTAATAACTCTCTTGTTTCAATTTCTGAATCCCTTAAAATAAGTATTTAAAAAATAAAATTGGCTCAAATAGAAATGTAATATTTAATATTCAGTGTTAAAACATGTACAGTTTGTAATTCATTGAAAGGATAAAACATGATGGCTGTTAACATTTTTTTTTAAGACACTTAGCTTAATGAAGTGTATTTTCTGTTTCACCAATTGTAAATCCTATTGGTAACAGGCCAGCAAACAGACTATCAGGTGCTTGGTGAACATTTGTTGTTAAATGAACATAGGTGCTTTTGGAGTTCAGCCTCATAATAATTATTATTTTTTTCCCAGGGCTTGCTGCACATGAAGAGTGTAAAAGATATTTTAGCTCTCATTCTGGCTTTTGGAAATTATATGAATGGAGGAAATAGGACTCGGGGACAAGCAGATGGATATAGCTTAGAAATTCTGCCCAAACTCAAGGACGTCAAAAGTCGGGTATTTATTTTTCATATGAGTTTCTGTGATCTGCCATCATTTTCCTTCTACCCTTTCAATTTTTTTGTTTTAAGTATCCCTAGTTGTTCCATTCATCTCTATCTTCCTCCTAGCAGTACATTTTTTTCTTTGCTTTCTTTTGAATACAGGTTTTTCGTGTTTGATCTTCTTTTGACGAAAAATTCCCAACATTCATTTGCTTGAAAGCACACAGTTAGATGTTGAACTACCATGAGAGGATAAAACAGATAGTGTACAGTATTAGCCATAGCACAAGACTTGAATCTGTTTGAATTTGGTGTTAGCTACTTGTAATTTACTCACCCCTGAGTAGGGAGCGATGCCGAATCACCAAGGGAGCTGAGCGTTTGAATTATCCTTTGGTCCACAACAATTGGACTGGGGGGTCCACTGTCAACCCCTCTGAGCCTGATTATCATTTGGCTCCACACCCCTGCAGAGCTCTCTTTAGAAACAAGCAGCCCATAGCTAGGCGTCCCTGTCGGGGCAGGGAGGGGGAATGGAGGGAGGGGAAACACAGAGGCAAATTAGAGTTAGACCCACGTGAACAAGACACAAAGGCTGCCTTGTGGGAGGGCTCGCTCTCCCCTGGAGTCCCAGGGTCATAAAGTGGCAGGGTGTTCCTTTTAAGCCATCTTGATTGTTTTTCATGCCATTAAGAACACACATTTTTTGAGAGGTGGGAAGGGAGGGATGGTTTTTCTGTTCTGCTCCCTGGTTCTCTTTAGCACTCCCCTTCCTCCTCCTTTCTTGGCTTTATGCCTGAAAATATTGAGATAGTCTTTTGGTTGGTTGGTTGCATGTCTTAGCCATTACCTCAGAGGTCTTATGGATTGATTATCTGTTTGGGTTTTCTCCCCCTCAAAGGAAAAGTGTAGTGTCATTTCTTTCTATAGATGCCATTAAAAATGAATGGGACAAGGAGGAGAATTTCACCAGTATCAAACAGAATCAAGACTAGGTATCAGAAAAGTATAAGAGTTACAAAATGAGATTTCAGTTCTTTGACTGTATACTATGGCAGAGTCTCATGTGAAGGATATTCATTTAAGCTTCTCTTTTAAACCTAGGATAATGGGATTAATCTGGTGGACTACGTGGTGAAATATTACTTGCGTTACTATGATCAGGTAAGAAATGGCATTATGTGGAAAACTGCACCTAATGGAGTTTCAACTCCTTCACATCATTGGCATTCAGAAATTGGATGATGGCTGGATGGATGAATTTCAAGTCCAACATAGAATTTGAGAGCTCTCCAGCCTCCTTGGTTTACAGATGGGAACACTGAAGCCAAGAGAATTTAGTTGACTCTTGTGAAGGGAAGCATTATTCAGTACAAATCTACTGCCTCCTAATCTACTATGTAACACAGCTTCAGAGAGATCCCTAGTCGTCTCAGCGCCTTCTGACCAGGTTGTGAGGGTTCCTGTGAAACCTATATCCATTCAGTAATTGGTTATATTTGAAACTAGATTCTGGGCTGCAGACCAAAATTTAGGAACTTAATATGCAGTAATACCCAATACTTTATCAGCAGTGTTCATTGGTGAACAAGTTAAAGATGTGGAATTTAAATCCATCTTCCCTGCTTAAATTACACTGGCCATTAGAAATAAAAATTTCTGTGAGAATCCACCTGAGCACCATTTTCTATGTTTTATTCCTTCTCATTAAATCGAGAACAAGGAGTCCTAGCTTTGAGAAGAAAGAGGTACTATTGTAAGTTGTTGAGAAACCTAGCAGTCAGTAAATGGAAAAAGTCTTGGGAAAATGTTGTCAGGAGTCCCACTTAACTATCCACAAAGGCAGAGTTTTTCCTAGGTAGCGAGGGAAGAAAAGTCAAGATTCCAGGGCGTCCTTTTCAAAAGGCCTTCAATTTCATGCAGAGGACAAGCTAAGCGCTGATGAAGCCTTTCATCATCTGTCCTCCCCTCCTGGTGGGTTTATCTGACTGACTGTAATGTAGGTGCTTGATACATACTTACTGAGTTGAATATACTGTAAATATCCACAAACATGTAGTCAGTAGCATCTGTGAAGAATTAGATGAATGGAGGTGACAGATGTTTTCTGGTAGAGCAGTACAGGTGTGTTGAGCTTGAGGCAATGTTTGTGCACCCACAGTTCTGACAATAGGTACCAAAGTGGCAGAAGAACTCTCCTGAAGAATCTTGGGGTGACAGTTCAAAGTTGACATGAGCAGATTTATGCATAGTCTCTATCTCAGCCATGCTTCCTACACAGATGCACTGTGTAGGAAGGATAACATTTGCCTATGGAATTTGGCTCCTGATGAAGAGAGCTGAACCCAGTGGAATCAGCTTCACAGAGGAAAATGTTAAAATCCAATAAGATTAGTTTCAGAAATCCTAAAGGAAATCAACCCTAAATACTCATTGGAAGGACTGATGCTGAAGCTGAAGCTCCAATATTTTGGCCACCTGATGTGAAGCGCCAACTCATTGGAAAAGACTCTGATGCTGGGAAATATGAGGGCAGGAGAAGGGGGTGACAAAGGATGAGGTGGCTGAATGGCATCACCAACTCAACGGGCATGAGTTTGAGCAAACTCCAGGAGATAGTGAAGGACAGGGAAGCCTGGTGTGCTACAGTCCATGGGGTCACAAAGAGTCAGACACTACTTGGCAACTGAACAATAGGATGGTCCAGTTTAGGAAAAATAAGAAGTCAACAACTGTGTGGTGCTCTCCCAGTTTTTCACTGAGCAGAATGAATATCACTCAAGAGTGTAGGATTATGTGATTTATAAAATGATCCCTT
>NW_011494769.1:1708587-1715764 GCF_000754665.1 Bison bison bison
GCAATTAGCAGAAGAAAGGTGACTCTTGCTTCAAGCTTCCTTCTACTCATGGATGATTTTTGGTTCAAGTTGAGGTCTATGTGAAGTTTAAAGAAACCCTTCTAGGGCCATGTCTTTTGAACTCTTAATTGAGCAACTTTCATAAGAGCTGCTGCTGCTGCTGCTAAGTCAGTTCAGTCATGTCCAACTCTGTGCGATCCCATAGACGGCAGCCCACCAGGCTCCGCCATCCCTGGGATTCTCCAGGCAAGAACACTGGAGTGGGTTGCCATTTCCTTCTCCAATGCATGAAAGTGAAAAGTGAAAATGAAGTCGCTCAGTCGTGTCTGACTCTTCGTGACCCCATGGACTGCAGCCCACCAGGCTCCTCCGTCCATGGGATTTTCCAGGCAAGAGTACTGGAGTGGCGTGCCATTGCGTCCTCTGCGTAAGAGCTACTACTAAGCTGATTTGCTCAGCAGCATTTTCTCTTTTTCTACCTTAAAAAAAAGAAGAAGAAACTGAGACTGAATCTGATAAAAAGTTTTGAAGACTAGAAAGAGACATGCATGAGTTCTTCCAATGTTGATTACCGTGGAATTTTGTGGCAAGCATCTTAGATGTTGTTCCATCTTGGCACTCATACTAGGGCACTGCTTCCATTGTTTTTTAGAGCAGTAACATAAGGAAAGTAAAAAATAGTACACTGATCATGTAAAATATTGTTCTGATCAAATGAGGAAAACCACTTTCTTCTAGCATTACAAATGGGGCCAGATGTCTTAAAGGAAGATGGAAGGACCCAGGGAATTCTTGAAATCACAAGAAAAGAGGGTAAGAAGGTAGATGACCCCTGTCCAAGATGCATACTTCCCAGAACAGTGTTCTGTAAGCTGTCTGTAATAGTGCCACAGTTTATTGGTAGACCTGATGGTGAGTACTCAACTGAGAACAAGACATAATTCCTGCCTCCAAAGTGTTCATAGTCTACTGGGGAAGACACCAAGCTAACAAGGCAATTTTTAAATTAATGTTGATAAGTGCTGTGATACGGGAAGTAGCGGGGGCTCTTGGAAACATCCAGGTGCTGGAGTTCTGGGGAGAGCTTTAAGGAAATGCTGTTTTGAGACTTGAAGAAGTATGAACCAGGACGTTTGAGGAGGGCCTGGGGAAGGATTTGGAAAGAGACAGTTTTGTAGACAAAAGTCTACAAGCAAGAGATTGTGGCCTGTTCTTTTATTTTTTGAAAGTGAGGGAGTTAGAGATAGGAGAAGGGAGAAATCAGGCTGGAGATGGAGACAGAGGCCAGATCATAAAGTGCCTTGTAAAGCAGTTGTAGAGTTTGGAATTAGTCCTAATGGCAGTAGGGAAGATGGAATGTGAAGGAGAGCTGGCAGAGTACTCTGTGTGGAGAGAAGCATAAGCGAAGACGGCCTGAGATATGTAGGACACAAAGCTTACATTGAACAACTCGGGAGAAAGCAGGCTGGACTGGAACAGATAGTTGAGGCTCTGCTTCTCCCTGTGTGCCTACAGGTTGTGCACCTCTGGATGTCTCTCTGCTGAGATCCTCTCTTAGCTGTAGTTGTGACGTTTGTCAGCACTCTACACAGCCACGCCTTTGTAAATACCTACTAAGATAGCTCTTGCCTGGTGGCTCAGACGGTAAAGAATCTGCCTGCAATGCAGGAGACCCAGGTTCAATGCCTGGGTCGGGAAGATACTCTGGAGAAGAAAATGGCAACCTACTCCAGTATCCTTGCCTGGAGAATTTCATGGACAGAGGAGCCTGACAGGCCACAGTCCGTGGGGTTGCAAAGAGTTGGACACGACTGAACAACTAACTTTATACTTCCAAGGCAAGCAACATTAGGAGAATCTTTACAAATGTGTGAAGAATTTGATCGCACATGTGCACACAAACACATGCACGAGCTTTAAACTGCAGAGGAAGGTAGGTAAGAGCATAAATGAGTGCAGTTGTTCTCCCACTTCAGTGCTGCCTAGTCCAGTAGCTTCTAATTCACACCCACGGGCATACCCCAAAGATGAGTTATCTAATTGCTACCATGTGAAGCTCAACAGGGACTTTCAGTTTAAGCACTTTCATGTGTTCTTCCTATACCTTTTTTCCATGGGAATAGAGGGTCTAAGATCAGGACCTATCTGACTATTTTCTCTTTGATTCGAGAGTCAAATTAGAACCCAGCCCAGGGACTTGCCTGGCAGTGCAGTGTTTAGGACTCCCAGGTTCCACTGCGGGGTGCGCGAGTTTGATCCCTGGTTCAGGAATTATGAGCCAACATGCTGTGAGGCACGGCCAAAAAAATATATTAATTAAAAAAATTAAAACCTCAGCCCATGCCATAGCCGTAGCCTTGGCCTCAGTGCCAGTAAGACCAAAATGATAGTACAAAAGACGTAAAAGCACGTCAAAGTAACCAGTCCAAAGTTAGGAATAGCAGGGGATCTTTGCTATGATTCTTATCCGACTATCCAAAAAAAAGATGTTTTGGAATTTCAACTGAACGTGACAATTGAGAAGTATAATGTACTTTTGTTTACCATCTATTCTAGGAAGCAGGAACAGAAAAGAGCGTTTTCCCCTTGCCTGAACCACAGGATTTCTTCTTGGCTTCTCAAGTCAAATTTGAAGACCTTATAAAAGATTTGAGAAAACTGAAGAGGCAACTAGAAGGTAATGGGAACTGTTCTGTTATTATGATCATAGATATTTTTTAAATGGTTGAAGAGGATGATATCTCTCTGGCTCGTGGAATGGAATTGTTGAGAGTTCAGTTACCACAGTCTTCGGGACACTCGCATCTCTGTGTACCATTTGGAGTCACTTTATTTACACATCTTTCTCTTTTGTTAATCAGTGGGTACTACATATGTATCTTGTTACCTATATTTTCCAACATGTAATAGATATAATTTTAATAATAATAATTACAGCAACTCTTTTTTTTTTTTAAATTCTTACTGTGATCTTATATGATTCTTCTAACTAGGGTAAGAAGGTAAAGGTAACCCAAATAAGCAGGAACTACACTAACTCCATTTTATAGATGAGAAAAATGAGGCTTAGAAAAGTTATATTCACACAGCCAGAGGCAGATTAAATCTAATTAGAAAATCTCATGCCTTGGGTTTTCTAAGCTAGTTTACTATGCTGCCTTATCTCTCCTTCTCTCTTGCTGTCATGCAAAATGCACACTCACATTCCTATATATTTTGTTTATGTATATAAGTTTAATAGTGATGGCAAGACCCACAGTAAACAGTCTATTTTAGTTTAATTTACATTTTTAATTATCCAAAACAAAATGCTGAAAGCCCTTTTTGGCTTTTTTAAAAGGTGAAAATATGTCTCTGTTGGGCAGGAATTTTCCTTTGGCATCTCTCAAGTCTTGTGTTTTCACAGTGGAGACATCTCCTTGTCCAAGAATATAAATACTTGCCTCAGAGCTTGTATAACTCCTATTGAAGAGCTCTGCGGAGGATTTAGGGAGCGTGTTAATGTGGAAATGGAGCCCAGAGCGCCAAAAGCAGAGCTTGAGGAAATGAAGAGCTTGCACCAGGAATATTTTTACACTAAGACATAAAATAAACATTTTAAAAATGTTTATTGTGAAAGAGTACTCAGAAATCTAAGTCTTAGACGGAGGACAGCTTGGAAATGCAAGTAAAGTGGGAAAGATCTGCTCCCGGTGGCAGGGCGAGCCATTTATTTTTACTTTAGGCATAAAACTTACTTAAATAAGGATGGTGGTTACAACTGAATATTTTTACCTTGTAAATGATTTTTAAAGGAACATGTGGAGTTTCTTTTTCCTCCTGTTGATGTGGTCAAGAGTGTGAATTCAACCAAATGGATGTTTTGTCCAGGAATGTGATCTGTGAACACATGATCATTCTTTTTCCTCTCCTCAAAAACAGTTTTTTTCCTTGACTGAGATGAGCTTGATTCTTATTGTAAGAAAGCAGAGTAAGCCATCACATACCAGTATTTTTCTGTCCCTCTTCAATGGCAGAATTAGGGCCAGGCCAGTCTTCAAGGTAGCTGTTGCAGTAGCAGAGAGGACCTATGCTTGTGTCGTACATGTGTATGTTAGATGTTTAGGCTCCTCTGTCCATGGAATTCTCCAAGCAAGGATATTGGAGTAGGTTGCCATTTCCTTCTCCGGGGGATCTTCCTGACCCAGGGATCGAACCCACATCTCTTGTGTCTCCTGCATTGGCAGGCCGATTCTTTACCATCTGAGCCACGAGGGCTGTCCCTGACTGCCCATCCTCTCTCTCTCTCGGTCCTTGTGAAACCACGGCCTGCCCTCTCCTGTGGTCTTTGAGCAGAAACCTGATCTGTATTGGATCTTTCCTCTTCGCCTGCTTTCCCTCCATGCGCTCTCTCTTATCAGGCATCCTGGCTCGGCCCCCTGCCTTTGATGTCTCTGTGTATTTGATGATAAATAACAAAAGGAAAAGAAGAGTGAATTCGGAGGACAGTGGAGAGGCAGGAATGTACCTTACTTTCTCTAGGGTGATCCGTGGTGTCACTCCAGATCTCTGAGGACTCAACTGATAGGTTCCTCAGGCAATTTTAAGGACATACAGGAACTTCTGAAGCTGGAGGAGCTGCCTTATGCAGGAAAGCTGAACAATACCTCAGCTATTTTTCTTCTTTGCATGGCATGTCATCAGAAGACATCAAGTTCACCACCAAGGCAAATGAGGAAAGCGGGGCTGCCCCACACACATTGAATATTTAAACAAAAATGCCCTGCTAATCTTTAGAGATGCCAGTGTTTTTAATACATGAAAGGTACCTAGTAAATATTTAAAGAAAATACAGACCATTGGTTCTCTAATGAATTTCTTGTTCTTCTAAATCCCATCTGGCAAGATGGCCAGAGTCGTGGCGGCCCGTTTCATCTCCCGTCCCCATTCAGGCTTCAGCTCCGTTTCCATAAGGCCTGGGTGTGAGCCGAGATTGAATGTTTAATTGAAAAGGACATAATTTTCACACATACAGCAAAGATTTGATGAGGCTTTGAGGTTTATTGTAGCCATTAAAATGTCGTGGCTGCTGGCAAAACCCCAGAAAATGTCTAAAGCTAAACCAGATGTGATTAGCAAATCTCAAGAAGGCTCAGGCCTTAGTTCTCTGGGCAGCCATAGACTTTGAAAAGAAAATCATCTTGGGTAGCAAGAACCACACACACCTTAACAATGGAGTGGAAGTTAAATGATGGTTTTTGGTTGTATAGATGTTGCTGATAGCAGTAGAGATTGTCAATGAGATTATTGTCTCTTTCCTAGAGACCAGAAGTTCCACCAGTAGTTTTATGTAGGAAGACATAGCAGGGAATTGAGGACAGTAGTATACGTTACAATTTATTGTGTGATTATTATCAGGTACTTTCCATAGAGCATCTCTTTAAGCCTTTACAATGATACTGTGAAGCAGATACCGTTATACAGTCCTCACAAGAGGAGGAAACGGAAGTTCATGGTGCTAAGGTGACCTGCCAGGTTACTTCACAGCTGATGACCTAGTCGTATTTTGAAACTAGATATGACTCTGAGGTCTGTTACTCATGACTTATCCTGCTGCTGCCCCAGAAGTCTCCATAATCTGGTCAGAGGTCACAACAGAAAGATACATATTCCTAGAAGATGCATAGAGCCTCATAAGGAAACAAATGGCAGAATTAGTGGGTGAGTGTGTGTGTGAGCCCAAGAACCTGCTCCAACTAAGTACATATTGATAGACCCTCAGATCACTTAGAGACATGGGAAAGAGCTTTGTGTGTGGGCTGGGGTTACATGGTTGGAGGAGACAGAGGAGAGATGGGTTATCAAGGTGAACAGTACTGCACAGGATTAGGAACTCAGACTTTAGAGTCAGAGATATACTTTCTACTGGCAACCCATTCCAGTATTCTTGCCTGGGAAAATCCCAAGTTTGCAACTCCAGGAAGTGTAGCCCTGCCAGGCTCTTCTGTTCATGGGATTTTCACAGGCAAGAATACTGGAGTGAGTTGCCATTTCTCTTCCAGGGGATCTTCCCAACCCAGTGATCGAATCCACATCTTTTGTGTCTCTTGCATTGGCAGGCAGTTTCTTTATTGCTAGTGCCACCTGGGAAGCCCAGATAAAAAGTATTATTTCACCTGAATTTTTATTTTTTAAGGGCAATTCTAACACCTGCATCATCAGAGGTAATGAATGCATAGTCCCTTAGTAAGGAAAGCTTCAATATAGCTGATTAACAGTACACACCTTTTACTGGAAAACAGATACCTTGTGGAAACAGGCCCATAGTGTTGAGGGCCAGCTGACTGTGTTCGTGGAGAACCCAATTCCCAGAGCACTACAGAACAAGTTCTTGGTGATCGTGAATGTGTTCTTTGTCTTGCTTATTGTCATACATCCCTTAATCAAACAGTAATTTTTATTTCTCTGATACTTTGTTGATGTAAGTCATACCTGGGAGCAAGCAACCGGAATAACTGCTCTCTGTCTCATCCCTTGACCTTGCTTGCTAGCTAGCAGTTTGAAGGTACTCTTGCAAACCCATCTGTCATGGGCAGAGTAATGGCTCCCAAAGATGTCCAAACCCTGCTCCCTGGAGTCTGTGACTTTATTACCTTACATGGCAAAAGGGGACTTTGCCGACCTTGAGATGGGGAGATTATCCCAGACTAGCCAAGTGGGCCTAATCTAATCACACAGATCTTTAAATGAATCTTTAAAAGCTGACAACTTTCTCTGAGGTCAGCGGGAGATACTACAGTAGAATGATCAGAGAGATGCAGTGTTGCTGGCTTGGAAGATGGAGGAAGTGGGCAGTGAACCAAGGAATGTGGGAAGCCTCTAAGGCTGGAAAAGGCAAGGAACAGATTCTCCCTAGAGCCTCCAGAAGGGAATGCAGCCCTGTCAACACCTTGATGTCAGCTCAGTGAGACCCATGTCAGACTTCTAACATACGAAACTATGAGGTAATATATTTGTATTGTTTTAAGCCATTTAAGTCTTCGGCAATTTGTCATAATAGCAATAAGAAACAAACACGCCATGAAATGCATTCTTTCTGATTGTGCCTGTTAAAACCAGTCACACACACATGCACGCACGCATGCACGTGCACGAACACACACACACACACACACACACACACACACACCCCATTGCT
>NW_011494769.1:1715864-1731476 GCF_000754665.1 Bison bison bison
CCCCCATTGCTGAGGCCCTAGATGTAGGATTCCCCAGCTAGTGACTCTCACCAGTATTGCATGAAATGTGAATTGGTGCTCTCTAAAAAAAAACCTGGAAATGCTGTATACTGAAAACACATCACAAGGATACAGTCACATGAACTTACTCAAGGTTCTTGGAAGTCCTGCAATTTTCAAAAAAACAAACAAAAACAAATAGGTTTAGTCCTGTTTGAAGCAAGATTTCTCAAAACGTCAAACATTTTTTTTTTCTTTCACTGAACATACTTAGTATATGTCATAGAATATGTTTTCCGTTAAATACAGTTTAAGAAGAATGGATGTTGATATTGCTGTTACTTCTTAATATAAAGAACACAGCTGTTGGTTAAATGGTCATTCCTGGATGATCTTCGTAGGTGTAACTGTGATAAAGAGCCCTATACAAGCACGCTTCATACTCCCTAGCCTCATTACTCTACATGGGTTTGTTATCCACATAAACAAATATAGTAGAATAGGTCACATCCTCTCTGATGTCTTGATGCTTGAAAGCCAAAATGAACAACTTTAGTATTACTCAAAATTATTCTAGTATGATATCATTGCCCCCAAATCCACATTTGTGTGACGTGATCCAATTTTATTATTATTATTTAAATAATTATATTGTTATTTAAATAATTATAAAAATTGTTTCTGGGTTGCAAAGTAGAACAGCCAATTTTTTTTTTGTTGTTGGAAAGGGTAGGAACTCTTCAGATAGGTGTTGAGAAGTCAGCCTATTATGAAAAGTTTAAGGATAAAAATAAATTGCCCTTAATAGCTAAGAAAACGTACTTGGTATCCCCTATCATTAAGGGTAGGATATTTGATCAACTAACTATGTACTAAATCTTGACTTGAAAATGATGCATTATTAACCCTGCTACCGCATATGTAATCAGTAGTTAGGCCTTCCCTAGTGGGCTCAGATGGGAAGGAATTTGCCTGCATTGAGGGAGACCCAGGTTTGATCCGTGGGGCAGGAAGATCCCCTGGAGAAGGAAACGGCTACCCACTCCAATATTCTTACACTCAGGGTAAGATAATCTAACTTGCTTGAGAATGTTGGCAGAGATGCAAGTGAGTATGTGTGTGTTCATGTGTGTTTTAAGATAATTCTGATGATGTTCTTTTCTCTAAACATTTTAGACTATATTTGAACATGTCCTTTCTTATGTATCACTTAGAAATATTTTGAAATACACTTACACAGTTTCAGAGAGGCAAAGAGTCTCTGTTAACTTTTTTGATATCTGTTATCACTCTATAAATGTTTATCCTTCAAATGTTTATCCTGAAATGTTAACTCTTTTAAGCCTTCTGTAAATGAGATGCTGTGTGAAATGTGTAGTCCAGGCATTCAATAAACACTGAAGTCTTTATTCTAAATTTGAATAGTAGTATGATATCTAACTTGACATTGAAATATATTCATCACTTCTTCGGACATTTTCAATCCCCATGTCCTTATTTTAGTAGAGTGACCAGATTAGCCCAGAAGGATCCAAATGAGCCTCTGTTTTGTATGAAATTAGTATCTGAATATTCTACCTCTAAAGCTAAGTTACAGAAGGATGTAAATTCATACATACATGAAAGTAACAACTTTAAAAAGAGATGTGTTTTGTTTTTGGTAGTTTTTTTTAACTATAGTCAGCATGTCTTCCAGATGAAGTTGGTAGATTGAACTCATTCACTTAGCTTCACTCCTTTCTAAAAGCCCACACAAAAACATTTAGAGGCACACAGTCAAAACCAATATAATCAGCTACAAGAGGAGGAATTAGGGAGGGAGCACACACATACACACATATAAACAGGAAATGAGAACATTTTCACGTGGTAAGTTGCTTATGACCCTGGACACAGACCAGTGTAGTGGCAATAGTTTAACAATTTGGATATGAATATGAAATCATACAATTAAAACTACTTTCAAAAACATAAGTTATAGTCAACTGTCAACGATAGGTAGCTAGATTAGTGAAGTTGAGGATCAATGATAGTCCATAAAACATTAATGCATCATTTTTAACAGTAATCTCTGAGTCAGCTCTACTATTTACATGTTGGAAGACCTTCCCTGTTTGAAACTACATAGTAAGCAGTAGACCGCCTTCCCTGCAAGGTGGAAACAATCCTCATCTTTAACTCACTTAACTTCATAAACAAATTAGTGTCTGGGCAAATACATTGATGAGATAGTATTAGTGAGGTGATGAGGGTGAGATGAGTTTGGAACTCTGAGCACTGATAGCATCAGAGAGGGAACCTGCCTGCGGGAAAGTTGGTGTCCCCAGTGATAAAGAGAGGGCAGACCGTGAGTTACCAGAACTTATACTTCATCTTGCCCTTGACTACTTTTTAACTTGGTAAATGTTTAACTTGGAATAGTGTGTGGTATCCATCCCTCTTCCTATTACTATAGTTACTGAAGAATTGACTGAGAGATGAAGAGAAATGCTAATAACCAGTGCTGTTAATCTAATGAATATTCCAGTTTGTTCCACTGGAGGCAGGAGGAAGGATCCTGTCTCCCTCACGGCCATGTTGACGCCTCCCCAGCCAGGGTCTGTCCAACTCTTGGATGAAAGTATGGTATTTTGCAGACTTAGTACTGTTGAGCCCCACACAGAACTTGAGAAAAGTGATGGCCTATTGATATTATCTCAGGAAGCAAAAAAGACCAGTTAAAGAAGGTCTGAAGTGGCTGTTCCCTTGAATTTGCAATAGACAAGGTTGGGAGCCTACCAAGCAGTGGGTGGAGGGGATTTCAGGGTAGCATTCTGCGCTTCATGCATATAATATGGGGGTACCCTTAGTGTTGCCAAATCTAGTAAATGAAATCCAGAAGGCCCATTTAAATCTGAATTTCAGACAAACCAGACTTTTACAAAGTGTGTTTCAAATAATGCACAATACTTACACTAAAAGAATTATTCCTTGATTATCTCAAATTCACATTTAACTTGGTGTCCCAGCTTTTTATCTGACATTTCTGTAGAGAGTTTAAAAGCAATAATAAAACCAACTGAAATTTAGTTCCTTTTATTGAAGTATAGTTGATTTACAATGTATTAATTTCTGCTGTACAGCAAAGTGATTCAATTATATAAATGTATATTCTTTATCATATTTTTTAAAATTATGGCTTATCACAAAATATTGAGTATAGTTTCCTATGCTATACAGTAGGGCCTTGCTTTTTTATCCATCCTTATATATATTAGCTTGCATCTGCTAATCCCAAACTCCCAGTCCTTCCCTCCACCATTCTCCCTCTCCCATAACAAGCACAAGTTTGTTCTGTATGTCTGTGAATCTGTTTCTATTTCATGTATGTGTTCATTTGTGTCATATTTTAGATTTCACACATAAGTGATATCATGGTATTTGTCTTTCTCTTTCTGACTTACTTCACTTAGTATGATAATCTCTAGGTCCATCCATGTTGCTGCAAATAGTTCGTTCTTTTTTATGACTGAGTAATATTCCATTCCAAGCTGGAATCAAGATAGTCAGGAGAAACATCAACAACCTCAGATATGGGGATGATACCACCCTAATGGCAGAAAGCGAAAAGGAACTGAAGAACCTCTTGATAAGGGTGAAGGAAGAGAGTGAAAAAGCTGACTTAAAACTAAATATTAAAAAAACTAAGATCATGGCATCCAGCCCCATTACTCCATGGCAATAGAAGGGGAAAAGTTGGCAGCAGTGACAGATTTCCTCTTATTGGGCTCTAAAGTCGCTGCAGGTGGTGACTGCAGCCATGAAATCAGAGGACAAATGCTTCTTAGTAGGAAATCTGTGACAAACCTAGACAGTATTTTGAAAAGCAGAGATCACTCTGCCAACAAAGGTCCGTGTAGTCAAGGCTGTGGTCTTCCCGGTGGTCACATATGGTTGTGAGAGCTGGACCATAAAAAAGGCAGTGTGCCAAAGAATTGATGCCTTCGAACTGTGGTGCTGGAGAAGACTCCTGAGAGTTCCTTGGATAGCGAGGAGACCAAACCAGTCAATCTTAAAGGAAATCAACCCTGAATACTAATTGGAAGAACTGATGCTGAAGCTGATACCCCAGTACTTTGGTCATCTGATGAGAACAGCTGACTCATTGGAAAAGTCCCCGATGCTGGGAAGGATTGAGGGCAGAAGGAGAAGAGGGTGTCAGAGGATGAGATGGCTGGATGGCATCACCAATGCAATGGACATGAACTTGGACAAACTCTGGGAGATGGTAAGGGACAGGAAGGTCTGATGTGCTGCAGTCCATGGGGTTGCAAAGAATAAGACACGACTGGGCGACTGAACAACAACAGTATTCCATTGTATATGTATACTATATCTTCTTTATCCATTTATCTATCAATGGACATTTAGGTTGCTTCCATGTCTTGGTTATTGTCGATAGTGCTGCTGTGAATATAGAGATACAGGTGTCTTTCTGAATTATAGTTTTGTCTGGATTTATGCCCAGGAATGGGGTTGCTGGGTCATAGGGCAACTCTACTTTTAGTTTTCTAGGAAACCTCCATACTGTTTTCCATAGTGTCTATACCAGTTTACATTCCCACCAACAGTGTAGAAGGGTTCCCTTTTCTCTACATGCTCTCCAGCATTTGTTATTTGTTGACTTTTTAATGATGGCCATTCTGACTGGTGTGAGGTGGTACCTCATTGCAGTCTTGATTTGCATTTTTCTAATAATTAGCGATATTGAGCATCTTTCCATGTACTTATTGAATATCAAAAAACACATCTCCCATGCATCCATCCTCAGGATGCTACCAGAGAATGTGCTTTACAATGAAATAGGAATGCAGAGGTGATAGGAAATGAAAAGTCCAGCAGAGAAGGGAAGTGATGGGATACTCCAGGGTAGACAGAGAGCCTAGATGACAGCCAGGCATGGAGAACATAAATTAGAAGGGAAATCATTCATTCTGAGGATGAGAGAGTTGGAAGGGGGATGTTTGGGACAGATAAATTAATAAAAATTTACATATCTCAGCTGGGACTGGAAGTTGTTTTTGTAAGTTTATAGTAATGGCAAAACTGAGTATCAGTCTAACCAAGTCATGGTATTAAGTACTACATCGAGAGGAAGCTCATGTGTGTGGTGGATGTGAGGGGAGGAAAGAGGACCAACATTTACAGTGCATAAAGAGAAAAATCAAAAGATGCCAGTAGCAGCTTGTTAAAGACATGCAGTTAAATGCTCAACTAAGCGGGTAAAATTGGTATAAATGGTTGCCTCTGGAGAGGAAGAATTGGGTGAAGTCGTTAGGCTGGATATTCATAGAATGCATAGCATCCATTTATTCTTTTAACTCTGTGCATGTATAACTTTGATAAATATACAGAACCAAAGATAACAATAAACCAAAGCATTTGTAGGTGGTAGTTTAGTTCAATTTCAACAGCAAAGGCTGGTGTGTTGATAGTACTGGCCAGGGTTTAAAAGAGATGCAGTTGAAAATATTATTTCTGCCTCTTCCTAACCATGGAATCAGTCCTGCAACTCTGACAAATCACTTAACCTCTGTGAGCCTCCCCTGGAAAAAGCAGAGCTGCTAACCCAGTCCAACTCAGAGGGAAATCGGAAGGGTCAGAGGATCAGATGGGTGAGGAGAGTACTTGGGAAGGTGTGGGAGGTATTATTTGAACTCATTGAGAAGCCGAGTAGTTTGCAATCTGCTCAGTTTGTGTTGGTGTGTCCTAGTAGAGAGAGGGGAATTGATCCATTAGGACAAGCCTGGCTAATTTATCACTCTTTAGGAAGCTCCAGAAAATGCGGCTGGAGTGATTATTGACCATGCCTAATTTATTGGCTCTTTCCTCCTTCGAAGCCCATTTGTCTGCAGCAGAAGTTTGCGAAGTCTGAACTCTGGTACAGGCTTGGATACATTAGCCAGAGTCCTGACTGTGTTGCCATGGTGTTAAAAATATTTAGTTTTGCAAGCAAAGTCTTTGAAATAATAAAAGAAAAACTTTGATATGATTTATTTTTGTAAAATGATTTCAACCAAACAGACCCAGGAACTGGGGTAAGGATTTCAGAAAGGCAATGGGTGTAAGATGTTGATCAGCATGGTGACTTCTGATGCAAAGCATTCAATTAAGCGCAGCACCGTGGGTAAAGGTCACGCGTTTCCCAAATGGAATGCCTTCAAAGACAAGTTGTGCAGAAAGGAGAGAGGATGCGGAAACTGAAACCTGATTCATCCGTTTAATTAATGGAAGAAGTCTGTGTTGTTCTTTGAAGCCATGATTGTGACATCTCTAGGTGGGAAGGATGACTTATGTTGTTCTGGTTTCTTCTTCTCAGTTTTCACTCTTGTTTCTATCGTTTATTTATAAATCAACACTGTTAATAAAATTCCTTTTCCTTGGACAAGCAATGAAATACTGAAGTCTGAGTCATAAGTCACGAATTCAAATCGTTGCTTCAGAAGCTGTGTAAGCCTTAGCAGGTCTCACCCTCCCATTTCTGTGTCCTTGCATAAGAAGGAGAGTGCCCCGGCCTTCCACCCTGGTTGCTTGAGAGGGTTAATCAGGATCATATGAAAGAAATCCTTTGGCAGAGTATAAGCAAGATACATAATACTTATTCTTGATTCCTTTGGTGTCCTCAAATCCAACATCCAGTCCACGACCAAATCCTGCTGACTCTTCCTTCAAGACATGCCTTGAATCGTGTAAGGCTCTTCATTTCCACACCACAATGTTAGCCCAGACTACCCTCTTCTTTCACCTGGCCCAGCGCAACAGACTCTTATGGGTTCCCCTGCTTCCCTGCCTATCCTCCCTTTAATCCGGTCTCTGAACAGCAGATGGATCAGGCCACTTTTTTTTTTCATGCATGTTGCTCTCAGAATAAAATCCAACCTCAGTACATGTAGCTGGGCCTTGCAAGTGTCTCCAAGATTTGACCACTTCTACCTCTCCTGTCTCCTGTCCTGTTGCATGCAACACATCCCTGCCTTCCCACTAAACCCCAGTCTCATGGACCTTTGTCTTCCACCCAGGGAGCTCGTTTCTGCTTTAGGACCTTTGCAGTAGCTATTCGTTCTGACTAGAGTGCCCTTCTGGATATTCCCATGCCCTGAGCCTTCCCTGACCACCCAATCTATAACAGCTACTTGGAACAGTCACTCTCTGTTCTAGCCTTCAGTTTTGATATTACTATTATTTCTTATTTCTTTGTAAACCCCTCCCCCTCCACCCAGGAAGGTAGGGATCTAATGGTGTTTCTATCTACTGTGTTGATCAGTAGCTACCACGTGGTTGTTGCTCAGCCAATAATTGTTGAATGAGTGAATGAATGAGTGGTAGAAAAGATTCAGCTCACTTATGTCTTTCTGGGTAAGATGCCAAACAATCAAATAAGTAGAACCTTTAGGAAGTCATTGGAAAGCTACTCACAGGAGAACCAATGGCCTGAGAGAACGTGGGTCCTCCACACACTTCCAGTTGGAAGACTGTGTTATGGTAGACGGGTAAGATAGGTACCATGCAAAAGGGTTTATGCTAGGTGATTTTGAAAGCACATTTGAACTCAGGGTTTCTAAGATAATGAATAATACTTTGCTATTTTTGTGCATTCTACTATTCTCTTTATTTAGTAAGAGTCACTAGGTTCTTCCTTAGACTTAATCAGAACAGCTAAAAATCCTTGGGCTTCTGACCATTTATAGGCTATAAAAGTCAACTGTAAAATTATATGAAGTTTGGATTTCAGGTATTCTCTGTCTAAATGATACTCAAGGATCTGCTCTCGAATTAATCCATGCCTCAAAAATTCTATCATTGATATTATCTACAAGTAAGCTGTGCAGAGTAGAACTCTTATTCATTGTGGGTACTTAATATAAAAAAACATTGACCCAAATCAGGAATCACAGAAAATGATACTTCCCATCCCTTAACCTTTCATTTACAACTAGCTAAATATATCATCATCTGTCTTCTGATGCAGGACTGGGACCTCTTCTTGAACTACAGATCTGGTGAATAGAGTTTTGTGGGTCTTCTCCATCTTCCACATCCATAAGTAGACCACCTGTGATTTCCTTTTCATATTTTTAAAGTGGAGTCATGGCTTTCAAAAATACCACCACCGAATCTTTCTAGATATTTATAATTGTTCTCAATCTTTTAAAACTATCTTGCCCACATCTTTTAAAAAATGAACACTTTCTTTTGAGGCTGGCATAATTTTAGATTTACAGCCAAGATAGTATGGAGGTTCCCATATAGCCTTTCTTAAGTTTTCCCATTATTAATATCTTAAGCTGTTGTGACATATTCATTAAAACTAAGAAACTAGCACTGACCCATTTCTGTTAAATAAACTCTAATATTTATTTGGATTTCATCAGTTTTTCAATTAATGTCCTCTTTCTGTTCCAGAATCCATCTTTGGGTTCCACATTGCATTGAATTACCATATCTGTCCAATCTCCACTGGTCTCCCACCCTGTATGTAACAGCAGTATTTTAACCTCTTCTACTTAAATTTATAGAAATAGTACTTTCTCTCAGTCATATTTCTACAGTTTACCATCAAGTAATTGAATTATGTAATTATAATAAAAAGAACCACTAGAATAAAGAGGTTTGGAAAGGGCACAACTCTTCTTAATAGGGATTCTTCTCTGTGGTGGGAAGAATTGCCCAGAGAAACCAGAGAACAGCCTTTTAGCTGCAAACTTCCAGCATGCTGTAGGAATCGGGTAGGAGGAATAGAAAAGAACATGGACTTGGAAAGTTCATTAATGGAGTGTTTTTTGTATTTCCCATTGCAAAAAAAAAATGAAATTAATGTATCAGTGGTACCTTATGTGTATAGAACTCCATCTTTTGCAGTGGGTAGGGCAGGCCTAAGTAGTAGAGAAGAGAGGTCTCCAAGTAAGAAGAGTGTGGTCAGGATCGCCCACCCAGGCCTGGAACTTGAGTTCTTTGATTACCAAGCCAGTGCTCAAGCTACGTTACCATAAACTCATGTTAAGTCAAAACATATTCTTCACAGAAATAGATTTGTGGGTGGTTTTGTGAATATCAAAATATTTTCCTGCCCGAGTAAATTGTGTATTTTGGACCCTGTGGAAGAGTCACAATTCACAAATGGATGCTTTTGGTGTCAGACAACCAAGTGAGTGAAGTCAGAGGAAGACCTCTCTAACTCCAGGAAAGGGGATTGGAATTATTGTCGGTCTTCATATCTCTCCCAGATTTCTTCCCAGATTTCTGGGCCTCGGTGTGGCCCATAGGCAGACTGGGGTCATGGACTAATGACTCTCCTTTTTAGGTAACCCATGCAAAGATCAGTTAACCCCCTGGACAGCAGCAGCCCTGGTTGCTATCCCCTTCATGCCACTTAATAACCTGACCTTCAGCTGGCCTCCCCTGACCTTCTACTTCTCCATTCAGAATGAAGCAGCGGCACTGGTGGTGTTTAGCTTGCACGGCCCCGTTCCTTACCTTTTACAAAGTGTTTTCATAGGTACTCCACATTGTTTCCAGAACTTTGCTACACCGACATCTCTTGCTTTACATGTCCCTTTATTATGTTTTGCAGATACTGCGCTTTTTGCAGATTGAGGTTTTGTGGCCACTTTTGTGCCACTTTTCCAATAGCATTTGCTTTACTTCATGTCTCTGAGTCACGTTTTGGTAGTTCCCACAATATTTCAAACTTTTTCATTATTATTATATTTCTCGTGGTAATCTTTAATCAGTGATTTTTGATGTTTGTTTTGGGGCACCATGAACCACACCCATATAAGACAGGAACTTAATAAATCTTCTGTGTGTTCTCACTGCTCCAACCAGATGTTCCCCATCTCGTTCCCTCTCTTCGGGCCTCCCTGTTCCCTGAGACAGAACAATATTGAAGTTAGGCCAGTCGATGACCCCGCAATATCCTCTAAGTTTTCAAATGGAAGGAAGAGTCTCTCTGTCTCTAACTCAATAGCTAGCAATAATTAAGCTTAGTGAGGAAGGTATGTCAAATGCCAAGATGTGCCTGAAGCTAAGTCTCTTGCACCCAACAGTTAGCCAGATTGTAAATGCAAAGGAAAATTTCTTGAAGGAAATTGAAAGTGCTGCTCCAGTGAACACACAGATAATAAGAAAGTGAGAACCTTATTGCTGATAGGGAGAGAGTTTTAGTGGTTTGAACAGATCAGTCACAGCATTCCCTTAAGCCAAAGCCTAACCCAGACCAAGGACCTGACTGTTTTCAGTTCTAAAGAGGTGAGGAAAGAGAAAAGTTTGAAGCCAGCAGGGTTTGGTTCATGAAGAAAGAAGCAATCTCTGTGACATTAAAGTACAACATGAAGCAGCAAGTGCAGATGAAGAAGCTACAGCAAGTTATCTGGAAGACCTAGCTAAGATCATTAATGAAGGTGGCTGCACTAAATGACAGATTTTCAGTGTATATGGAACAGCCTTCTATTTGAAGATGCGACTAGAACTTTCATAACTAGCGAGAAGTCAGTGCCTGGATTCAGAGCTTCAAAGGACAAGTCTCTTGTTAGGGACTAATGCAGGTGGTGACTTTAATTTGAAGCCTGTGCTCATTTACCATTCCCTAAATCCTGGGCCCCTTAAAAATTGTGCCGATTGTACTTTGCCTTTACTCTATGAGTGGAACAATAAAACCCTGATGATCGCACATCTGTTTACAACATGATTTAATGAATATTTTAAGCCCACTGTTGAGACCTACTGTTCAGAGGAAGATTCCATTCAAAATACTACTGCTCATGGACAATGCACCTGGTTGCCCAAAAGCTCTGATGGAGATGTACAATGAGATTCATGTTTTCATACCTACTAACACAACATCCATTCTGATCAAGGAATAATTTCAAGTGTTACCATTTAAGAAAAAAATTTCATAACATAGATGCCATAGATAGTGATTCCTATGATGGATCTGGGCATAGTCAGTTCAAAACCTCTGGAAAGGAATCATTCTAGATGCCATTAAGAACATTGGTGACTCATGGTTAGAGTACAAAATGTTGACATGAGCAGGAGTTTGGAAAAAGATGATTCAATTTCTCATGGATGATTTTGAGAGGTTCAAGACATCAGTGGAGGAAGTCACTACAGTTGTGGTAGAAATAGCAAGAGAACTAGAATTAAAGATGTGAAGCCTGAAGATCTGACTGAATTGCTGCAATCTCATGGTAAAACTTGCAATCTCATAGTAAATCTCATGGGCTTCCCTGGTAGCTCATCTGGTAAAGAATCCACCTGCAATGCAGGAGACCCCAGTTCAATTCTGGGTCAGGAAGATCCACTGGAGAAGGGATAGGCTACCCACTCCAGTATTCTTGGGCTTCCCTGGTGGCTCAGTTGGTAAAGCATCTGCCTGCCATGCGGGAGACCTGGGTTTGATCCTGAAGTTGGGAAGATCCCTTGGAGAAAGGAACAGCTACCCACTCCAATATTCTGGCCTGGAGAATCCCATGCGTTGTATAGTCCATGGGATCGCAAAGAGTCAGACACAACTGAGTGACTTTCCCTTTCACTTTTTTATTTTTCATGGTAAAACTTTAACCTATGAGTTCCTTCTTCTGGGTGAGCAAAGAAAATGTTTTCTTGAGATGGAGTCTACCTCTAGTGAAATTGCTATGAATGTTATCGAAATGACAGCAAAGGATTTACAGTATGACAGAAGCCTAGTTGACAAAGTAGCAGCATGGCCTTAGAGGATTGACTCTGATTTTGAAAGAAATTCTTTTGTGAGTAAAATGCTATCAAACAGCATTGCATGCTACAGAGGAATTGTTTCAGGCATAGTGCCATTCCATACTTACTAGACTACAGTATACTATGTAAACATAATTTAAATTTGTACTGGGAAACCAAAAAATTTTTGTGACTCATTTTATTGTGATATTAGCTTTATTGCAGTGATCTGGAACCGAGCTTGTAGTATCTCTGATGTACACCTGTAGATGGTTAGTGTAGGAGACAGGATAGCACAAAGCCAGCAGATCTGACACCCCTGGGTTCAGATTCTGGCACAGCCACTTAACATTTGTATGACTTTACCTACCATCACCCAAATAAACGGCAATAATGGCAGTGCCAAACTCATGGAGTTCTTATGATGAGTAAAATGAGATAACAGGCATGAAACAGACTGAAGTTCAAGACACTCTTGACCATTAAGGGCCATTTATTTTTCATCATGTAGGTTGAGAGCTTGATAGTTTTCATGGATTACTGGGTGCAGAAATAAAAGACAATTACGTCCAAATCGGTGTAGATAACCAGGCACTGTTAGACCAGTAATTTTCCTTGTGCTGTAACTTACAGAAAGAGAAAAATCTAAGGAAAATCTATAATGGCTAATATGCTAAAACAGCTAATTTTACTGTGTTTTTAAACTGTTTTTCTTGACTATTTTGATGGCCTTTAAAAACACCATCACATCTCCAGGTATCCAAAAAGAAAAAATTCTCTAAAATATGAGAAGGGCCTTGTTTGACCTTTTCTGTCAGTTCATTTGTTCAGCAAATATTTATTCAAAGCACTGAGTTAGCTGCTGATTTTAAATAAACTCACTGAAATATCAACTCACTTGTAAACACATTTTAAGAACAAGTGTTACCCTCATTTTCTAGAGGAGAAATTTATTCCTGCTTATTCTTCTGATTTCTCTTCTGCCTAGGAGCAGGAATCTGTTCCTAAGGACAGTGATTAAACTTTCCCGGTGTCTGATAGAGGTGAAAAGTGAGCAGAGTTTGATGTTCCACAGATTCACAAAAGTATATGCAAAACCCTTCCTGATTACAACATTGTAAAAAGAATCAATAGGTATTTGCTATGATACCTTGTGTTCAAGGCACTATACCTTGAAATTACAAATACCTCATTTGTTGTTGCAGTGTAGGAAACACTTCCCGTGAATTCCCTAAACCTGCCCCCAGTATTGAGTGTTTTAAGCTGGGGATGAAGCTTTTTAATTATATAAGTTTTAGGTGTACAGCATTATACACTCTACAGTGAGCACCATCACAAATCTAGTTATTATACCATACATCACCATGCTATTGATCCCCTTCACTTATTTCCCCTACTTTCTGCTCCCTTCCCCTTTGATAATCATTCATCTAATCTCTGTATTGTGAGTTTGTTTTTGATTGCTCCGTTTTGTTTGTTTGTTTGTTTTTTAAGATTCCACATATGGGTGAAATCCTATGGTGTTTGTCTGATTTCTCTTCACTTAGTGTGATATCCTCAAGGTCCATCCATATTGTTGCAAATGGCAGAATTTCTTTCTTTTTTATGGCTGAGTTGTATTCTTTGTGTTTATGTGCACACGCATGTAGTACATCTTCTTTATCCTTTCATCCATTGATGGACACTTAGACTGTTTCCATGTCTTAGCTGTTGTAAATAATGCTGCCATAAGTATAGGGGTACATTTATCTTTTTGAATTAGTGTTTTTGTGTTCTTCAGATAAACCCCCACAAATGGAATACCTAGGTCATACAGTATTTCTATTCTTAATTTTTTGATTATCCATACAGAATCTCCAAACTGTTTTCCATTGTGCCTACACCAGTTTATAATTCACCAACAGTGTACAAGTTTCTCTTATTTCCACATCTTCTCCAACATGTGTTATTTCTTGTGTTTTCCAAAATAGCCATTTTAACAGGTGTAAAGTTTATCTCATTGAGGTTTTGATTTGTATTTCTCTAGTAGTTAGTGCTGTTGGACATCTTTTCATGTGCCTGTTGCCTATCTGCATTTCTTCTATGGAAAAATATTTATTCAGAATCTCTGCCCATTTTTATTTAATTTGTTTGTGTTCTTGTTATTAAGTAGTATGAGTTCTCTATATATTTTGGCTATTAAGCCCTTATCACATATGTGATTTGCAGATATCTTTTCCCATTCAGTAGGTTGTGTTTTCATTTTAATGATCTTACCTTGCTGTACAAAGGTTTTAGTTTGACATAATCCCATCTGTTTGTTTTTATTTTTGTTCCCCTTGCCTCTGGAGCCAGATCCATAAAACATAACTAAGACCAATGTCAATGAGTTTACAACCTATATTTTCTTCTAGATATCAGGTCTTTTTTTCAAGTTTTCAGTTTTGTTTGAATTAGTTTATGTACATGGTGTAAGAGTCACGTTTCATTCTTTTGTATGTGGCTGCTCTGTTTTCCCAACACCATTTTTTTTTTAAAGATCATCCTTTCTCCATTGTGTGTTATTTGCTTCTTTTTTGTAAACTAATTGTCCACATATGTGTGTTTATCTCTGGGTCATCCTTTCTGTTTCATTGATCTATGTATCTGTTTTTCTTTTTTTTTGCTAATACCATGCTGTTTTGATTACTGTGGCTTTGTACTAGTTTGTGTCAAGGACAAATTGGTGCTTCCCAAGCACATTTGCCATCTGCCTCTGCAGGGATTAAATCCTGAGCTGCTGTAGCCGTTGACTTTTGACATGCCCTGAAGGGAGTCCAGGGTAAAGAATGAGGTATTCCAGGAAAGCTGGTAGAACAGATCTTTCAGTTCAGTTCAGTTCAGTCGCTCAGTCATGTCCGACTCTTTGCGACCCCATGAATCACAGCACGCCAGGCCTCCCTGTCCATCACCAGCTCCCGAAGTTCACTCAGACTCACATCCATCAAGTCAGTGATGCCATCCAGCCATCTCATCCTCTGTCGTCCCCTTCTCCTCCTGCCCCCAATCCCTCCCAGCATCAGAGTCTTTTCCAATGAGTCAACTCTTCACATGAGGTGGCCAAAGTACTGGAGTTTCAGCTTTAGCATCATTCCTTCCAAAGAAATCCCAGGGCTGATCTCCTTCAGAATGGACTGGTTGGATCTCCAGTCCATTGGCGCAGCAGCTGCACTTTGCTGAAGCAGCCGTGAACAGATACCCCACATCCAAGGTAAGAGAAACCCAAGTAAGACAGTAGGTGTTGCAAGAGGGCATCAGAGGGTAGACACACTGAAACCATACTTACAGAAAACGAGTCTATCTAATCACACTAGGACCATAGCCTTGTCTAACTCAATAAAACTAAGCCATGCCCAAGATGGGCAGGTCATGGTGGAGAGGTGTGACAGAATGTGGTCCACTGGAGAAGGGAATGGCAAACCACTTCAGTATTCTTGCCTTGAGAACCCCATGAACAGTATGAAAAGGCAAAATGATAGGATACTGAAAGAGGAACTCCCCGGGTAAGTAGGTGCCCAACATGCTACTGGAGATCAGTGGAGAACTCCAGAAAGAATGAAGGGATGGAGCCAAAGCAGAAACAATAACCAGTTGTGGATGTGACTGGTGATAAAAGCAAGGTCCGATGCTGTAAAGAGCAATATTGCATAGGAACCTGGAATGTCAGGTCCATGAATCAAGGCAAATTGGAAGTGGTCAAACAGGAGATGGCAAGAGTGAACGTCGACATTCTAGGAATCAGTGAACTAAAATGGACTGGAATGGGTGAATTTAACTCAGATGACCATTATATCTACTACGGCGGGCAGGAATCCCTCAGAAGAAAAGAAGTAGCCATCATGGTCAACAAAAAAGGCTGAA
>NW_011494769.1:1731576-1734504 GCF_000754665.1 Bison bison bison
CCTACAAGACCTTTTAGAACTAACACCCAAAAAAGATGTCCTTTTCATTATAGGGGACTGGAATGCAAAAGTAGGAAGTCAAGAAACACCTGGAGTGACAGGCAAATTTGCCCTTGGAATACGGAATGAAGCAGGGCAAAGACTAATAGAGTTTTGCCAAGAAAATGCACTGGTCATAGCAAACACCCTCTTCCAACAACACAAAACAAGACTCTACACATGGATATCACCAGATGGTTAACACTGAAATCAGATTGATTATATTCTTTGCAGCTAAAGATGGAGAAGCTCTATACAGTCAGCAAAAACAAGACCAGGAGCTGACTGTGGCTCAGATCATGAACTCCTTATTGCCAAATTCAGACTAAAATTGAAGAAAGTAGGGAAAACCACTAGACCATTCAGGTATGACCTAAATCAAATCCCTTATGATTATACAGTGGAAGTGAGAAATAGATTTAAGGGACTAGATCTGATAGATAGAGTGCCTGATGAACTATGGAATGAGGTTCATGACATTGTACAGGAGACAGGGATCAAGACCATTTCCATAGAAAAGAAATGCAAAAAAGCAAAATGGCTGTCTGGGGAGGCCTTACAAATAGCTGTGAAAAGAAGAGAAGCGAAAAGCAAAGGAGAAAAGGAAAGATATAAGCATCTGAATACAGAGTTCCAAAGAATAGCAAGAAGAGATAAGAAAGCCTTCCTCAGCAATCAATGCAAAGAAATAGAGGAAAACAACAGAATGGGAAAGACTAGAGATCTCTTCAAGAAAATTAGAGATAACAAGGGAACATTTCATGCAAAGATGGGCTCGATAACGGACAGAGATGGTATGGACCTAACAGAAGCAGAAGATATGAAGAAGAGGTGGCAAGAATACACAGAAGAACTGTTAAAAAAAAAAAAAAAAAGATCTTCATGACCCAGAACAGGTCTTTAGATAGATATTTTTATGAACTGATTGCATGAACCCAATCCTTGCTGCTGCTAAGTCACTTCAGTCGTGTCCAACTCTGTGCGACCCCATAAACGGCAGCCCACCAGGCTCCCCCGTCCCTGGGATTCTCCAGTCAAGAACACTGGAGTGGGTTGCCATTTCCTTCTCCAATGCATGAAAGTGAAAAGTGAAAGTGAAGTCGCTCAGTCATGTCTGACTGGTAGTGACCCCATGGCCTGCAGCCCACCAGGCTCCACCATCCATGGGATTTTCCAGGCAAGAGTACTGGAGTGGGGTGCCAGTGCCTCAATCCTTACATCTCCTCATATCTGGAAAAGCACTAAATCCCTTCTTGGTGACATCAGCTCCTTGTGACTGTAACAGAAAACCTTTTGTAAGATAAGTGCTTGATTGTATGAACTCCCTGTTTACCAGAATCACATATATTGACCTTCTTCTCCTACCTTTTTGGAGTAGTTTCTCATAGCTATCTGAGATGATGTCTCCTGGGCGTGTCTTCATTTTGACCCAGATGAAACCTAGCTTGCAACTCTCATTTTGTGCATATTTTTTAAGTCAACAGAATTGTAAGTTAAGTTTTATTTGGAGCAGTTTCTTGGAGCTATCTGAGGTACTATCTCCTGGGCACCAGTCCTCATTCCCCCCCCCCCCCAAAATTTGCAGCTTTCACATTGTGTATCTTTTTTAAGCAACAGTTAAAATCCGGGAGCATGTCACCTTCAACTTTGTTCTTTCTCAAGGTTGTTTACTTGGGGTCTTTTTATAGTTCTATGTAAATTTTAGAATTTTTTGTTGCAGTTTTAGGAAAGGTGCCTTTGGTATTTTGATACAGACTGCACTGAATATGTACATTGCCTAGGGCAGTAGGGTTATTTTTGACAAGATTAATTCTACCCATCTATGAAACCAGTATATCCTTCAATCTGTTTGTATTGTCTTCAGTTTCTTTAATCAGCATCCTATAACTTTTTGAGTATAGGTCTTTAACTCTGGAGGTAGGTTTATTCCTAGGTGTTTTATTCTTTTTGATATGATTATAAATGGGATTATTTTCTTAATTTCCTTAACTTCTTTTTCTCATAGTTTGTTGTTGGTGCGTAGAAATGCAACAGATTTCTTACGTTAATTTTGTATCCTGCAACTTTACCAGATTCATTGATGAGCTCTAGTAGTTTTCTGGTAACATCTTTAAAATTTTCTATGAAGAGTATCATGTTATCTACAAACAGCCACAGTTTTACCTCTTCCTTTCCAATTCTGATTCCTTTTATTTCTTTATCTTGTCTGCTGTGGATACGACTTGCAGTGCTATGTTGGATTACTCTGGTGAAAGTGGGTAACCATTTTCTGATCTTAGAGGAAATGCTTTCAGCTTTTCACCATTGAATATGGGGTTACCTGTGGTACTGTCATATATGGCCTTTATTATGTTAAGGTACATTTTCTTTATATCCACTTTGTTGAGAGTTTTTATCATGGATGGATATTGAATTTTGTCAGATGCTTTTTCTGCATCTATTGAGATGATGATATAGTTTTTATCCTTCAGTTTGTTCATGTTGGTGTATCATGTTGACTGAATTACAAATATTGAACCATTTTGCATTCCTGGAATAATCCCACTTGATCACAGTATATGATACTTTTAATGTATTGTTGTATTCAGTTTGATGATATTTTGTTGAGGATTTTTCATCTGTATTCATAAAGGATATTGGCCTATAGTCTTCTGTTTTTTGTGTGGTATCTTTGTCTGGTTTTGGTATCAAGGTAATGCTGGTTTTGTGAAGTATATTTGGAAGGTGTCCGCTCTCTTTGATTTTTTGGAATATTTTGAGAAGGATGGCCATTAAATCTTGTTTGATTGTTTTGTTT
The DNA here is from genome assembly GCF_000754665.1 of Bison bison bison. Classification (NCBI taxonomy): domain Eukaryota; kingdom Metazoa; phylum Chordata; class Mammalia; order Artiodactyla; family Bovidae; genus Bison; species Bison bison. Next base: position 1,734,413 of record NW_011494769.1, read on the forward strand.
GTTGGAAAATTTTTGATTACTATTTCAATCTCTTTACTAGTACACAGTCTGTTCAGATTTTCTATTTCTTTTTTTTTTTTTTTTAAACAAAC
>NW_011494769.1:1734604-1740030 GCF_000754665.1 Bison bison bison
TTTTTTTTTTTTTTTTTTTTTTTTAAACTTTATGGGCGGCCGGGCGCGGGCGAGGCCTCCCCTCTTGCGGCCGGGTCTCCCGCCTCGGGCCCCTCGTCCTGGCCCTCGCCCGGCTCGCCCTCCCCGTCAGACTCCTCTAGCAGCCCCTGGCACATCTCCCGGAAGGCAGACTCCTGGGGAGAGGAGGCGGGTCAGGTGCGGGCCAGATTTTCTATTTCTTCATGGTTCAGCCTTGGAAGATTGTATGTTTTTAAGATTTATCCGCTTCTTCTATCTTGTCTAGTTTGTTGGTGTTGTCTCATATGATCTTTTGTATTTCTTAATATCAGTTTTAAATTTCCCTCTTTCATTTTCATTTTATTAATTTGAGCCCACTCTCTCTTTTCCTTAATAAATTTGGCTAAAGGTTTATCAATTTTGTTTGTCTTTCCAAAGAACCAGCTCTTGGTTTCATTCATTATTTTTATTGTTTATATACTTTCTTCCATTAATCTTGAGCTTCATTTTTTTTTTCTTTTTCTAGTTCCCTTAGGTTTAAGATTAGATTGTTTTATTTGGGACTTTTTTTGTTCTTTGAGGTAGGCCTCTATTGCTATGAACTTCCTCAATAGAACCTCTTTTGATACATTCTGTAGGTTTTCTCCTTTGCTTTTCACTTCTCGTCTTTTCACAGCTATTTGTAAGGCCTCCTCAGACAGCCATTTTGCTTTTTTGCATTTCTTTTTTTGGGGATGGTCTTGATTCCTGTCTTCTGTACAATGTCATGAACCTCCGTCCATAGTTCATCAGGCACTCTGTCTGTCAGATCTAGTCCCTTAAATCTATTTCTCACTTGCACTCTATAATCATAGTGTGTCTTACAGTGTGTCTTTGTCTGTATCTTTTTTCATCTTACTTGGAACTCTGGGCTTCCTTGGCCTAAATGTCTCATTAGGTAAGTTTTTAGCTACTATTTTGTCAAGCAATTTTTCTGGCCCTTTATGTCTCTTTTTTCCTTCTGAAAGCCCTGTAATATGAATGCTATTACACTTCACATTATCCAAAACATCTCTTTATTTTTAAAATTCTTTGTTTTCATTTTGCTGCTCTTTTTGGATGAGTTTCCTGTTTTGTCTTACTGCTTACTGATTCATTCTTCTGCCTCACCCAATCTTTTATTGAACCCATCTAGTCTATCTTTTATTTCAGCAAAAACTTCTGTTTGGTACTTTTTTTGTATTCTTTATCCCTTTGTTGAAGTTCTCACTATGTTCATACATTCTTCTCCTGAGTTCTGTCAGCCTTTTAATTACTTTGAATTCTTTATTGAGTAGATTGCTCGTCTGTTTCATTATTTTTTTTTTCCCAGCAATTTTGCCTTATTTTTATTGGAACGTATTCCTTTGTCTCCTCATTTTGCCTAATACTTGTGTATGTTTCTTTGTATTGGTTATATCAGCTATCTTTCCTAGTCTTGAAGAAGTAGCCTTATTTAGGAGATGTCCTGTGGAGCTCTAAAGCACAGTCCCACCCTGCAAGCATAGTCTGGTACTCAAGGGGCATCCTGTAGGTGGGCTGCACGTACCCTCCTGTGGTGCTGGGGCTGCAGCTGCTGGTGGGCAGGGTGATCACTCAGCCAACTGTGAAGCCTGTCTGAGGCCTCACCAGGCAGCGTTCACTGGTGCTTACTGGTTAGAGGGAGAATTCCAAAAATGGAGCCACCCGCACTGGCATTAGCATGGTAGCCTGAGTTCACAAAAATGACTCCTGCCAGTGTCTCAGTCCCAGCGGAACATTTAAAGCGGTTCCTCTGTCTCTGGAAGACACTTCAAGTTTAGTACATGGGTTTCACCTGTGGTCCGTGTGCTACTGAGTCTGATGTGTTTTCACTGATTTTCGGGTCCTGTGAGTCTGCATGCAAATCCCTTAAGAGCAGGTTTTCCTGTTCCATGTGGTCATACAGTTTTTTGGACTGTTTCCCCATTGATTTTCAAAGCCAGATGTTTGGGGGCTCGTCTGTCCTATGCAGGGTCTAGAAGCTGGAATGCCTGACGGGGAGCTCAGATCCCTCACTCCTCTGGGAAAAGATGCTATCTTGATATTATCCTTTTACCCTTTGTTGTGGAGACTGTGGTAATTCCATTTTTCATGTCCATTTCCTAGAGAATTATTTTTCTTGTAGCTATAGACTGCTATATTCATGGGAAGAGGTGAGTTCAAGATCTTCCTACACTGCCATCTTGAACCTTCTCCCTGAGACTAGGTTTTTAAACTGATGTGTACTTTTAATGTATCATTTTTCTTCTTTAAAGCTATTATAAAAATATGAATCATAATCAGTGACATGTTCAAGTCAGTGACATGGAATAAAAAGGTATTTAATCTGATAGGAAGAATTAAATGATTGTTCACTTTGCTCAAAATCTTATCACAAGTACCTGACTCATCTTGAAGAGAGGGATAAGGGATAAGATCCTGCCAGGATCAGCAGGGGATAGTTCACAGGGGCCTCCTTTGCGTTTGAATTTTATCTATTAGGCTTCATTAACATCAGGACTGAAGATGCTGGGGAGTTTAATAGACATTTTAAAACTTGTTATACCCAGCCTCTCCCAGAGGATACTGTTTTTTTTGTTACTATTCAGCTGTCTTGTTCTTCCCTGCGCTAGCTGTGGTCAGAATTCCCCCTTTCCTCTAAGTGTCCCCCATCCTTCCCCCTTAACACACACTCATGTCACATGTAACCATATAGTAGCCTCCTGTGACAGCCTCACCAGCTCACCTTCTCCATCTTGACAGGCCCTGGGCTGCAGACGACCAGGGCTGCTGGACTAGTAACTTTCCCTGTGCCATAACTCAACAGAGAGGTAGGATCAATGACAGGTTTATAGGAGAGCGGGCCTTTAAATAGCTGAGGTCAGTGTCTGGAGGCTTCCCGTTAATACCACTAACAGCATCCCACCAGCCGAGACGATTGGCCACTTTGTTACCCACTCTAAACTATTTCTGATTTTCAGCTTTATTTTCAGACACATCCTAAGAAGTCTTGACTCCCAGCAAATTGACAATACAGCCTTCTTTATATGAAGCCTTGTTTACAGGCCACAATTCTCCCGACAGATTTACAAGTGTCTGCGGAGTTTTAAAAGATGATTGCTTAACCGGCATTAAGTGAGACACGTAGGGCTGTGTAAATATTTTAGCTGGAATAGGGAATTTAATTTTTTAATGTCTGAGCCAAATATTGCATTAAATCTGAAGACAGTGGCAAACTGATTAGCAGGAGTTGCCAGCTTCATGCTTTGCCAGTGATTCTTGTAGCCAAGACTAGATATGAGAATTCATCTACCAGTTGAGGTTGTATGTTTTAAAATAACTTTCCATCTCTCTCTCCCTTCTCTTTATTCCTTTCTGTCTTTTCTCTTTTATTTCTTCATGATTTATTTAGATGTAAACACTTTGTAGAGTAAAAAATTACAGTTAGTGTGACTAACCCATGAAGGCTGAAATGGGAACATGGGTCTGGAGGTCAGAGAAGCTGTAGAAGGCTCACAGCTGTCCTAGTCGAGCAACATGGAAACAGGTTCCTCTTGGCTAATGGGCTTGTGTATCATCATCACTAGTCTCTGTAGCCAGCTGATTGTTGTACTGCTGGAGGAAAATAATCCTAAGATCAGCAAGCATTGCTACCTCTTCCACATACCAATCTCTTTGAATTGCTGTTACCTTCCAGAATTATATGTGTGAGTGAATTCATCACTAAATTTTAATGAAAATTGCATGCACTCAGCATTTTGCCTCCAGAGGAAGTTATCTTTTATTTAAACACTTGCATGGAAAAACATTTTCCTGAGTTGAGCGCTGGGTGAAATGGATGGTTCCATCTCAAGTGTCACTGCTTTGAGAGTTAGGCATCCTACCCACCAGGACTTGGCTCTGCCTTTCCCGATCCCATCAACAACCTGTTAATTTTCATCCACTGATTTCCACTTAAAGATGCTTCTTAAAGCAATACTTACTCTGCTGCTGCTGCTAAGTCACTTCAGTTATGTCCAACTCTATGTGACCCCATAGATGGCAGCCCACCAGGCTCCCCCGTCCCTGGGATTCTCCAGGCAAGAACACTGGAGTGGGTTGCCATTGCCTTCTCCAATGCATGAAAGTGAAAAGTGAAAAGGAAGTCGCTCAGTCGTGTCCGACTCTAGCGACCCCATGGACTGCAGCCTACCAGGCTCCTCCATCCATGGGATTTTCCAGGCAAAAGTACTGGAGTGGGGTGCCATTGCCTTCACCGAATACTCAGTTGCCCCAAAATGTAGATTCCATCTGTTCTCTGCAAATAGCTTTAACTGTAATCATGTTTCCAGATCATTATATGAAATTGTGGATCTACAAGTCTGAGCATCTTAAATTTATATGTTCATAATTTATAAATGTATACATGCATACTAAGTCACTTCAATCATGTCCAACTCTTTGTGACCCTATAGACCATAGCCCGCCAGGTTCCTCTGTCCATGGAATTCTCCAGGCGAGAATATTAGAGTGGGTTGCCATGCCCTCCTCCAGGGGATCTTCCTGACCCAAGGATTGAACCCACATCTCTAATGTCTCCTGCATTGGCAGGCAGATTCTTTACCAAATCCTGAAAGATGATGCTGTGAAAGTGCTGCACTCAATATGCCAGCCAATTTGGAAAACTCAGCAGTGGCCACAGGACTGGAAAAGGTCAGTTTTCATTCCAATCCCAAAGAAAGGCAATGCCAAAGAATGCTCAAACTACCGCACAACTGCACTCATCTCACACACTAGTAAAGTAATGCTCAAAATTCTCCAAGCCAGGCCTCAGCAATATGTGAACCATGAACTTCCTGATGTTCAAGCTGGTTTTAGAAAAGGCAGAGGAACCAGAGATCAAAATGCCAACATCCAATGGATCATGGAAAAAGCAAAAGAGTTCCAGAAAAACATCTATTTCTGCTTTCTTGACTATGCCAAAGCCTTTGACTGTGTGGATCACAATAAACTGTGGAAAATTCTGAAAGAGATGGGAATACCAGACCACCTGATCTGCCTCTTGAGAAATTTGTATGCAGGTCATGAAGCAACAGTTAGAACTGGACATGGAACAACAGACTGGTTCCAAATAGGAAAAGGAGTACATCATGGCTGTATATTGTCACCCTGTTTATTTAACTTATATGCAGAGTACATCATGAGAAACACTGGACTGGAAGAAACACAAGCTGGAATAAAGATTGCCAGGAGAAATATCAATAACCTCAGATATGCAGATGACACCATCCTCATGGCAGAAAGTGAAGAGAAAATAAAAAGCCTCTTGATGAAAGTGAAAGAGGAGAGTGAAAAAGTTGGCTTAAAGCTCAACATTCAGAAAATGAAGATCATGGCATCCGGTCCCACCACTTCATGGGAAATAGATGGGG
>NW_011494769.1:1740291-1746698 GCF_000754665.1 Bison bison bison
AAGTGTGGTGTTGGAGAAGACTCTTGAGAGTCCATTGGACTGCAAGGAGATCCAACCAGTCCATTCTGAAGGAGACCAGCCCTGGGATTTCTTTGGAAGGAATGATGCTAAGGCTGAAACCCCAGTCCTTTGGCCACCTCATTGGAAGAGTTGACTCATTGGAAAAGACTCTGATGCTAGGAGGGATTGGGGGCAGGAGGAGAAGGGGATGACAGAGGATGAGATGGCTGGATGGCATCACTGACTCGATGGCCGTGAGTCTGAGTGAACTCTGGGAGTTGGTGATGGACAGGGAGGCCTGGCGTGCTGTGATTCATGGGGTCGCAAAGAGTCGGACACAACTGAGTGACTGATCTGAATACCACCTGGGAAGCCCATATAAATGTATATTTCTCCCAAAATGTGAGTGTTTTATGTAAATTTTAAATTTGCTTGTAGACACTCCCCAAATTCAGATCACTCCACTGCCTTTGACAGCAGTATAATGGATATTCAGAATAAATGTGATACAGGGGCCTTTCAAAACTGCTGACAGGGACAGGCCTCAACCCCAGTCTTATTCTGTGATTAATTCCTTACTAACTTCTGTATGTCACCAATTATCTTCACCTTTGAATAAATTACCTCAATGGGTGGATCGTCATCTCACTGTTTTCCAGCCTAGAGTGTAATCATTTCAAATTCAAGAACCATAGTATTTATATCACAGTGAAAGACATAATTCTAGCTTATATATAAAACCACCAGAGAAGGCAATGGCACCCCACTCCAGTACTCTTGCCTGGAAAATCCCATGGATGGAGGAGCATGGTAGGCTGCAGTCCATGGGGTCGCTAGGAGTCGGACGACTGAGCCACTTCACTTTCACTTTTCACTTTCCTGCATTGGAGAAGGAAATGGCAAACCACTCCAGTGTTCTTGCCTGGAGAATCCCAGGGACAGGGGAGCCTGTCAGGCTGCCGTCTATGGGGTCGCACAGAGTCGGATATGACTGAAGCGACTTAGCAGCAGCAGCAGCATATAAAACCACCTCTGCAGAGTGATAGAGAAAGGTACAGTTTTACTTTCAAAATCTCCCTCCTTAATTCTTCCCAGTTTGGTACAATCCATGTTGTACCAAAAGCAGCTTGGCTGTTATGTATTATATCATGGACTAAAATTTTTGTTTTTATAATTTCACTTCTAAAATCTATCTTAAAGAAGTAATCTTAAACTCAGAATAAGTTTTTATGGGCACAGATGTTACTTACAACCAGAATAATGCACTATAAGGATAAGTAGAAAGGATTCTGGTATTCAACTGCAGGGGAATTGTTACAGGAACTGGGGCACATCCATTTGATGAAATTTTATGTGGCTGTTAAACACAGTGCTTGTGAATTTTGTGAAATAATATGAGAAAGTGTGCCTGATATGTTTAATAGAAATAATAAAGGTACATAAATTTCTCTATCAGGTAAAAGTATATAAAAATAACATATAAAAGCAACCTCTATAAAATTACGGAGGTGGGAGGGTGGTGGTGATGCCGAGACTGAGATACTGAAAAACAAAAGAAGTATCAACGTTTTAAATGGTGATTGTTGTGTTCGTGGTACCATGAATGACTTTTTTCCTACTTCATTTTTTGTAAGTGTGTTTTGCCTTTGTTTATATGTGTTTACCTTCATAATACTTGAAAGTGAAAGTTGTGTCAGACTCTTTGCGACCTCATGGACTATATAGTCCATGGAATTCTCCAGGCCAGAATCCTGGAGTGGGTAGCCTTTCCCTTCTCCAGGGGATCTTCCCAACCCAGGGATCAAACCCAGGTCTCCCACATTTCAGGCACATTCTTTACCAGCTGAGCCACAAGGGAAGCCCAAGAATACTGGAGTAGGTAGCCTATCCCTTCTCCAGCGAATCTTCCCGACCCAGGAATTGAACCAGGGTTTCCTGCATTGCAGGCAGATTGTTTACCAACTGAGCTATGAGGGAAGCCCTCATAATACTTAGTTGAAGATAATTGCTGCTCTCCTCAAGTTCCCTTCCCCTTCAGATGCTCAGAAACTTTGTGTTTGCTGCCTGAGACTTCCCATTAGACCATCTACTCAGAGATGGAACCCTGCTGATGGTGACTTTTTCTTCCATTATAATACAACTTCCTTGTCTCTTGTTTGAAATCTACCCTCTCCAAACTCTTCTGAGAAATTAATGTTTCTTGTTAATATTAATGAATTCTTGTGTGATTGTATTTGCTTTCTCAGCTAATGTATATATGCATTTCTTCTGACATTAGCATCTTTAGTTCAAGAGAAGACTTCTCATGATGGCAGTTTTCATGGAGGTCACGGGAAGGGATGTTTTCAAACAAATGGATCACTTAACACTCTATAAATCAAAGCATGCCCAATCCATCTATATTTAGGCCTGGTCATGGGTAGGTGATTAATGAATATTTTTCATGCTAATGTCTCACAGGCCAAGGCAGCGTCTATAACCACATAATCATTGCAGTGGAAATTCTGACTCAGCTGTGATGTTTGATAGGAGGGACCTTTGAATAGTGCTTGAAACAATTCCGTGCAAAAGCTGTAGCTGGTGGTGCAGCTTTGCAAGTCTTTCCAAAAGTCCTAAAGCATGTTGGCATGTCCTCATTTGGCCTTTTCACTTCTGCTTAATTTTTCTCATGGAGAATACTCATGATCATGGGACATTAAGGTGAATTTGATCTTGGGCAGCCTCCCTCTGTGAGGTGAATCAGCATCATGGGATTCCCCTGAGCCTAAGCTTCCTGGTGGGTTTATTTTTACAGAGCATTTCTCTGAGGAAAGGGACACCCACTCCTGGTCTGAGTAGACCTGAGAAAATATCTTCTTGGATGAAGGGATCTTCCTCATTTTGCTTTTTTTTTCCCCCTAGCTTAACTTCTTAAACAAATGGCTATAGAATCTGTCTTCCCTTATTTCACCCCTTCTCCTATTTAGCTTCTGCCCTCCACACCCCCCCATACCCTAAAACTGCTTTTGAGATGACCAGTGACCTCCCTATTGCTAGAATCAGTGGTCCTTTCTCTGTTTTCAACAGTATTGTGCAGGGTTAACTGTTCTTTCTTGCAGTAATGGTTTCCTCTTGTATCTTGTGACTCCCCACTCATGATTTTCTACTTTCCTGCTCATTCTTGATGCCGGAAGTTCAGGCTCTGTACAATGGTGCCAAATCAAGTCTCAGAGACAGGGTTTTGGGTGAAATAGAAAAGAAAGGCTTTATTGCTTTGCCAGGCAAAGGGGGACACAGTGGACTCATGCCCCTGAAAACTATGTCCCAACCCAGGAGGATTTGATGAGGAGTTTTATAGCAATAGTTCAAGGGTGGGGTTGCTAATAAGATTGGGGTGTGTGCAGGGACTGCATTCTTCTAATCTGGTCTCAGCTCTTCTTGATGAGCTTCTCTGGTTCCTAGCCTCATGTGGTCTTCTCTAGTATGAAGAGTTTAAGCTGCCATCTTAAAGAATTTAAAGATATTGTTCTGTGTATCCCTTATGGGCTTACCTCCTTAGCTCAGTCGGTAAAAAATCTGCCTGCAGTGCAGGAGTCTGCCTGCAATGCAGGAGACCTGGGTTCAATTCCTAGGTCAGAAGATGCCCTGGAGAAGGAAATGGCAGTCCACTCCAGTATTTTTGCCTGGAAAATCCCATGGACAGAGGAGCCTGGTGGGCTCCAGCCCATGGGGTCTCAAGAGTCAGGCAGGACTTAAGGACTAAACCACCACCACCATGTGTATCCCTTGAGGAAGAACCAGGATCCTGCCCCAAGGCAGCACTACTGTGTCTTGGCTGCCCTTCCCTTCCCTTCCTGGATTAGCACTGTTCCAAATCTGCCCTTTGGCACTCAGGGAAAGTCACAGAGGCTAGAGTAGGGCAGAAAGGCTTCTCTGCCCAGTGCCCAGAAGCTCACAGCATCCTGTTTGGTTCATTCTCCTCCTTTACTGGCCTCTCCTCTACTGCTTGCTTGTAACTTCTTCTCTTTTTTGCCTAACACTTCAACTATTTCCATGGTTTTAAATACTAGTGTTATGCCTGTGACTCACTGGTGTGATTTGTATCCCAACCACATAGCCTGGACTGCAGACTATTATGTATAATGTGGGTGTGTAATTGACATCTCAAACTTAACATGTCCTAAATCACACTGTTGACTTTTCTCCTCAGACTTACGGCCCCCTCGATTGCTCTGGTCAGGTTCTCTAGTCAAACATCTTAAAAGTGAGACTTTTTTGTATATAATTACAGGCCTCGTACTTTTATGGTACTTTCTGTTCTCCTTTCCCTAATCAAAGTAGTTCCAATTCCTTTTAACTCAGTTCCTTGAGTCCAGTTCCTTTGAATCAGGACACTACAGATCCAGGAGAGAGAGATCTGTGTCTCTGAGGTTCAGTCATCCTGTTACCGTGAAAGTGAAAGTCACTCAGTTGTGTCCGACTCTTTTCGACCCCCTGGACTATACAGTTCATGGAATTCTCTAGGCCAGAATACTGAAGTGGGTAGCCTTTCCCTTCTCCAGAGAATCTTCCCATCCCAGGGATTGAACCCAGATCTCCCACTTTGCAGGTGGATTCTTTACCAGCTGAGCCACAAGGGAAGCCCAAGAATGCCAGAGTGGATAGCCTATCCCTTCTCCAGCAGATCTTCCTGACCCAGGAATTGAACTGGGGTCTCCTGCATTGCAGGTAGATTCTTTACCAACTGAGCTATCAGGGAAGCCCATTACCATTTAACTTATCCCTAAAGAAAGTGAAAGTGTTATCACTCAGTCATGTTTGACTCTTTGCGACCCCATGTATGGTAGCCCTCCAGGTTCCTCTGTCCATGGGATTCTCTAAGCGAAAATGCTGGAGTGAGTTGCCATTTCCTCCTCTAGGGGATCTTCCTGACCTGGGGATTAAACTTGGTTCTCCTGAATTGCAGGCAAATTCTTTACTGTTTAAACTACCAGGGAAGCCCTAACTTATCCCCAAAGATCCATACATTTCCATAATACCTTAATTTTACTCTTCATATTTCCTGTTTCTGAAACTACTTCCCTCTTCCTTCATTCTCCTTGGCTGACTGGCTGACTCCTCCTTGACTTTTGCAATTCTACTCATAAGTTACCTCTTTTGGAGAACCTTCCCTGGCTACCACTACCCAAATCCAATCTGAATTAGAGGCTCCTATCCAGTGTCCTATGACACTCTACTGTATTACACTTTGTTGATTTCCTTGTCTCTCTATGTTATTAGACTCTTATGAACAATTTTAAAGGAGAGATGACTGATACATGCATGCTCAGTTGTGTCCGACTCTTTGCAACCCCATGGACTAACCCGCCATGGGTCTTAGACCCTCTGTCCATGGGATTTTCCAGGCAAGAATACTGATGTGGGTTGCCATTTCCTACTTCAGGGGATCTTTCCAACCCAGGGATCAAACCCACGTCTCTTGCGTCTCCTGCATTGCCAGGTAGATTTTTTACCTCTGGCCAACTGAGAAGCCTTGAAATGCCCAATTCAATTCAGTTCAGTCACTCAGTTGTGTCCAACTCTTCATGACCTCATGGACCACAGCACACCAGGCCTCCCTGTCCATCACCAACTCCCAGAGTCCACCCAAACCCATGTCCATCGAGTCGGTGATGCAATCCAACCATCTCTTCCTCTCTCATCCCCTTCTCCTCCTGCTCTCAATCTTTCCCAGCATCAGGGTCTTTTCAAATGAGTCAGCTCTTCACATCAGGTGGCTAAAGTATTGGAGTTTCAGCTTCAACATCAGTCTCTCCAATAAATACCCAGGACTGATCTCCTTTAGGATGGACTGGTTGGATCTCCTTGCAGTCCAAGGGACTCTCAAGAGTCTTCTCCAACACCACAGTTCAAAGCATCAATTCTTTGGCACTCAACTTTCCTTATAGTCCAACTCTCACATCCATACATGACTACTGAAAAAAGTATAACCTTGACTATATGGACCTGTGTTGGCAAAGTAATGTCTCTGCTTTTTAATATGCTGTCTAGGTTGGTCATAGCTTTTCTTCCAAGGAGCAAGAATCTTTTAATTTCAAGACTGCAGTCACCATCTGCAGTGACTTTTGGAGCCCAGAAAATAAAGTCAGCCACTACTTCCACTGTTTCCCCAACTATTTACCATGAAGTAATGGGACCAGATGCCATGATCTTAGTTCTAAATGTTGAGCTTTAAGCCAGCTCTTTGACTCTCCTTTTTCACTTTCATCAAGAGGCTCTTTAGTTCTTCTTCACTTTCTGCCATAAGGGTGGTGTCATCTGCATATCTGAGGTTATTGAGATTTCTCCTGGCAATCTTGATTCCAGCTTGTGCTTCCTTCAGCCCAGCATTTCTCATGATGTACTCTGCATATAAGTTAAATAAGCAG
>NW_011494769.1:1746798-1747127 GCF_000754665.1 Bison bison bison
GGCATTTTGATCTCTGGTTCCTCTGCCTTTTCTAAAACCAGCTTGAACATCTAGAAGTTCATGGTTCACTTACTGTTGAAGCCTGGCTTGGAGAATTTTGAGCGTTACTTTACTAGCGTGTGAGAGGAGTGCAATTGTGTGGTAGTTTGAGCATTCTTTGGCATTGCCTTTCTTTGGGATTGGAATGAAAACTGACCTTTTCCAGTCCTGTGGCCACTGCTGAGTTTTCCAAATTGGCTGGCATATTGAGTGCAGCACTTTCCCAGCATCATCTTTCAGGATTTGGAATAGCTCAACTGGAATTCCATTACCTCCACTAGCTGTGTTTA
>NW_011494769.1:1747520-1751008 GCF_000754665.1 Bison bison bison
CTGGCTCTAGGTGAGTGATCACACTACCGTGATTATCTGGGTTGTGAAGATCTTTTTTGTGCAATTCTGTGTATTCTTGCCACTTCTTAATATCTTCTGCTTCTGTTAGGTCCATACCATTTTTGTCCTTTATTGAGCCCATCTTTGCATAAAATGTTCCCTTGGTATCTCTAATTTCTTGAAGAGATCTCTAGTCTTTCCCATTCTGTTGTTTTCCTCGATTTCTTTGCACTGATCGCTAAGGCTTTCTTATCTCTCCTTGCTATTCTTTGGAACTCTGCATTCAAATGGTTATATCTTTCCTTTTGTCCTTTGCCTTTCACTTCTCATCTTTTCACAGCTATTTGTAAGGCCTCCTCAGACAGCCATATTGCTTTTTTGCATGTCTTTTTCTTGAGGTGGTCTTGATCCCTGTCTCTTGAACAATGTCACGAACCTCCGTCCATAGTTCATCAGGCACTCTATCTATCAGATCTAGTCCCTTGAGTCTATTTCTCACTTCCACTGTATAATCATCAGGGATTTGATTTAGGTCGTACCTGAATGGTCTAGTGGTTTTCCCCACTTTCTTCAATTTAAGTCTGAATTTGGCAATAAGGAGGAGTTCATGATCTGAGCCACGGTCAGCTCCCAGTCTTGTTTTTGCTGACTATATGGAGCTTCTCCATCTTTGGCTGCAGAGAATATAATCAGTCTGATTTCGGTGCTGGCCATCTGGTAATGTCCATGTGTAGAGTCTTCTCTTGTGTTGTTGGAAGAGGGTGTTTGCTATGACCACTGCGTTCTCTTGGCAAAACTCTATTAGCCTTTGCTCTGCTTCATTCTATACTCCAAGGCCAGATTTGCCTGTTACTCCAGGTGTTTCTTAACTTCCTACCTTTGCATTCCAGTCCCCTATAATGAAAAGGACATCTTTTTGGGTGTTAGTTCTAGAAGGTCTTGTAGGGCTTCATAGAACTGTTCAACTTCAGCTTCTTCAGCATTACTGATGGGGACATAGACTTGGATTACTGTGACATTAAATGGTTTGCCTTGGAAACGAACAGAGATCATTCTGTCATTTTTGAGATTGCATCCAAGTACTGCATTTCAGACTCTTTTGTTGACCATGATGGCTACTCCATTTCTTCTAGGGATTCCTGCCCGCAGAAGTAGATATAGTGGTCATCTGAGTTAAATTCACCCATTCCAGTCCATTTTAGCTCGCTGATTCCTAGAATGTCGACATTCACTCTTGCCATCTCCTGTTTGACCACTTCAAACTTGCCTTGATTCATGGACCTGACATTCCAGGTTCCTATGCAATATTGCTCTTTACAGCATCGGACCTTGCTTCTGTCACCGGTCACATCCACAGCTGGGTATTGTTTTTGCTTTGGCTCCATCTCTTCATTTTTTCTGGAGTTATTTCTCCACTGATCTCCAGTAGCATATTGGGCACTTACCGACCCAGGGAGTTCCTCTTTTAGTGTCCTATCTTTTTGCCTTTTCATACTGTTCATGGGGTTCTCAAGGCAAGAATACTGAAGTGGTTTGCCATTCCCTTCTCCACTGGATCACATTTTGTCAGAACTCTCCACCAAGAGCTATCTCTCTCCGGTGGCCCTACACGGCGTGGCTTAGTTTCACTGAATTAGACAAGGCTATGGTCCACGTGATTAGAGTGGTTAGTTTTCTGTGATTGTGGTTTCAGTCTGCCTGCCCTCTGATTCCCTTTCTCAGTGCCTACCCTCTTACTGGGGTTTCTCTTACCTTGGCTGTGAGTTATCTCTTCACACAGTGGTATCTGCTCCAGCAAAGTGCAGCTGCTGCCCCTTACCTTGGACGTGGGGTATCTCCTCACGGCTGCCATTACTGACCTTGGACATGGGGTATCTCCTCTCGGCCACTCACCGCTCCAGCGCTGCGCAACCAGTGCTCACCCAGTATGTCTGGTTAAATGTTTGTCTCCAACACTTACCACTGACAAAAGTGCAGATACTCAATATTTTGAAGGTATGAGTATTTGTAAAACCCATAAAGGTGTTTTGTAGGGCTAGAAACCACCCTGTCTCCTGTGATCGAAGTGCAGCTCACTCTAAAATCCCATCTCTGTGGAAAAAGAAGGGGCTTCCCAGGTGGCTTAGTGGTAAAGAATCTGCCTGCAATGCAGGAGATCCAGGTTCCATCCCTGGGTGGGGAAGATCCCCTGGAGTAGGAAATGGCAACCCACTCCAGTATTCTTGTCTAGAAAATCCTGTGGACAGAGGAGCTTGGCAGGGTACAGTCCATAGGGTTGCAAAGGATCAGACATGACTGAACCGACTTAGCATGCATGTTGAAAAACAAAGATGTCCATAGGATTGGAAGGCCAGGGAATTGGAGGGTTGCCTTCCTCTGAAGTGTCTGCTCTGCACTAGGTCCAAACTTTGTGAAAATTGAGCTCCGTCTTCATTATTCACAGGCCACACTCACTCACAATCGCAAGCACTGTGAGATCAGTGAGGCTCTACTGAAGCTATGGGGATGCCCCAGAGGCCAGACTTCTCCAATTCACTTATATTCTCTTCCTACCCATAAAGGTCTGTATCCATCTCTCCTTCTGAGAGAGATCCAAACTCCTCTTCCTCCGTTACAAAAGACAGAATCCCATTTCCCTGAAGCCAGAATGTTCCTGAGGCCTCATCTGGAGATCCTGAGATGTTTGACTCCAAGAATGTATCAGAGACTTGTTTCTAATTATTACTGTCCCCTTTCCAAGAATTCTGAATCTAGCTTTTGAGATGTTTTTTAAAAAACGTATATCTCATATCTGAATAAAAGAATAGTAATGAAAATGACATGGTATCCAGTCTACGTGTGTTTTCCCTAGACCCTGCCTCTATCTGTCTAGGTTTATTATACATATAGAGATGTATTTTTGTGTGGTTGTATATGTATATACTAGAGACAGATTCGGAGAAGGCAATGGCACCCCACTGCAGTACTCTTGCCTGGAAAATCCCATGGACAGAGGAGCCTGGTAGGCTGCAGTCTATGGGGTCGGGAAGAGTTAGACACGACTGAGCGACTTCACTTTCTCTTTTCACTTTCATGCATTGGAGAAGGAAGTGGCAACCCACTCCGTGTTCTTGCCTGGAGAATTCTAGGGATGAGGGAGCCTGGTGAGCTGCCGTCTATGGGGTCACACAGAGTCGGACACGACTGAAGCGACTTAGCAGCAGTAGCAGCAGCAGAGACAGATTCATCTATTTCTGCTTTCTTGACTATGCCAAAGCCTTTGACTGTGTGGATCACAATAAACTGTGGAAAATTCTGAAAGAGATGGGAATACCAGACCACCTGATCTGCCTCTTGAGAAATTTGTATGCAGGTCAGGAAGCAACAGTTAGAACTGGACATGGAACAACAAACTGGTTCCAAATAGGAAAAGGAGTTCGTCAAGGCTGTATATTGTCACCCTGTTTATTTAACTTATATGCAGAGTACATCATGAGAAACGCTGGTCA
>NW_011494769.1:1751266-1755788 GCF_000754665.1 Bison bison bison
CTAGATAGCATATTCAAAAGCAGAGACATCACTTTGCCAACAAAGGTTCATCTAGTCAAGGCTATGGTTTTTCCTGTGGTCATGTATGGATGTGAGAGTTGGACTGTGAAGAAGGCTGAGTGCCGACGAATTGCTGCTTTTGAACTGTGGTGTTGGAGAAGACTCTTGAGAGTCCCTTGGACTGCAAGGAGATCCACCCAGTCCATTCTGAAGGAGATAAGCCCTGGGATTTCTTTGGAAGGAATGATGCTAAAGCTGAAACTCCAGTACTTTGCCCACCTCATGCAAAGAGTTGACTCATTGGAAAAGACTCTGATGCTGGGAGGGATTGGGGGCAAGAGGAGAAGGGGACGACAGAGCATGAGATGGCTGGATGGCATCACTGACTCGATGGACGTGAGTCTGAGTGAACTCCGGGAGTTGGTGATGGACACGGAGGCCTGGTGTGCTGTGATTCATGGGGTTGCAAAGAGTCGGACACGATTGAGCGACTGATCTGATCTGAGAGACAGATTCTATCAGGGCACTAATAACTATACTGCATGCATATAAGTGTATTCATTTTGTAGTTTACTTGGTCGTTTATTCATTTATTTAGCAACTACTCTTTGAGTGTCTTGTTTAGATTAGACATTATATCAGGTGCCAGGGAGATAACAAAGTACAGTGCTCCTGCCTAATGGAGAAGACAACCAAATAATCGGGAAAATCATAGTTACAAAGGGGAAGTACACCATGCTGTGAGATTGTGTAATGGAGAAGACCTCATTCATATAGAGTGGAGAGTCAAAAAGAAACCCCAGTGATGTGCCCTTAGAGCCGAGATGAAAATGATGACTAACCACTAACCAGGCCCTGGTTACCCAGAGGACAGAGGAGAGTGTGTACATAGGCATGCATGATAGGTTGCTTCAGTCATGTCTGACTCTTTGTAGCCCCCCAAAAATCCCCTCTCCATGGTACTTCCAGGCAAGAATACTGGCGTGGGTTGCCATGCCCTCCTCAAGGGATCTTCCTGTCCCAGGGACCAAATCCGCATCTTTATTGGCAGGTGGGTTCATTATCACTAGCACCACCTGGGGAACCTGGAGGAAAGATCACTGGCTAAAAGAACACCCTGGTGATGGGAAGGAACTGATGGAGTTTGAGGAACTGAGAGAGGGCCACTGTGGCTGGAGCACAGAGTGTGATGTGGGGACAGAGTGAGGCTGGGGAGGGGCAAGAGTCAGCTTATGCAGGGCCTGGCAGTGGCCAGTCTCTAAGAGCTGGTGGGTTTAAGCAGGGGGTTGGCATAATCAGATGTGTATTTTATGAAGATCACTGTGACTCCAATGTGAAGGACAAATCCAGAGGAAGCAAGGGTATGGGAGAAACAGCCAAGAGGGTGTCTCAGCAGTCTGGTCAGAGTGATGGACTGCAGAGCGCCTGTGGAGATGGAGCTATGGGATAGACATGTGCATGCAGGAGTTAGAGTCCCACAGATGGGACTGAAATGTTTATGCAGACATTGTCTAGCAAGAGACCACCACATGAGAGAAGCAATGTTCAAAAATTGAGCATTTAATGGCTGAGTATAGAAAGATGAGGCTGCAAAGGAGACAGAGCAATTGAGGTAGGAAGAAAGTCAGGGATGCTGGACCCAGAGCCAAGGGACAAATTATTTCAAGATGGGCACATGGGTGACAGAGTGGAATCCTGCTGGGTGGTGAAAGTTTTTTTAAGACAGTGACAATAGGGAGGATTCACTGGTAACTTGAGGGTATTCTTTCCCTTGTCATAATTGGGGTGAAGTAAATTTCAATGGGTCTGGGACTAAGTGGTAAATGAGAAACAGAAAAAGTGAGTACGGGCAAATTTTAAAGATGGTTTGGCTGTGAAAGAAATCAGACTATTTATAACATAGTGATTTGTTGTTTACTAAACACATAAATATTAGGAAAGTCAACTTGTTTAAAGAATTTGTGGGCCTGTTATTGTTTCATTGTTCCTGGAAATGAGAAGAATAAAGCCATGTACAGTATGTATTCTAACTAGGCTTAGGACTGTTTGAATATTTTAAGTGGATAAAAAATAGTTTGAATAGCATTTTACTGCTCAGTATACAAAATGCTTTTTCATGTACATCTCATTTAGTCCTCAAGAATTTTATATATCAGAAACCAAGAATCAGCGAGGTATTAAATAACTTTCCAAGCCAATAAAGAGTGAGGAAAACTAAGAATAAGTGAATATATCTTTAGATTAAGAGTAGTTCAAAGAGAAAAAATTTTTAATATATTAATTATCTATATGTGTGTATATATATTACAGATATATAGACAGTGGTCTACCACAATGAAAAAATATGCCAAAGCTCTTGTTTTAATATGTTAAAAGTTAACAAAATTATTTCAGTCCCTTGCTTGTATTTCTCTTAAATATAACTATTTGTTTACTAAGTCTTGTATTTTTATAACATTTATTGGTATTTCTGAAGACTAATATGTTTGATTTCTCAAATACATGTATATTCCAAACTCATTTTCCACTTCACATCAATGGTTGAATAAATATTATTATAACAGTTATAATGAAGATATAACTGGACCTGAGATTTGAAAAATGATTCTATCTTGTAAAAGAAGCACAGATTGGATATTCTTTACTTACATGCTCATTATAGTTCCAGTTTAAGGCTCAGAGTTTCTAATTAACTTTTCTTTAACAGGTTTATTGAGATACATATAGATGCCATCTAATTCACCCTCTTAAGGTGTACAACTCAGTGATTTTTGTTATATTTGCAGAGTTGTGCAACCATCAACACACTCAATTTTAGAAAATTGTCCTTACCCAAAAAGGAGCCTTATGTCTTTTAACCATCATCCCAGTAATCTTTCTATCCCTCCTTCTCCCAGTCCTGGGCAACCCCATACTCTGCTTTTTATCTTATTTGTTGTTCCATGAGTCACCAGCGAAGCCATAAATACTCCCATTTCCAGCATCAGAATCCAAGAACATGAAATAGGCACTTTCTGTTTGCAGCTTTTGTTGTTTATTTTTAACTTGTTTACTTTAAACTTTCAACTTTAAAGTGTAAGTTGATACTTTCCTTTATGTAGCCTTCTTTAAAAAATGAACATGCAGAAAGTAGCCACAAAATAGCATTCTCATTTGTGCCAAACCTTTAACAAGCAAATTTTTAAAATTACTGACATTTTGCTGATTTTATGTATGATTTGCCTCCCCCATAGAAGTCCTTGATTTGAATTAGCTCAGTGTTTTTTATATCTTTTTTAATGCATTGGATGTAATATAATCCCCCAGCCATTCAGTTCAAGGCCAATACCATGAAAAGGTATTGTATAGGTTCATCACGCTAAGACTGCTATTTTGATTTCTGAATTTGTTTTTAAATTTATCTTAATAAAAGTATGTTTGGGGCTAGATAACTTAAAGCTCTGTGTGTGTATATGTTGCTTGATGTGACGGGCACTGGGAAGAGCACTGTATACTGTCCTGCTGTTACTAAAGAGAAGCCTTGAAGTGCAGTATGTTGCTGTTCAGTAGTTCAGTGCTGTCTGACTCTTTGTGACCCCGTGGACTGCAGAACGCCAGGCTTCCCTCTCCTTCACCATCTCCCAAAGCTTGCTCAGCGCATGTCCATCGAGTCAGTGATGCCATTCAACCATCCCATTTTCTGTTGTCCCCTTCTGCTTTCGATCTTTCCCAGCATCAGGGTCTTTTCTAACGAGTCGTTTCTTCACATTAGATGGTCAAAGTATTGGAGCTTCAGTTTCAGCATCAGTCCTTCCAATGAATATTCAAGATTGATTTCCTTTAGGATTGACTGGTTTGATCTCCTTGCAGCATTAAAGTAAATAACCCATATGTTTACATGCAGTTCAGATTATGAGAAGCAAGTTACTGTGTTCCATTCCCATTAAGAAATTTTTGTTGGGGATCCATTCACTACAATGTCAAAGACTAAAAGATTTTAGTCTTTTTTGTTTTTTCCCACTGATGTATCCCTAGTATTGAATACAGTTTGTGGCAGACAGTGGGCATACAGTGACTATTTGGTGAATTGATGTATTTATTGAATGAATTTCTTTAGAATAAACTCCTTAACCCAGCAGTCTATGCTCTTTATAATCTAACTCTGACTTGTATCTCTCACATAAACCCCACTGGTGTAATATAAGCATTTGTTTTAGTCTCTTAGTTCTTTTTTAAAATCACTTTCTTTTTATCGAGCTATAGTTGATATACAAAGTTGATATACAACATTCACAATGTTTAAAAGTTATATTCCATCTCTAATTGTTATAAAATATTGATTATACCCCCTATGTTGTACTATATGTATATCCTGTAGCTTATTTTTTTAAACATAGTAGTTTCTACATCTGGAGAAGGCAATGGCACCCCACTCCAGTACTCTTGCCTGGAAAATCCCATGGATGGAAGAGCCTGGTAGGCTGCAGTCCATGGGGTCGCTAGGAGTCGGACACAACTGAGCGACTTCCCTTTCACTTTTCAC
>NW_011494769.1:1755888-1780835 GCF_000754665.1 Bison bison bison
TTCACTTTCATGCACTGGAGAAGGAAATGGCAACCCACTCCAGTGTTCTTGCCTGGAGAACCCCAGGGATGGGGGAGCCTGGTGGGCTGCCGTCTCTGGGGTCGCACAGAGTCGGACACGACTGAAGCGACTTAGCAGCAGCAGCAGTTTCTACATCTTAATCCACTACTCCTATATTGCCAGCCCTTGTGTCCCTCTCCACACTGGTAACCACTGATTTTTTCTCCATATCTGTGAGTCTGTTTCTTTTTTGTTATATTCAATAAATTGTTTTATATTTTTAGATTCCACGTGTAAATGATATCATACAGTATTTCTCTTTCTCCATCTAACTTATTTCACTTGGCATAACCCTCGCCAAGTCCATCCGTATTGTTGCAGATGGCAGGATTTCAAACTTTTAGTGTTTTTATGGCCGTGTAGTATACCACTGTGATATATACTACATCTTCATTCATCTGTTGATGGACACTTAGGGTGCTTCCGTATCTTGGCAATTATAAATAATGCTGCTTTGAACATTGGGGTGCATGTATCTTTTGGAATTAGTGTTTGGGTTTTTTTGGATAAATGCCCAGGCGTGGATTGCTGGGTCATATGGTAGTTCTATTTTCAGATTTTTGAGGAGCCTCTATACTGTTGTCCATAGTGGCAGCACTGATTTACATTCTCACCAACAATGTGAGGGTTCCCTTTTTCCCACATCATCACCAACGTTTATAATCTGTGATCTCTTTGATAATAGCTATTCTGCCAAGTGTGAGGAGGATGTCTCATTGTGGATTTAATTGCATTTTCTCTGATGATTAACAGTATTGAGCATCTTTTCATATGCCTGTTGGCCATCTGTATTTCTTTTTGAAAAAGTGTCTGTTCAGGTCTTCGGCCCATTTTAAAAATTGAGTTGTTTGGGTTTTGATGTTGTTGTATGAGTTGTTTATATATGTATCTATAGATAGATAGATAGATAGATAGATTAACTCTCTATCAGTCATATCATTTGCAAATATTTTCTCCCATGTATTAGGTTATCCTCTTGTTTTGTTGATGCTTTCCTTTGCTGTGCAAAAGCTTTTAAGTTTAATTAGGTCCCATTTGTTTATTTTTGTTTTTAATGCCTTTGCTTTAAGGAGACAGATCCAAAAATAATATAGTTACAATTTATGTCAAGAAATGTTCTGCCTATGTTTTCTTTTAGGGGTTTTATGGTTTCCAGTCTTATATTTAGGTCTTTAATCCATTTTGAGTTTATTTTTGTATATGGTGTTAGAGAATATTCAAATTTATTTCTTTACATGTAGGTGTCTTGTTTTCCCAGCACTACTTTTTGAAAACAGTGTCCTTTCTCCATTGTATATTCTTACCTCCTTTGTCTTAGATTAACTGACAGTAAGTTCACGGGCTTATTTCTGAGCTGTCCTGTTCCATTGATCTATGTATCTGTTTATGTGACAGCACAGTAATATTTTGATTACTGAAGCTCTGTAGTATAGTTAGACAGCATGATTCCTGCAGCTTTTTGTTCTTCTCTCAAGATTATTTGGCTATTTGGAGTCTATTTTTGTTTCTATACACATTTTTTAATTATTTGTTCTAGTTCTGTGAAAAATGCCCTTGGTATTTTGATAAGGATTGCATTGAATTTTTATATTGCCTTGGGTAGTGTGATCATTTTTAACATCATTCATTCTTCCAGTCCATGAACAGTCTATCTTCCCATCTGTTTGTGTTGTCTTCAATTTCTTTTTTCAATGTTTTATAGTTTATCCCAGTATAGTTCTTTTACCTCCTTAGTTAAGTTTATTCTTAAATATTTTATTTTTTCCAATGTGATTATAAATGCAGTTGTTTCCTTAAATTTCTCTTTCTGAGAGTTCATTGTTAGTGTTTAGAAATTCATTAGATGTCTGTATAAGACATTTTTTGATGTATTGTTGAATTCAGTTTGCTGTTTTTTATTGAGGATTTTTTCATCTATATTCATCAGTGGTTTTGACCTGTAATTTGCATGTGTGTTATGTCTTTGTCTGATTTTGATATCAGAATGATGCTGGCCTCATAGAATGAGTTCAGAAACATTCCTTTTTCTTCATTTCTTTTTTTTTTAATAGTTAGACAAGGATAGGTGTTAGCTCTTCTCTAAATGTTTGGGAGAATTCGTCTGTGAAGCTGTCTGGTCTGGGACTTTCATTTGTCAGGAATTACTTTTTATTACTGATTTACTTTCATTACTGGTAATTGGCCTGTTCATATTTTCTGTCTTCCTGGTTCAATCTTGGGAGATTATACATTTATAGAAATTTGTGCATTTTTTCTCAGTTGTCCACTTTATTGGCATATGTTAGTTTTTCATACTCTCTCAGTTTTTGTGTTGCTTTAGCAATTCTCTGAGTTAGTTCTTTAAGCATGGAGCTCAGAGAAAGGCTAAGGATCTTATAAAACTGAAGAACAAGTAAAACTGGCCCAGATCCAAGAAGAGGTTGAGTAGGAATTAGGTAAACAGAGAGGGGAAAAAGAGGGAATCCCAGATTTAAAAAGCAAAGCCTAGACGCATCCTTCTTTTTCTCTGAAACTGTATTCTGACTTCATTACAAAGACCATAGGTCCTTCACTCATACAGAAAAAAATTTGTACCCTGTTTTCCTTAGAAATGCCTGTGTACATTTGATCTGTTAAAATGATTAAAATGTATCAGATTTTGATGAATTATATGTCGCCCTTGCCTCTGTATCCTTCTAACCTACCCATGCTTTTTAAGCGACTCAATAAGCTTTCTTCCTTGTTCTTAAAGGTTTAAAAAACAAAAAAACAGACAACCACTTAGAAACTTAACAGTCTAATATTTGAAATCTCAAAACATTCAAAGCTATATCTTTGCTTCCTCTAAAATATTTGACAACCAACCTGTTTTTTAAGGTTTTTTTTAATCGAGGTATATTTGATGTACAATAGTATATAAGGTTTGAGTATACAGCATAGTGATCCACAATTTTTAAATATTATACTTCATTTATAGTTATTATAAAGTATTGGCTATACTTTATATTTTAAATGCTTCATAAGTACTTAACCTTTAGTTAGTATCTCAATTTAGTATCAATAATTTTATTATATAAGATATACATATATATTCAACCTTGGGAGATTATACATTTCTAAAAATGTGTCCATTTGTTTCTTGGCTGCCCATTTTATTGGCATATATTAATAGTTTTTCATACTGTCTCTGTTCTTTGTATTGCTTTAGCAATTCTCTGAGGTAGTTCTTTGAGCATGGAGCTCAGAGAAAGGATAGGATAGGATATTATCAAGTATTTTAGAGAATGCTTTCAATATTTCCTCTCTCACAATGATCTATTAGTAACTAACTTCAGGAATTAATATATTCTTTAATTCGTCAAACTTAATAGAAGAAGGAGAGAGAGAGAAAGAATCCTGGGTGACTTTGGCTTCTGATGTTGGAACTCCCGGCACAGCCCTATGTGAGGCAGCCTTGGTGGTCCAGCAACATTGTGTAAGTGTCTCCTGGTTGGACAATGAATGGCACTGGGGCTTTGTCAGGGACCTGTCTCCTTTATGCACTGCCAGTCTCCAGTGTCAGTGTTAATTAGTCTTCAGGTCTCCTGTTTGTCTGCTCGAATGCATCCTGGATAAGCCAAATTAATAAGTGGGAGCCGGCCAGCTGCCTGGCCATCGAATATGGCACTGCACTCAGACAGTCAGAGGGCAGCCCTGTGCTTTGATCGTGTGGAAAAGTTTAATGCTAACAGGCCACGTGGGAGGCTGTGCCCGTTGGGGTGCAAACAGGACCTCGGGACCCAGCAGGGAAGCTGCTGTCCTTTGGACTGGTTTCAGTGTTTCTCATTTCAAACCCATGAGGCTCGGAGGCCCCAGACACTTACTTCACATTTTGCTTCATCTTTCCCCCGGGAGTTGCTTCCTTGAATTCTCATAGTGGGTGGTAGATCATCAGCAAGGGAACAAAAATCATTATCTCTTTGTTCCAAACAGGAGATTTGCACTGAGGTGTATTTTCATAAATAGAGTGTGTAGAATTTGTAGTTCATAATCTCCAGCCATGACTCTCTTGCTGTTCTGCATATGACATGTTTCCCAACCAATTTTACAAAGTTATAAAAGTGACAGATAATATATTGGATGCCACTTGATAGTGCCAGGCATTCTGCAAACCACTTTACATGCATTGGCTCATTTAATTCATGTATCTTGCCTGTAGGGCTTCCCTGATAGCTCAGTGGGTAAAGAATCTGCCTGTAATGCAGGAGACCCTGGTTCGATTCCTGGGTCAGGAAGATCTGCTGGAAATGGAATAGGCTACTCACTCCAGTATTCTTGGGCTTCTCTTGTGGCTTAGCTGGTAAAGAATCTGCCTGCAGTGCGGGATACTTGGGTTTGATCCCTGGATTAGGAAGATCCCCTGGAGAAGGGAAAGACTATTGTGCCTGTGAGTAAGGGGGTCCCCGTTTTGCAAATGAGAAAAGCCACAACCCACATGCATTCAGGTAGGTGTGGATCCAAGCACCAGCCTTTTACCACACCACTACCTGGCCAATCTGGGGAGTTTGATGGACACCATGGGCTCTGTCATCTCAGCCAGCACAAAGGGAGAACCACAGTGATCAACCCTTTTAATTCAGACAGAGACAGAGGTTTTGTTTGTGTAATTGAGAAAAGAAGCTCTACGTTGGGCTTTGCTTTGCCTAGGAAGAAATAACCTTGAAGAAATTACTGTCCTGGCTTCAGTTATGTCCTTTTACCAAAATACAGGCCTGCCTCACTGTATATTATTTGTATTCATGTAACATAGTTCTCTATAAATGAAACTGTTGGAATATGAATGCAATAGAAGACCATTTAATTTGAAACCCTCTCCCAATTTATATTGTGAGAATAAATATGGCTTCAGAATCATAGTTTGGTATCATCAGAAAAGTTTATGTGATCATAAAAGTTCATTGGAAAATGTCAATTCTTGAAAGTAGAACTCTTCCAAAGCGTGTCTGATCAGTCTCCTGCATCTTAGTCTGCTGTCACAACTATTCAATCAGGAGAATAATCTTTGCTACTTTCCTGTGCCTTCCAGCGTGAAGTGGTAGATGTTTCAGATCAGATCAGTTGCTCAGTCGTGTCTGACTCTTTGCGACCCCATGAATCGCAGCACGCCAGGCCTCCCTGTCCATCACCAACTCCCGGAGTTCACTCACACTCATGTCCATTGAGTCAGTGATGCCATCCAGCCATCTCATCCTCTGTCGTCCCCTTCTCCTCCTGCCCCCAATCCCTCCCAGCATCAGAGTCTTTTCCAATGAGTCAACTCTTCGTATCAGGTGGCCAAAGTACTGGAGTTTCACCTTTAGCATCATTGCTTCCAAAGAAATCCCAGGGCTGATCTCCTTCAGAATGAACTGGTTGGATCTCCTTGCAGTCCAAGGGACTCTCAAGAGTCTTCTCCAACACCACAGTTCAAAAGCATCAATTCTTCGGCGCTCAGCCTTCTTCACAGTCCAACTCTCACACTAAGCACTTTCACATCAGCTTGGGACAGTCACAGTGTTTCACTGGGACCTGTTGATGTACCTAGGGAGGAAAGTGAAAGTGTTAGTCACATCTGACTCTTTGCGACTCCATGGACTGTAGCCTGCCAGTCTCCTCTGTCCATGGGATTCTCCAGGCAAGAATACTGGAATGGGTAGCCATTCACTGTTCTAGGGGATATTCATGACCCAGTGATTGAACCTGGCTCTCCCGCATTGCAGGCAGAGTCTTTACCATCTGAGTCACCAGGGAAGCCCCAGGAAGGAAGGAAAAAGTAGAGACAAGGAGATCATATTACGTCCCTAGAGAGCTCACTCAGTCGGGGTCAAAATTGCTAAATTTTTTTTTTCCACTTTCCTACACATAAGAATCTTGATGCTTTGGCCAGATGCATGGAGGTCTCTGGACAAGTTTGGGGATGAGTAAATGAAACCTGCATGGTGATTTTGCAGGGATTAATATAAATAGACAAATATAATATAAGGTAAAACATAAATGCTCTCTGGAAGATAGATGTTCAAAAGATTCAAAAACTTTGGATTGGAAGGGTTTTATGGTAGTGGTGGCATCTCAGAAAAACTTTATTAGGATGAATAGGATTTTATCAAATGCACTAGAAAGTATGTAGGGAGTGAGAGCAGGGTGGACAAAGAACTGCATGAGTGGAGGCATGGAGCTGGCAATACTGGTTGATATAGTTTGGAAACGTGTAATTTTGGTCTCATTAGTCAAATATATGGGAAAATATAAAGCTGAAAAAGGAAAAGGCCTTAAATTTCAGCCTGGAAGTTTGAATTCATTTGAATGAGCAACAAGAATCCATTAGTTTCATCTTTTTTTTTGTCCCTTTGCCTTTTTATTTTCAGTGGATGATCTTGCATTTTAATCCATAGAGACCACAAAAAACTTAAGTTTCAAAGTTAAGTTTTGATCTCCTCTCCCTTAAAACAAAAAAGAATAGAATAAAAACAATACATTCACCTCTTCCAGCTCTATATACACTATCCCTCTTCCCTCTCTCTCTGATAGCTCTAACCCAAAGTCATTATTTTGATAATAGAATAGTGATGGGAGGGGAGGTACTTATCATTTTGGTCACAGTAAAAATATAAAAAGGAATGCATGTACTGATAAAGCTTTTAGGAGTTACATGACTAGGTAACCTATGAGACATACAAAAACAGAGGAGAAAAGGACAACTCTCCTTTTTCTCGCGCTAATAACTGGCTGGATACTGATGTAGAGGACCCACTTGGGATAAAATATAATGACATACTTCCCTGGTAGCTCAGTTGGTAAAGAATCTGCCTGCAATGCAGGAAACCCAGGTTCGACCCCTGGGTCAGGAACATCCCCTGGAGAAGGAAATGGCAACCCACTCTAGTATTCTTGCCTGGAAAATCCTATGGAACCTGGTGGGCGATAGTCCATGGGGTCACAAGAGTTGGACACAACTGAGCGACTAAACCACCACCACAAATTTTGGACATGTTGATGTAACATACATTTGAGAAACACTGGTAGAGTATTAGGTTCATAGGAGAGAACTAGCAAAGAGGTAAAGGAAAATCATACAACAGTAGAAAATTATTAAGTAGGTATTGTGGAGAGGACAGACATACTGACAAATAAAGGTAAAAGTGTAGGAGTTGGGGGAGGAATGTTTTGAAATAATGATGGACTGGTTTTAAGGTATTTGTTCCAGATAAGAGGGATCATTTAAAAAAAAAGAAATGAACCTTTGCATCCCAGCAGACAAAGTTTTCCTAGATAGCACTAGAGTGATTATCAGAATACTTCATCATAGATATTCAAAATAAACTCTATTAAAAACTTTTGAAAAATAACTATGTCAGTGGGAAGAGCCTGCATTTAGGGCCTCGTGTCCTGTGATCAGCCTCATGATCCCAGGAGGGAATCCCTGGAGGTGATTCTGAGGTTGCAGCTGATGCTGAACTTGACAGAATTCCCTGCCATCATGCTTTCATCTGCAGTACAATCTGATAGTCTCCCAGAGTCATCTAGGATTTCAGCAATCTAGGTGGCAATATTGTAAGAGAAAATGTCAAGTAACTAATTTCGAAGGACCTCTTTTGCCTTTTCTGTTCAGGGCTGTTGTGCTTCTGGATTACTTCACATGTTCATAGTAAACATTCTGGGATGCTGGTTTTGGAAACACCAAGTTCTTGAATACAGATTTCCCGACATAAAGGCATCCTTTCTAACCGTACTCTTCCAAAATACCTTCCTTTGTGCTTCTGTAAATTCCTCCAAGAGTATACCTTTCTCTGTTTTTTTGAACCATTTATGGTGATGTGTTTATGGTGAATATCTGGTGCTTTAATATATTCTCTTGAACAATGGCACGCCAGTAATGGCCGTGACCGACAGACAAAAGTGATCATGACTCAGCTCTAGCTTGGGAGAAATGAAGCCTTTTCTTCTACCCAATGCATTTTTGCCACTGTACAAACATATCAAAACTTAGGGAAATGCCCCTTGTCTGGGTTAACTGCCTTTTGTGACAGGTTTGTTACAGGTAATTGTAGTTTCCATGTCACCAAATGAAAACTATCTGATCTGAGGGCTCTTGATTACCAAAAAACAACATATGGTAAATTCTGGATATCCTGTCTGTAGTAAATCATATTTAAAATGGTTTCACATGATTTAGTAAAATATTAATGCGAAGGGTAGGTGAACAAAAGTGAAGAGAGGTTTGATCCTCCCTAACCTGGCTTCTCATGCTGTGTGGTGGTTCAAGACCTCGGAATTTTTGCAACATCTATTTTAAGCTTTTGGACTATGAATCTGAAGAGGATCTGGGCTCTTAATTTGCTAGGACTAGTCCTTACATTGCTTTTGCCTCTCTTTTCGAGAGACCAAAAAGCAGAGTTTTTCACCTGTGCAAAGTCGGAAGTTTTGCTGCGTTTCTTTAAAAAAATTAAAAAACGTTGAAGGTGATGCATTTCCCTGTTCCTGAAGAAAGGTATAGAATGAGTAATTATTTTTGTTTTTTGGTTTTGCTTCTTGCCCTGTAATTTGGATAAATAGTGATGGGTAAGGATTCCACACTTAATGCAGAGCACAGAGCATGGGTTCAGCAGATCTGTGTTCTTGAGGAAGTCTGACTGCCGCCTTCTCTTCACAGCAAGTGAGAAGCAGATGGCAGTCGTGTGTAAGGAGTCTCCAAAGGAGTATCTGCAGCCGTTCAAGGACAGCCTTGAAGAGTTCTTCCAGAAAGGTAGGAGATGTGGCATTCTGAAACGTCCTCCTGTCCCCCGTCTTCTCTGAGCCCCACCACTCTGCACATCCTGCCTGAGCCCCGGCAGCACCAAGGATCCCATAGACCATCTTCCCATGGTGGATCTGTGCGCAGTGTAGATGAAGTTGTCCTGTAACCTTTATATCACCTTTCAAATGTGCTGTAATAGTTTAAATCCTTTAACATTACTCCTGTCTCTATAAACTTCGCGAGGGAAAGCTTTCTCTTTGTCTCTTGATGGTTCCCCCGAGGATTCTCCATACCTGTGAACTGACAAGTGACGGCCATGCAAGGCTTATGCAGTCGTGTAGGCGGGTGGTGATTATCTTTCTGGTTTTATGAGCGTAGCAACTTGGAAACTGGTATTGTATTTTCCATTCCTTTTCAGAAAGGAAAATTGGGGCCAGGTGAATGTCACATATCCAATCACTTGGCACCCATCGGCCCTCAGGGGTTAGCAGATGGAAGTGATATACATGAGACCCAGTACTGACTTAAAAATCGTACCGAATTATGTTCCTTCCTCCATGGTTTTGGCAGGACTGGGGAACTTTTGTTGAGCCCTGCTAGTGAGTATGAAAGTTTAATGCCTTTTGGATATTTCCTATTCTGGTTTCTCAAATCCAACTTATGATGTGAAACAAAAATAAGTGTGGGGTGCAATTTTCAGTTGTAAAAGAAATAACTCATGGGGAATGTAATGTACAGGATGGTGACTGTAGTTAATAATACTGTACTGTGTATTTGAAAGTTGCTAAGAGAGTAGATCTTAAAGCGTTCTCATCGCACACACAAAATTTGTAGCTCTACATGGACTGATGTTAACTAGACTTACTGTGATGATCATTTCACTATTTATGTGTGTGTGTGTGTGTGTGTGTAATCATTATGTTGTACACCTGAAGCTAATGTTTTACATCAATTATATCTAAATAAACAAAAAAAAGTGTGCGGTAGTAAGAGGGGGCTTTTGTCTTTGCTCAAAAGCCAGGGGAAATGCATGTAGGAACCTTTAGTGGTTTATTAGCATGCTATTTCTATTTATTAATAAGGCCACATGATACCAAACTATCAACAAAAGACCTTTAAGCAGAGTAAATCCATCAAGTATGGCCAAACCACCTTGGGAACTGGCAGGGAAATTCTCAGTCCATGAGTCAGAGAAACTTCATTCCAACTGGCCCCTTGGTACAGAGTTCATTGCTCCCTCCTCCTGGATGAGGTCTCATTTGTGTTGAAGCAGAAGTCAGAGTTCTCTCTTGGCCACAGCTGAACCTCAAATATGTTGGGAGTCCTGGCACCAGGCCACGGTATCATTTTGAGGACAGTAATACCAACATTTATGAGTTATATGGCTAAAATTAGATTTTATATGTGATTTATAAAGTAGATGCATTGCTTTTTTTTAATTTATTTTTTTAATTGAAGTATAATTGCTTTACAGAATTTTGTTTTCTGTCAAACCTCAACATGAATCAGACATAGGTATACATATATCCTCTCCCTTTTGAACCTCCCTCTCATCTCCCGCCCCATCTCAGTCCTCTAGATTGATACAGAGCCCATGCTTGAATTTCCTGAGCCATACAGCAAATTCCGGTTGGCTATCTATTTTACATATGGTCATGTAAGTTTCCATGTTACTCTTTCCATACATCTCACCCTCTCCTCCCCTCTCGCCATGTCCATAAGACTATTCTCTATGTCTGTTTTTCCGCTGTTGCCCTGTAAATAAATTCTTTAGTACCATTTTTCTAGATTCTGTATATATGTGTTAGAATACAATATTTATCTTTCTCTTTCTGACTCACTTCACTCTGTATAATAGGTTTTCAAATGTGTTCCTTTTTATGGCTCAGTAGTATTCCATTGTGTATATGTACCACAACTTTATCCATTCATCTGTTGATGGACATCTAGGTTGCTTCCATGCTCTAGCTATGGTAAATAGTGCTGCAAAGAACAATGGGACACATGTGTCTCTTTCAATTTTGGTTTCCTCAGGGTATATGCCTAGGAGTGGGATTGCTGGGTCATATGGTGGTTTTATTCCTAGTTTTTTAAGGAATCTCTACCATCTTCCATAGTGGGTGTATCCATTTGCATTCCCCACCAACAGTGCAAGAGCGTTCCCTTTTCTTCACACCCTGTCCAGCTTTTATTGTTTGTAGACTTTTTCATGATGGCTATTCTGATCTGTGTAAGGTCATATCTAATTGTGGTTTTGATTTGCATTTCTCTAATAATGAGTGATGTTGAGCATCTTTTCATGTGTTTGTTAGCCATCTGTATGTCTTCTTTGGAGAAATGTCTGTTTAGGTCTTTTTTCCCACTTTTTGATTGGGTTGTTTGTTTTTCTGGCATTGAGTTATATGAGCTGCTTGTATATTTTGGAAATTAATCCTTTGGTAGTTGTTTCATTTGCTATGATACATTGCTTTATGTTTATTTCATGTATAGCCTAAATGGCCTAAAGAAGAGCACACAATATTTCCTTTTGCTGACCTCAAATTAATAATTTCTACTTTTGACATATGTATAGGAAACTTGAAATGAGGTCATGTGTGCTTAAATTTCATTCCTTTTTCCCCCATTTCTGGATTTTTTTTTAATTCTTTTATTGAAGTCTAGATGATTTACAGTATTGTGTTAGTTTCAGGTGGAATGTATGTATGTATGTGTGTGTGTATATATATATATATATAAATATTTATATTCTTTTTCAGATTCTTTTCCCTTATAGTCTAATATAAAAGATTCAGTAAGGTTTCCTGTGCTATGTAGTAGGTCCTTATTATCTATTTTGTATATAGTAGACATGGAAGAGCCTGGTACGCTGCAGTCCATGGGGTCACTGAGAATCGGACACAACTGAGTGACTTCGCTTTCACTTTTCACTTTCATGCATTGGAGAAAGAAATGGCAACCCGCTCCAGTGTTCTTGCCTGGAGAATCCCAGGAACAGGGGAGCCTGGTGGGCTGCCATCTGTGGGGTCGCACAGACTCGGACACGACTGAAGCAACTTAGCAGCAGCAGAGTGTATATGTTAAGCCCAAACTACTAATTTATCCCTCTCTCTGCCCTTCCTTTTTCCTTTGGTAACCATAACTTTATTTTCTTTGTCTGTGAATCTCTTTCTGTTTTGGAAATATGTTCATTTGTATCATTTTTTTAGATTCCACATATAAGTGATAACATTTGATATTTGTCTTAACCTGTCTTATTTCACTTAGTATAATAATCTCCAAGTCCATCCATGTTGCTGCAGATGGGATTTTTCACTTTTTTATAGCTGAGTAATATTCCATGGTGTGTATATGTATGTGTATATATGTGTATATGTAAGCTTCCTGAGTAGCTCAGTTGGTAAAGAATCTGCCTGCAATGTGGGAGACCTGGGTGGTTGGGAAGATCCCCTGGAGGAGGGCATGGCAGGCAACCCACTCAAGTATTCTTGCCTGGAAAATCACTGAGGACAGAGGAGCCTGGCAGGCTACAGTCCATGGGGTCACAAAGAGCTGGACATGACTGAGTGACTAAGCACAGTATACACACACACACACACACACACACACACACACTCACCACATCTTTATTCTTTTGTCTGTCAGTGGACATTAAGGTTGCTTCCATGTCTTGGCTGTCCATTTCTATTTTTAATTGCTGTTCTTTTATATCTAAAAAATTCTGCAGTGAGGATGCCTGGATATTATCAGTCTGTATGCTATAATGGCCTTATGATGTTTTCAAATTAGCTAGCATTTAAACAGAGAAGGCAATGGCACCCCACTCCAGTACTCTTGCCTGGCAAATCCCATCAACGGAGGAGCCTGGTAGGCTGCAGTCCATGGGGTCGCTAAGAGTCGGACACGACTGAGCGACTTCACTTTGACTTTTCACTCTCATGCACTGGAGAAGGAAATGGCAACCTGCTCCAGTGTTCTTGCCTGGAGAATCCCAGGAATGGGGGAGCCTGGAGGGCTGCCATCTGTGGGGTTGCACAGAGTTGGACACGACTGAAGCAACTTAGCAGCAGCAGCAGCAGCATTTTAAAACACTTACATTGTGAATTTTATTCCTTTGGTTGGAAAAATATAAATATGAATAGATTTAGAACACTGAAAATCTTCTTCAATGCCTTGGAAAGGATTTGCAAATCACTCTTGGGAATTCTGTCCTAATTTCTTCTCTACAAGGTTTCTTAAGAAACTATGATCTGTTCTGAGAGTAGGAATGGAGCTGAGGCAAACTGAACCTTGTGTCAAGAAAGCAAGGATGTGGCCAGAGTAAGCTGTCCTAAGAAAGCCCTAGAGCAGCGGTTCTCAACCCTGGCTGCATACTAGGATTGCCTGGGGGAGATTTTTAAAATTTCAACACCCAAGCCAAATTCCAGACCTACTTCCAGGATCTCTGGGGGCGAGACCAGGCGTCAGGACTCTTTTTTTTTTAACTCCCCACGTAATCCCAGCGTGCAGCCCAGGTTGAGAACCGCTGTTGTCAACCTTGGTTTATCTTTTAATGCGTCTTCAAAAATATTTCTTCAGAGCCCACTATGTGTTAGGCATTGTGACAGAAGCTGACAACCCTAAGATGAACCATAGACCCCTTGTCCCTCTCCCAGGGATCGACTCACTAGGGAAAGGTCTATAATTGAATAAAGAAGTCACCTCTTCTTTATCCAGCAGAATGAAGGGCAGTTGGGAAGGACATAGGAATAACCTCAAATTATGGCTAAAACAAAGTCAGCCAAAATGAGACACGAAAAGAATTTGAAGGAAAATTACTATTCTAAAAAGAATTTTAAAATATAAAAATAAACCTTAAACATTCCCAATATCATGTGGTGAAATAGAGCCGCTGTTGAAATACCTGTTACTGTTGACTCATTACTTAACTGAGTTGGTCAAAAAAGCAGTCTAGATTTGTGTTGCCCAGGATGGTAGGCGCTGGCCACGTGCAGCTGCTGAGCAATTGAAATGTGGCTGATCCAAACTTAGATGTGCCATAGGAATCAATCATACATCAGATTTTGAAGACAGTCCCCCAAAATATTTCTTCTTTTTTATATTGGTTTCATGGTAAATAGCATTTTTTTCCTATGTTGGGTTAAACTAATAAAATATATTATTAATCTTAATTGACTTGTTTTTGTTTTAAAGCATGGATACTAGACCATTTAAAATTATGTCTGTGGCTTGCTTTGCACTCAGTTGGACAAGCTGTCTAGAAGCATGATCCCTTGGCCTTTCCCACCATATTCCTTCATTCTCTTCTCCACGTAATTGTTTTACCCTCTGAGCTTATTGAATCTGGGTTATTGGGACCCAGTATCACAAACTCGCCTCTCCCCACTCATTCTCTGGATCTGGCTATTTGGCTCTCAGATGTGAGTGCTTAACTGAAGGAGGTGATAGCTTGCTGCTTCATCAGGCTGCCTGTCTGTGGTTCAGGGGGTGGGTCCTTGCTATATTGCAGTATATACAAATGAAATAGCTCTTGGCTACTGTAGAGTTCCACATAGCAGTCCCTTTCTTCTGGAGATGGTTCATTGATTCACAGAAAATGTGGGATTTCCTGTCTACTATAAATATGCATTATCCACCCTGGATAATCATGTTTTTATGGCAGTTATCACAAGTTTAGGTGTCATCTACTATGCTACTCAATATAAGTAGCAACATTATTCCAAGTGCTACTCAGTTCAGTCACTCAGTCGTGTCCAACTCTTTGCTGTCCCATGGACAACAACACACCAGGCTTCCCTTTCCATCACCAACTCCCAGAGCTTACTCAAACTCATGTCCATTGAGTCAGTGATGCCAATCCAACAATCTCATCCTCTGTCATCCCCTTCTCCTGCCTTCAATCTTTCTCAGCATCAGGATATTTTCAGTGAGTCAGTTCTTCACATCAGGTGGCCAAAGAAACAAAAATTGCTGCCAGTTAAGCCAGGACTTGTCATAGATTCCAAGATGTACCCCAGTATCAAAGATGCTGAAATATGAAAATTCCATCAATTTTGAAATTGATGTAATATGGTACTATAGTTCAGTTAAGTCACTCAGTCATGTCCAACTCCTTGAAACCCCATGAACCGCAGCATGCCAGGCCTCTCTGTCCATCACCAACTCCCGCAATCTACCCAAACCCATGTCCATTGAGTCAGTGATGGCATCCAATCATCTCATTCTCTGTCATCCCCTTCTCCTCCTGCCCTCAATCTTTCCCAGCATCAGGGTCCTTTGAAATGAATCAGCTCTTTGCATCAGGTGGTTAAAGTATTGGAGTTTCAGCTTCAACATCAGTCCCTCCAATGAACACCCAAGACTGATCTCCTTTAGGATGGACTGGTTGGATCTCCTTGCAGTCCAAGGGACTGTCAAGAGTCTTCTCCAACACCACAGTTCAAAAGCATCAATTCTTCAGTGCTCAGCCTTCTTCACAGTTTAACTCTCACATCCATATTACTACTGGAAAAACCATAGCCTTGATTATATAGACTTTTGTTGACAAAGTAATGTCTCTGCTTTTTAATATGCTATCTAGGTTGGTCATAACTTTGCTTCCAAAGAGTAAGGGTCTTTTAATTTCATGGCTGCAGTCACCATCTGC
Organism: Bison bison bison; assembly: GCF_000754665.1. Classification (NCBI taxonomy): domain Eukaryota; kingdom Metazoa; phylum Chordata; class Mammalia; order Artiodactyla; family Bovidae; genus Bison; species Bison bison. Next base: position 1,771,323 of record NW_011494769.1, read on the forward strand.
AGTGATTTTGGAGCCCAGAAAAATAAAGTCTGACACTGTTTCCACTGTTTCCCCATCTATTTCCCATGAAGTAATGGGACCGGATGCCATTATCTTAGTTTTCTGAATGTTGAGCTTTAAGCCAACTTTTTGATTCTCCTCTTTCACTTTCATCAAGAGGCTCTTTAGTTCTTCTTCACTTTCTGCCATAAGGGTGGTGTCATCTGCATATCTGAGGTTATTGATATTTCTCCCGGCAGTCTTGATTCCAGCTTGTGCTTCTTCTAGCCCAACGTTTCTCATGATGTACTCTGCATATAAGTTAAATAGGCAGGGTGACAATATACAGCCTTGATGTACTCCTTTTCCTATTTGGAACCAGTCTGTTGTTCCATGTCCAGTTCTAACTCTTGCTTCCTGACCTGCATACAGGTTTCTCAAGAGGCAGGTCAGGTCGTCTGGTATTCCCATCTCTTGAAGAATTTCCCACAGTTTATTGTGATCCACACAGTCAAAGGCTTTGGCATAGTCAATAAAGCAGAAACAGATGTTTTTTTGGAACTCTCTTGCTTTTTCCATGATCCAGCAGATGTTGGCAATTTGATCTCTGGTTCCTCTGCCTTTTCTAAAACCAGCCTGAACATCTGGAAGTTCATGGTTCACATATTGCTGAAGCCTGGCTTGGAGAATTTTGAGCATGACTTTACTAGCGTGTTCACAGGACTTCTGTGGTGGTCCAGTGGTAAAGACTCCACTCTTCCAATGTAGGGGGCATGGGTTCAATCCCTGGGCAGGGAAGTTCTGCATGCTGCGTGGTGCGGCCCAAACAAACAAATAAGACAGGGGTTGACAACCTTTATGTGCTTCCCTGGTGGCTCAGACGGTAAAGCATCTGCCTGCAGTGTGGGAGACCCGGGTTCAATCCCTAGGTTGGGAAGATGCCCTGCAGAAGGAAATGGCAACCCACTCCAGTACTCTTGCCTGGAAAATTCCATGGACTAAGGAGCCTGGTAAGCTACAGTCCATGGGGTTACAAAGAGTTGGACACGACTGAGCCACTTCACTTTCACTTTCACTTTTCTAGCGTGTGCTGCTGCTGCTGCTAAGTCACTTCAGTCGTGTCCGACTCTGTGCGACCCCAGAGATGGCAGCCCACCAGACCCCCCCGTCCCTGGGATTCTCCAGGCAAGAACACTGGAGTGGGTTGCCATTTCCTTCTCCAATGCATGAAAGTGAAAAGTGAAAGTGAAGTCGCTCAGTCGTGTCCGATTCTTAGCATGTGAGATGAGTGCAATTGTGCAGTAGTTTGAACATTCTTCGGCATTGCCTTTCTTTGGGATTGGAATGAAAACTGACCTTTTCCAGTCCTGTGGCCACTGCTGAGTTTTCCAAATTTGCTGACATATTGAGCGTAGCACTTTTACAGCATTATCTTTTAGGATTTGAAATAGCTCAACTGGAATTCCATCACCTCCACTAGCTTTGTTCGTAGTGATGCTTCCACAGGCCCACTTGACTTCACGTTCCAGGATGTCTGGCTTTAGGTGAGTGATCACACCATCATGATTATCTGGGTTGTGAAGATCTTTTTTGTACAGTTCTTCTGTGTATTCTTGCCACGTCGTCTTAATATCTTCTGCTTCTGTTAGGTACCATAGTTAGGCATATCAGATCAGAGAGAAGGAATGATTAATGTTCCAGATAAGTGAGGGGAGACTGAGCGAAGGAGATATTTTTGTTGAGATTTGAAAAACAAAACCAAACAAAGATAACAGTGATGACAGTGACAGCAATGACAGTGATAGCTAATATTTGGTGATTGCTTCTGTAGGCCGGGCACTGTGGGGAGTAGGTCATTTTACTTAGTCTTCATGACAACCCTCTGAAGTAAACACTATTATCACCCTGTTGTACAGATGAGGAAATTAAAGATTAGAAATTCTCTGCAGACAAATTATGAAGGGTGTTCCAGGCAAAGGAAAACACTGCAGATCTCAGGATGAAAGACATGCTGTTTGGGCAATGGCAGAAGACTTGGTGTGATTGTATCACAGGGCATATGGCAAAAACTCAAGACCCCAAAGGAGAGGAGAATCTCAGTGACTTGCTTAAAAATATGAACTTTGTCTTATGGGCAAGTGAGAGCCCTTTGAAAAATTATGTGTGTGGGAGTGACATGTTCTATTGGGCTTGTTTGTTGTGATGTTGGTGTGTTGGAATCATTTTGCTTTTTGTTGTTAAGAAATGCATTATAGAGAATTCCCTGGTGGTCCAGTGGTCAGGACTTCACACTCTCCCTGATGAAAGTGCAGTGTGCAGTTCAATCCCTGGTTGGGAAACTAAGATCCTACAAGCTGTGCACCATGGCCAAAAAAAAGAAAAAAAAATTTTTTTAAAGAAATACATTGCAATTAAGAGCAATATAAAGAAGAGTTGGGATAGTAAATAATTGGAAGTCAGTCTATCAAGCTCTTCTGTAGCTGTGCAGCCAAATGATGGTAAGAACTTGAGCAATTTTGTAAGAACTTGAGCAAAAGCAACCACAGTAGAAATAAGAAAGGAAGAAACATATTGATAAAGCTTTTAGAAGTTACAAAACTGGATAACCTATGAGAAGTACAAACACAGAGGGGAAACAATGACTCTCCTTTTTCTTGCTTGAATAACTGGCTGGATACTGATCTGGAAGTCTCACTTGAGGTAGAATACGGTGGCATAAAGTTTGGACACGTTGACTTGACATAAATTTGAGACACAAATAGAATATGGGCTCAGAGGAGAGCATTGGGTGAGACTTCAGAGGATGGCAGTTTAAATCATAGGAATGAAGGAGATATCCCCCAAGAAAGGATGGAGAATGAAAAATTCCTGGAGTATCAGAATATCTGAGTACAAGGTATAATATAATAATCATAATTGAGAAAACATACTTCTATACTTCTGTAGTATTTGAGTATTTCTGGCTGGAAAGCCAGTTTTCTATTAGAGATTCATCTCTCCTAAAGCCTTAAGCAATTACATTCTTTACACCTGAGGAGTCACACGCATGCATTGTGACTCGGTTGGTTCATGGTTAGGCTAATTTTCATATGAGCTGCAGTTCGTTTCTTTTTGCCCTCAGGATGGTTTAATTTTCTTTTGTAAATCATATCCTGTTGCCACACTCAAGTGGAGATGATGTGCTTGTCCTTCTTTCTTTTATCATCCTTCCCTTCTCCAAATGCCCTTAAATAGTGTTGTTTGACAAAGCGTGTGCTTAACTAATCTCGCTTTCCACCCAGAATCGAAAGTACTTTTAATGGCACCCCTTTTCAGAGTTGCATCCTCCACAATCTGAGCCCTTTCCCTGTCTTCGCTTTGCTTTTCCACAGTAGGCTCTTATTGGTTCCAGTTTACAGCTCCGTTCAGAGTGACCTTGTGCAGGCGTTATTTGAGCTCATGTTTTCCCACCCGCAGATCAAACATGGTCATAATGATATGGCCTTCAAAAATGTGATGCTTGTATTAAAAGTCCCCATAAACGTGGCAGGGATCCTGTAATTGAAAGAAGGCGCAGAACAACTGATTAGATCTCAGGTATAGATCTTTAGGGTGGTCTTTTCATGCTGTTAAATTGGTCATTTGTATTTATAGCTTTGGCAGGGAGGGCTGGAATCTAACCTGGTGCTAATACCAACACTCTCCCACACTTGGCCTTATCTCATTCTCCATTAGTTTTACTTGGCATCCATGAGTGGAATCTTAAAGTGAATCTGAATGAACTGTGCTAGTCTTAATTTATCCAACTATCTTCTGAGGTTCTTTGACCATCTGAGATTAAAGATACACTTAATGTCAAGAAACTGTGTTCTAATAAAAACTAAGTAGATAAGTTTACCAAGTTAAAAAAAAATAACAATAATTCTGATTTTAAGCATTGAAAGCAAAAAGGTTTATCTATTAAGTTGCAGACACAGTGATAGCTGAAACTATGTCTGTCTGGTTCTGTTCATTTTCTTGTCTCAATATAATATAGGCTTAGCCTGGCCGATAATAGGTGTTAATAATTATTTTTTTAATTAATGAACAAAGAAACCTGTGTCTTGTAAAGTGCCTGCAGACTTTTTTCCCCCTACATGGGTTTCCTGTTTAAGTCCTTTTAGTGTTGGTAAATTGTGCCAGGATCTGGTAAGATGCGTTTTTGTTCTACATCACACACCTGTGGTTAGGTCTCCTGGATATCAAAGCATCTTTCTATGTTGCAGATATCCATTTTTTTCATAAATACTTAGAGTAGATTGATAAAGGCTGAAATTGAACCTCTGGAAACTGTGGAATAAGAGCAGGTTATTAGGTAATCTCTTCACTTCAGCCCCCAGAATATAGAAAGAAAACCATCTGAGCCACTATATTCAGACTTTAAGGTTACAGAGATCAGGACAGGTCACTGATCTGGACCGTCAGACCTGTGAAAGGATATAATTCTTATATTCTTTACAGAACTTCCAGAAGGAAGGACTGTGGCAGGGGAAACACATACTCTACATGGGCCAAAATGAGTTCTTGTATACATCACTACTCAAAAAAGCACCCGTGGGGGTGACTCCAGAGAACATTAGATAGCCAAGAATTAAGACAGTCTTGTGATTTCCAGCTCACTGAAGTAACAGAGCAGTAATCCTTGGAAGGTGGAGAAAACCTTATCAGAGGTTTATCAAGTAGACTCTTATCTGACAGGATTAATTTGAATCCATTTTTTTTTCCAGAAATTTCTGTCTAGAGCATGTATTTTCCTCATGCCCCAACAGTTTCTGTATTTCTTCTTCTCCCTCCTCTCTGTCGTCTCCCTACCCACTCTCTGCCTCTTCTTCCTCCTCTCTTCTCCCTTCCACTCAACCCCCTTTAAATATTTAATTTACTCAAGTATTTACTCAAATATTTACTCAATATTTCCTCAATATTTAATTTTCTTTTTTGGCTAAGCATCCAATAAATTCTCTTTTCAGTAAATTTTTCCCCCTTTCTCTCCAATGAAAAGTTTTGCAAAAAAAAAAGTCTAAATTCTTTTTACTGATATAAATACCTGAAAAATATTGCCCCCCCAAGAAAAAGAAAACTGATAGTTTAAAACTTCTAAATAAAACAGCACATCTTATGACCAAATGAAATTTATTCCCAGAATGTAAAGATGAGACTATATGGGGAAGTCTCATCTTGCTAATATAGTGAGTTAATACAATTCATCAATTAATAGCTCTAACAAGAAAACTCATGTGGTTATCTCTTTGTTGTTGTTGTTCAGTCAGTAAGTCTTGTCTGACTCTTTGTGAATGCATGAACTGCAGCACACTCGGCTTCCCTGTCCTTCACCATCTCCCAGAGTTTGCTCAAACTCATGTCCATTGAGTCGGTGATGCCATCCAACCGTCTCATCCTCTGTCTCCCCCTTCTCCTGACCTCAATCTTTCCCAACATTAGAGTCTTTTCCAATGAATTGGCTTTTTGCATCAGGTGGCCAAAGTATCGGAGCTTCAGCTTCAGCATCAGTCCTTCCAATGAATATTCAGGGTTATCTCTTTTAGGTGATAAAAAAATGCAGGTGACAGAACTCAACATCCATTCTTCATTTAAAAGCTCAATAATAATTAACTAGCACATACTTTCTTAATATAATAAAAATAAATCCATCATAACCCCAAATTTGCAACTCTTAGCATAGGTGAGAGCTCAATCTACCTTCTATATAAGAGCTTCTAGACATTGAAGAAAAATAACCAGCACCCATTAAAAAGAAAGACAAATAATATGAACAGAAACTGCTTTTTTTAACATATGAAAAATAACACTTTCAAAAGGAGAGGAATGCAAAATTAATTACCTTGAAATTCCATTTTTTCACATTCAAGACTGGCAAAATTATAAAAATTCAATAACAGACTCTTAGCAGTACAGTAGGATAGGTAAGCTTCCCTCTTTCTTGTTAAAATCTTCACATTGTACATCTATTCTTTCCCTAATCCAGCTAACATTTTTACTACTGGTGCTTTGAACTCATTTTCTGGTAAATTATTTATTTCTATTTCACTGTTTTGTTTTACAGGGGTTTCTTTCTTGCTCTTTCCTTTGAGAGCCATTCCTCTGCATTTTCATTTTACTTTCTCTGCCTCTGTGTATTTAGGTGAAACCGTTACACACATCTTATGTGGGAGCATCCCTATACAGACTGCATGTGTCCGATGCCTTCAGTGGGAGAGTTGGATTTGACACGGACACAAGTTTGTCTTTCCTTGGGGGGTGCTGTTAGCTCTTACCTTGGTAGAGGGTGTGGCTGGAGATGGAGGGGCTAGAGCTGGAACCAGGTATGGGGCAGGACACCCCTCTGCTCAGTGACCCTCACTGCCCTTTTAGGGACAGGGTTGGATCCCACGCTGCTGGAGCAGAAGTCCTGAGGTTCAGGCTCACACTGTCTCTGTCCCTTTTAAGTGTGTCCCATCCCTGCCTGGAGACCCTTGCCTCAGAGAGGGGCAGTGCTGAAGCAAGGGGGGCTCGTGCAGGCTCTAAGCCCATGTCAGCTGCAGAGGTCCCAGCTGTTTCTGATGCTGTGCTGGTGTTGTTTTTTAGTTGCTAAGTCGTGTCCAACTCTTTTGTGACCCCATGAAGTGTAGACCACCAGGTCTCTGTCTCAGGCAAGAATATTGAAGTGGGTGGCCATTTCCTTTTCCAGGGGATCCTCCCAACCCAGGGATCAAACTCATATCTCTTGCTTTGGCAGGATTCTTTACCACTGCACCACCGGGGAATCCCTGTTCTTGTGTAGATGCCCTAAATTGTTTCCCTCCCTCCACTCGACACAGTCTTGGGTCCAAGTCCCCTTTTCCCTCACAGCCAGTCACTGACCTTAGTCTCTGGCACCCTGTCGTGGAGCCACAGTGCCCGGAGACTGGAGCCCACAGCAGATTCTCAGTGTGTGTTGTCGGGGAGTGAGCTGTGGTAGAGTGTCCGCCGTCAAAGATACGGACTGCTGCTGATTCACTGCTCAAGTAGGCACCAACAGTGGGCTCTGCCCTGGGACTAGGTTGCCTCTGCATCTCACAGTTGAGTATTCCCAGTTGTGGCTGCCCCAGATCCAGTGCCAAGCTCCTGTTATCCCAGAAGTCCTCCAGTGAGCCCAAGGGACTCCTCTCCCCTAGTAGGACCCTAGGAGTGGGGCATCCAGTCTGTGGCTTGACCCATTCCCTTTCAGGGTGGGTGTCCACCTGTGAAACCTCCCACTTCCCTCTGCATCCCCTAGGTACAGGTTCCCTACCCAGTCACTTTTCTTTACTTACTACCCAACTACACGTGTACCTTTCTTTCAGCCTTGGTTGTTTGCACATAGTCCTTCTCCCAGTTTCCAGTTAGTTTTCAGTAAGAATTGCTCCACAGGTATATGTATTTTTGACATGTTCTTATCAGGAGATGAATTCCATGTCCTTTCACTCCACCATCTTGATTGATCTCCAGAATGCATCATGACTTCCAACAGTTAAAACAGTGCTTCGTTTAATGCAGCAGTCTTTTGAGGCTGATTTTATTATCCCTAACTTTCCAGGTAAGGAGACTGAGCCTGAGAATTTCAGGAACTTACTCAAGGTCAGTGTGATCTTAATCCTAGTATTGGTATTGTGCCATTGTAATAACTTGGAAAATAATTTCTTTTTTCTATGTTCCAAGACCCTGGTAGCTAACCAGAAATAAGCATTTTCTCTTACCATCTAAATGAGAAAAACATGAAAATAGCAGACTTGTCCACCATAGTTTAATGCCAGCAACTCCCATTCCTGGAGTCCTAATAGAGACTCCATTCTAGGCGCCAACCCCCTCTCCCCCACCTCCCACCCCAACCAGCAATAACAACAGAAGTTTCATTTGTACTTAGGAAAGAATTGCAATGACAAGTAGTTCAGTATTTTATGGAATCAGTATTGAACTCTACATTCTTGCATAATAGTGTTTTCATGATAAATTGCTTTGTGTAATTGTTGGCTCAGCCACCACTTCCTCTTTGGATTCTTGACAACTATCATTGAGGTTTTCATCAGTGATTGATTGCAATTGCTATCAGATGACTTCTCTTTGAATTACTTAGTTATTGTCTTCATGTTGGAAGAACCTAACACCTATATTGCCTTCTGGGAGTTATTGTCCAGAATACATATTATATAATATGTGATTTTGCAGATAATGTACAACTCTGGAATGATCTCTTCATTCTTCCAAATAATTGTTGTTTTTGTTCAGTTACTAAGTCGTGTCCAACTCCTTGCAACCCCATGAACTGCAGCATGCCCGGCTTCCCTGTCCTGGAGCCTGCTCAAACTCATACCCATTGAGTCAGTGGTGCCATCCAACCATTTCATCCTCTGTTGTCCCCTTCTCCACCTGCCTACAGGTCTATTTCTTCTGTTGAGTTCATTTTGCTTTAGAAGAATTGTGGCAGCCAATAGGAACCCAGGACTGAATGATATAATATAGGTGGAGAGCTAAGCACAGAGCCTGGCACTATATATATGTCAGCTACTGCTATATTCTCAGGCATTTTATCACAATCTGATCAAAAGGTTCAGAGGCTGGAACTCAGAGAATCAATCACGGAAGTGTTACTTCTTAATGATTCGAATAACTGCAGTTCCAAAATCAAATGGCAAATAATAAATAAGTATAGTAAAAGGTCTTACATACCAGAGGGGAAATCATGTTCAACTTGTCATCTTTTCTAAAAGTAAGTCAAAAGCAATGAAAATAAACTGAATTTCCCTAGGACATGAAGCTTTATTTGTTATAATTTGTTGTTCAGTCAGTAAGTTATGTCCAACTCTTTGCGACCCCATGCACTGCAGCACACCAGGCTTCCCTGTCCGTCACTGTCTCTCAGAGTGTCCTCAAACTCATGTGCTTTGAGTCGGTGATGCCATCCATCTCATCCTCTGTCTCCCCTTCTCCTACCTTCAGTAGGTCCCAGCATGAGTCTTTTCCAGTTTGTTGGTTTTTTGCATTAGGTGGCCAAAGTATTGAAGCTTCAGCTTTAACATCAGTCCTTCCAGTGAATATTCAGGGTTGATTTCCATTAAGAATAATTTGTAGATCACTATATATGTGGCATCTGGTCCCATCACTTCATGGGAAATAGATGGGGAAACAGTGGAAACAGTGTCAGACTTTATTTTTCTGGGCTCCAAAATCACTGCAGATGGTGACTGCAGCCATGAAATCAAAGGACACTTACTCCTTGGAAAGAAAGTTATGACCAACCTAGATAGCATATTCAAAAGTAGAGACATTACTTTGCCAACAAAGGTCCGTCTAGTCAAGGCTATGGTTTTTCCAGTAGTCATGTATGGATGTGAGATTTGGACTATGAAGAAAGCTGAGTGCCGACGAATTGATGCTTTTGAACTGTGGTGTTGGAGAAGACTCTTGAGAGTTCCTTGGACTGCAAGGAGATTCAACCAGTCCATTCTAAAGGAGATCAGTCCTGGGTGTTCATTGGAAGGAATGATGCTAAAGCTGAAACTC
>NW_011494769.1:1780935-1782427 GCF_000754665.1 Bison bison bison
CTCATGCGAAGAGTTGACTCATTGGAAAAGACTCTGATGCTGGGAGGGATTGGGGGCAAGAGGAGAAGGGGACGACAGAGGATGAGATGGCTGGATGGCATCACCGACTCGATGGATGTGAGTTTGAGTGAACTCCGGGAGTTGGTGATGGACAGGGAGGCTTGGCGTGCTGCAATTCATGGGGTTGCAAAGAATCGGACACGACTGAGCGACTGAACTGAACTGATATATGTGATTAGAGGAAAAATCAGGTACCAGATATGCCTGAGCCTTTCTACAGTAGTGTATTTTTACTATAATATTAAAATATTTCATTTTAAATTGTAATTGTAATGTCTATAGTTATACTTTAATTATAGAAAGTGTTTCCATAATTCTATTAAATATGACTTGCCTTGTGGATCTAACTTCATGGCTACTCAAGTCAACAATATCACCACCTAGTGGCCACCAAGTTGAACTGCAAACACATCATCCCTGGCACTCACAAAAGAGTCTGATTGCCTTGTTCCACTGGCTAAAAGTAATTGAAAATGACACTGAGTACCACTAGAGTAAATGATTTTAACTATCCTTGAACACTGTTAATTACCGGAACATTCAAACTCTGCTTTCTAGCAGATGGGAGAAAGATGAGACTTTGAAAGGTTGCAAGCTGAAGCTAGAGAATGTGATCATTTAATTCCTTGATCCTTTTATTAATCTTTTGAATTGAGAACTGTATCTACCCTTCTCCACCAGTTTTTATATTCAAGTTTTGATTTCTATTAGTTTTCTTCTGCAAATAAAAAAAGTGTGTATTTGAGTAGATCATAACTGTTTTCAATAGGGATAAACAATGGTTTTTCCACTATAGAAAATATGCAGTGTTAGTTTATGTCCTTTAATAAAATTAGCAAAAGCTAAGTGCTTAGCTTCTTGAAGTGCTGATCCATGATAGCACATCCTCACACCATCTCAGAGTCTGGCACCAGGACCTTTTTTTTACTTACCACTTCCCCTCTCTCCCTATCATCTACGAACGTGTTGACATTCAAATTATTCATTGAAATGAACAAACCATCTGCCTACTGAGATCATCACTCCATCCCAGTTCCTTGCTGAAATAAATGAAATGTAGGATGAGTAATTGTAATATAATAATTCTAAAGGAGTGTAATATATTCAAATAGATTGAATGCGGAAATCCACTAAAAATATATTTGAAATTGCTATTCTTCCCAGGAGGGCACTATTCTTTCCTCAATATCTTCCCTTTGGTTTCATGATTCTAGGATTAAGCCTAATTGCTAACATAATATATGTGCGTGATCATCTGCTTTCTTAAACTTAAGCTTCCTCTGGCATTGGTTTCCAGTTTGTAGTCATGGCTGTGGCATTAACAGTAATTGGTCTGAGCTTCATGTGGTGAAATAGGTTCCAGCATGTTGACAGCAATTAATGAAGCTAGTTGGTCCTGGGTAAGATTCAAGGGATGGGTTTTGCATCTCTT
>NW_011494769.1:1782527-1792707 GCF_000754665.1 Bison bison bison
CAAATTGTTTTCTTATTGTTTCTGTTGTAGTCTCCTGGGAGACTGTAGTGAAAAGAGGGCTGGCTTTAGAATTACACAAACCTGAGTTCAAATCCTTTCCCTTTCTGACCTTGAAAGTTATTGTATCCAAACAAGGCTGAGTTGTCTCATCTCAAAGATAGAGGTAGTAACATCAACACCGTAAGGTTTTTGTAATGATCAAATCAGCTTACATGTGTCAGCCACCTAGTACAGTATCTCAGCAAGTAATATGCATAAATATTTGCCCTCTGCCTTCCCTTAACCCTCCCATTATGTTCCCTTGTGTGTCCCTTGTGTTTTGTTGTGACTTATATTTCTTAAACAGAGTCAGATTGTGTTCCATCTACAATACTTTGTTGATAACAGGTCTTTTTTTTTTCTTTTGCCATCCTACCATCCTAGTATAGATGTAGCTGTTCAAATTGTTCTTTCAATAGTAAGGTCTTACTACGTTCTAGGCACTGTGCTACTTGTTAATGATGAGCAAGACGAACACAGTCTTTGCTTCTGGAATATATGTCTGCACGTGGAGATTATAGCTTACTGGCATTAAGAATCCACACGCTATATTCTGGCTATCTGTAATAGATAAAACTGAGTAGGTTTATTACCATCTGTCCCTGTTCTGTGGGTTGACTTGACTCATCCAGGTGGTTCTTACTCTGAGTTTTCCATGAAGTTGAAGTCAGAAAGTAGCTGGATTTGGAATCATCTGATTACTTCTTTATACACATGTCTGGATCCTGGGCTGGGATGGACAGCACAGGTGGGAGGTACTGAACATCTCCTAGTCCATGCAGTCTCCCCACTTGTCCTGGGCTTCCTCACAGCACAGGGTCTTGCGGGTGGTTAGATTTGTTACATAGTGGCTGACTCTTTCCAGAAACAAATGTTCCCCCTCAAAGCAGAAACAACTAATCCTCTTAAAGGCTAGGGATAAGACATCTTGTCACTTGATCAAAGAAGTCACAAGCCAGATCATTTTCAACAGAGCAGAGCAATAGACCCCACCTCTCGGTGGAGAACAGTGCATACGTATGAGGAAGGAAAGAACTGATGGTGGCTCTCCTGGAGGCAAGCGACCACAGAGTGTGACTGATTGTTCTCCAGTTTTATGTCCCTTGTTGTCTAGACTCTTAACTAGTAGCTTCTGGCTTTTACTTAACTGAGTCCACCAAGATTTGTGAAGCTGACTGCTAGTGCTTGCCCTGGGAACAGGAATCAGTATTGCCTTTAGGGGTCAGACAGTTGGCAAAATAGAAATATGTTTCCTCTGGTCCTTTATAAATCCTTCAGGACGATGGTATTTCCAGGGAATAAGATTTCATCACTCTCCTCAGTCTCCTGAAGAAACATCCTTATTTCTCTGTGTTACTACAAGGGAAGAAATAGCCTCAAAAATAGTAGCCACATGAATCCACCTTACCAAGTGATTCACATGTTCTAGCACTGGTTTCAGCGCATGAGAACCATCACCATCAGGATGTATTTCCTGGGTTTCAGTATCAATTCCCATTGGTATAGTTTCTACTCAACATTGTTTATGGTGTTTTCCTTGGAATTGGAGCCTTAAAGCATCAGTCTTCTGAGAACTCAACACCTCATGCTATTGATGCTGTGAAGATTGTCCTCCTTCCTTGCCCCAGGGACAAATGACCTGTAACCTACTCTCCTAGGCCTCTTTCCTACAACCTTATCATCTTTTCATTTTAAATATGCTTCAGTGCACTAAAATAGAAACCAAGAAGTCAAATTCCCCAGCATAGACATGAGAGAGGAAAGAAAGTTGAAGCTGCCATATTCTTGTCAGTGTAATTGCCTCTTGATTTAAGGTCTAAATTTAACTGTTACAACTTTTAAAGAATAAATTATCAGAAAATTGACCAAATTGGGAACTTGGGTATTTCCTTTCCTGAACGCTTGTCTTCTTTATTTTCCTGGGCTCCAGAATCGCTGCAGATGGTGACTGCAGCCATGAAATTAAAAGATGCTTGCTCCTTGGAAGAAAAGCTATGACCAACCTAGACAGCGTATTAAAAAGTAGAGACATTACTTTGCCAGCAAAGGTCCATCTAGTCAAACCTATGGTTTTTCCAGTAGTCATGTATGGATGTGAGAATGGACCACAAAGAAAGCTGAGCACCAAAGAATTGATGCTTTTGAACTGTGGTATTAGAGAAGACTCTTGAGAGTCCCTTGGACTGCAAGGAGACGATATCAGTCCTGAATATCCATTGGAAGGACTGATGCTGAAGCTGAAACTCCAGTACTTTGGCCACCTGATGCAAAGAACTGACTCATTGGAAAAGACCCTGGTGCTGGGAAAGATTGAAGGCAAGAGGAGAAGGGGATGACAGAGGATGAGATAGTTAGATGGCATCGCTGACTCAATGGACATGAGTTTGAGCAAGCTCCAGGAGTTGGTGATGAACAGGGAAGCCTGGCGTGCTGCAGTTCATGGGGTAGCAGTCAGACACAACTAAGCTGAACTGAACTTTTGTCTTTAATAAAATCGTCCACTCTGAAAGCCCAGTGATAGGTTCTGTATGCCTTTCTCTAGTGAGTTATGTTTTGCTCTCTGGTCCCTCAGTGGCCAGGTTAATGATGCTGTCTCTGACAGAAGATGGAGTGATCCACCACTGCCAGATCTGCTGGAATATTTTAATCTAATATGAATCCATAGAGTTTCGATTTTTCCCTAAGAAGGTAAACAACCTTTTAAAGACAGACCTAGGAAGACTTTTCCTAGCTACAGCAGGTAATTGTGGTCACGTGGGATCAGGATTTATCCTTTGTACTCAGTGAGCTCTTTCTGTGCTCATCAGGGTTCTCGTCATTTACTATCTTAACTATGAACTACTGAATAACAGACAAAGTACGTATGACCATTTGTACTCTGCCTAGATATGCTTAGAAATGCTTTCTAGATTCCATAAATATGCATTAATATGTGATATTTGTCTTTCTCTGACTTACTTAGTATAAATGGCTCTAGGTTCTCTGTGACAACCTAGAGAGGTGGGATGTGGAGGGAGGTTTAAGAGGGAGAGGACATGTCTACCTATGGCTGATTCATGTTGGTGTGTGACAGAAACCATCCCAATATTGTAAAGTAATCATCCTCCAATTAAAAATAAAAGACTGTAAATTAAAAAATAAATAAAAATGCTTTCCGCTCAAGATGGGATGCGATATATAGGTTTAAGAGCCACTTCTAAAAATCACACTGAAAATATTTTTGCTATTGCTATTTTATCTGCCAGTTTTCTGTTCCCGAAACTATAGATGAGAAACCAAAAATCTGAAATTTATGCTCAAGTTTATGAGTTTTGATTACATGTTCCAGGTGGATTGATTTGCAACACCACCTGTCTTAACTTAATGACATTGTTCCCCTGGATGTATATAACCTCTTCTCCCAGGACACACGAGGTATACTCTGAGATTAGAATACCACATAATGTGCATGTTTGTATTTCTCATAAGAATTAAGTGGACAGCATCCAAGAGGCATCTAAGGAGGAACAAGCTAGAAAAGTAGCCTAGATTGTTTCCCACAAACTGTGATAATCCAAACTCAAGCAAGATCAATGAGCTGCCGGGAAACAGGAAACAAACATTCCAAGCAGAAATATCTCAAGTAATAGCCAAAGGGATAAAGAAAACCACTGGCTGGATAAACTGTGATAAATGGCGGTGGTTTGTTTGTTTTTAAATTTTGTTCCTATGTGTAAGTCCCTCTTTGAGCAATAGTTTCTGTGTAATACAAGCCCTTTGTCTGTGTGACACTCCTGTCTGTGTGTGTCTTCCAAAGATGGGGAGGGTGGAGTGAGGAGTCATCTTTTCTTCTTTAAGCAGCTATTTCTCACACTGTTTAGAACTTAACCAGTTCTAAACTGGTTATTCTCTAAAGAGAATGTGTCCGTTCTCTTTCCAGTACTCCAGTTGTACAAGTTGCTGTCCACTTACTGCTCTATATATGGGGAGTGCAAACCCCCTGACACAAGTCCTCCTCGTGTTTGCACCATTTTTATACATCCCACCTCCCTCTTGGGTTGTTGTCCTCGTTATCCCAAGGATTGCTGTGCTCCCCACATCTGCCTCTCCCCAAAAGCAGCCATCTTTGCCTCGGTACTGAATGAAGTAACCAAGCCTCTGGGATTCCTGTAACTTGCCTGCATGTTGATCCCACGTGATCTAAAATGCCTTTCACCTGGCTATTATACTTTAGAAGGGAAATGGTTTTAATCATTTACAGGTAATTATCTGCAGAGATGAGAGGCTCATGCCATGCTGTTAACTCCTTAGTAGAATCTTTAAGGTGATGGTACCAAATGCTCCCACCTTTCTACTGGTGATCTGGGGACAAGAGAGCTACCGCTAGCTAGATTTTCAGATAGTCCCATGGTTCCTCCTGAGGATATATTAATCCTGAAAGTGACCTACTTGTCGACCCTCTCCAGAAAAGAGGTATCGCCTATTCTTGCTTTTTTCTGCCCCTCTCCTTCGCTGCCACAGCTGTTCCAGGGACAGGGCATCCCTGAGCCACAGAGCTGGGACACAGCAGGGACACACAGAAGGTGAGTATCACGCTAAGCAGGGACCCTAAGTTTCACCCACGAATCTCAGGCTGTTTTTCACCAGCGTCCCGGTCTCCCGCGATCTGTTTTGGATGATAGGACTGCGGTTCTCCTCCCTTGGGTGTTTGTTCAACGTGAGTCTGTCAAGTTTCTAAATTGTGTTGCCCTGATTGTTCAGAGGGCAAAATCTGAAATTTGGTTGACTTACCAATGTAGTTTTTCCCCATGTTACACATACAGTTCTCCATGTACCTATAGAAAGTTCCCAATAATTAGAGGTAACATTTTTTACTGTTGCTGCCCGCTTCATGGCTGTATCACTGCACGTTAAAACAATACCTAGGGCTGCACAGTAGAGAGAATTCTTTTTTATGCTCATTCTCATTTTGAGGAGGAACAGGTTCTCAAGAGAATCCTCTCATTTCTGTTTCTGGGACTCTGATAGGCACCAGGCATTACTGATTTCCATAGTCAGCCCAAGTCTGAGTCTCTTGATGGAGACCTTCTGATGGAGGCAAAGAGAAAAATACATAAACCACACTAAGAGTTGCTCATCACCTTTCACCACCATGGCGTTTCCCAATTAATAGCTCTTCACATACGATGTGTTCTGCTGTGGAATCCAGGGGGCTTCCAGTCCTTGACCTCACGTAAGTCACTGTCTAGATTAGGAAACAACGAAGACGCTGAAATAGTGAGCGCTTGTCCAGTGTGGCCAATGCTAAGTGTCCAGTGAAATCTGAGAGGGGCCAGAAGTTCACTGGAACAGACTCTTCTTAGCTGCAGAAGCCTTGGAACTTTGCTTAACAGTTGACTATCTCCAGTTGATTCTTACGTATGAATATCTCCACATCTCCCAACCCCAGGGAGTGGTGACCTGGGGGGAATAGGATGTAGAAAGAGGTGTTTGGGATGAACAAATATCCACTAGTATATATGAAATAGATAACCAACAGGGAGCTACTGTATAGCACAGGGAACTATACTCCATACTTTGTAATAACCTATCAGGGAAAAGAATCTGAAAAAGAATACACACACGTGTGTGTGTGTGTAACTGAATCACTTTGCTGTGTACCTGAAACTAACACAATATTGTATATTGACTATACTTCAATTTGAAAAAATAAAAAGAAAGTGACAGTCCTGACACTACTCAGGGAAAGCCGGCTACTCGAGCTGGGCTCGCTGGTCCCTGGCTTTGATCTGGAGTCGTGTTCCCATGAGAGTTCTGCCCGCTCCTCCTCTGTCACATATGACAGGCTCCCCCCAGTTTGGTCCCATTTCAAGGGAAATGAGCTGTTTGTCCAGTCACCATCTCCAGGCTGTGTAAACAAGCAGATGGGCAATTAGTGGCTCTGTGAGGCTTTGGCCCGCCACGCCGCTGGCACCGATGGAGAACCATCCCTCATCTCTTGGACGACAGTCGTGCAGGCATGAGATAATGGGGACTGCCCAGCTTTCGAGATTTCTTCATGCTGTTTAGATTTCAGTCTTCGTGTCAAAATCCTATTGTTCAAGCGTCTTTGGCAACAGCAACCACTGCCACTCAGCTAATTTGGGAGGGAAAAAAAGAATAATTTAGATTCTGTCGCCTTGATTTTTTTTTTCTCTCATTAAGCCATTTTTTAACGAGCAGGAAATAGAACCAAGACATGGAGATCTGTAGGTAATATCTTTCCTTAATTAGCCAAATGCTGACAGCGAGGTCACCCAGTTGAGCACAGTTTGCTCCTTGCTCCTTGAAGCCGCTGTATGTGTCATGCATGCAGACCAGAGGTTGGGGGAGTGTAGGGAGGATGGGACTGGGGCCTCCTCGGCTGCTTGGCCGCCCATGGCCTTGTCAAACATGCCGTCAGGTCCCTTGTAACCCCGGGGCTGCTGTCATTCATGTTTACTTGAGCATTTCACTTTGGCCAGAGTGTTTCTTCTCGGATTCAAAATGCCCAGAGGCTTTGTGGAGGCTCCCCACCCTCCGCCCCACAATCTACCATTTGTCTCTTCTTGAGGTGCGCAGAAATCAGACACCGCTCCCTCGGTGCCCAGGCCGTCCTCAGCATAAGCTGACGGCCTTGCGTTTCCTTTGTTCTTTCCCCAGACATTGGCATCACCTCCTCAGGTTTTTTTTTTTCTTTCTCTGCTTCTGCTTTTAATTTTCTTTTCCCTCTTACCTCAGTTTTCTCTGCCTTCTTTCATAGCTTTCTGTTTTCTCTCCGCATCCCCCTCCCCTCTTATGTTTTTGGTTTCTGGTAACATGCTTTCCAGATTCTTTCTTATTCAGGAATCCCTGTCTTGGCCCAGCATCATTCCAATCATTCTGGTCTTTTTTTCTCACTGCTTGAAGTCTTACATTCATTCCTTTCCCGACCTTCCGCTACCACCTCCTAGAACCTTTGAAGTCTTCAGGAGGGGTGTCTCCGGGTCCTGCTGCGCTGTGTAGAGGGAACAAGAGCACTGGGTGATGTTTTCAGTGTGATGACTGTGAAAGCGACCGTCTTTCCCCCGTTTTGTTCTGGACATCTGCTCATGGGCCAGGAAGTCGTCTGTGACTGATTGTAACTATTCTTTTCCAGTTGTTCAGCATTTGTAGGCCTTACTGTGGGTAGACCCTGAGAAAAATGATGAATCAGGTATGAATTTCAGTTTCAAGGGCCCTGTAGCTTTAACACAAAATCTCACTAGACATTTCAACAGCATTGGGTAGAACTGAGTAACTCACGCTTCAGAAAATGCCTTCTTCTTTTTTTTTTTTTTTAATTTAGCTTACAGCCAGCATTCTCTTTTGTCCTCTTTCTATTGGGTTGGCCCAAAAGTTCTTTATGGAAGATGTCACTGAAAAATCAGAAGAGACTTTTTGGCCAACCTAATAATTCACGAATGCTCCTGAGTCTTCTATGCTGGTTCGTCACCTTCCTGATCTCTGAACTTCAGAGGACTTTAAGACTTGGTCCATGGAGGTCTTCTCTCTCTAGCTCTGCTCACTGGTACCAGGTGATCTCATCAAGCCTTTAAATAGCTGTTATCTTTTTCTGATGGCTCCCAAATTTATGTCTCTTGGCCATACCCCTTCTCTGGACTCCAGATTTGCATGTCTCACTGCTCATTGATGTCTTCACTTGACCGCCAAATAAGTGTCTCATAGCTGGTATCCAAAACCAAACTTTGATTTCCCACTCCATCCATCGCCTTCAGACATCTGCTTTCCTCTAATAAATAGAACTGTCATTCTTCAAGATGCTGGAGCCAGAAATCTTGGACACTTACACCCTTTTTGATCTCTCAATGAACAACCAATCCATCAGCAAATCCTGTCACCTCTTCCTTCAGAATATATCCAGAATCTGACAACTCTCTATTTCTCCTGCTACCGCATTGGTTCAAGCCATCATTCTTTCTTGCCTGGACTGTTGTAATACTTAAAATTAAATGTAAGATTATCACTCATTTAAAAAAACAAACAAACACCTCTAGAGACTTTCCATTTTAATCATCATGAAATTCAGAGCCCTTATTAAACCCTTTGTCATCTGACTGCAGCCACCTCACTGTCCTCAGTTTTTATCATTCCTTGTCTTGTTCTTTTTAGCTCTAATGCCCTTAGCTTTCCTGTTGACCTTTGAATCTGGCCAGCATAGTCCTGGCCTGACCACTTCCTTGGGCTGCAGGAAGTATCCTGGCTCTTCCTCTGGTCAGAATGCACTTTCCTTCAAATATTCACATGGCTTGCCTCTCTCACTTCATTCTGGTCCTTGCACAAATTTTAAAGAGAATATCCTGGTAAAATAACAACTCTTCCAACCTTAGTGTTCTCTCTTCTCCTTTATGTGCTTTATATAGCTTCTTAGAATGTATCTGCATTCAAACTATGATGTGTTTCATTGTTTTCTGTTTGGTCCCATAAAATGTGTGTTTCCTTAAGACAGAGATTCTGTTCTGCTCATGACTTACAGTGCCTTTAAGCACCCTATGGATATTTTTGAATTAATGAAGAAAAGAGATCCTTTCAAGAATGTGCATAAAAGGTGCCATGTAACTCAGTTCTGAAGAGAGAAATCAGGAAAGAAGGTGGATTATGAGCTAAGAATTTATGTGTAGAACATGAAGAATATTTCAGGGGGATTAGATTGACTCCAAGCAGCATGTACAGATTGCAGTAAATAGATTGTAGCTGGCGCATTCTATACCCAGTGTCCCAGTTGCCCAGGAGTGATCAGGAGGCAAGGCAGTTCTAACCATGCCCCCAACCACTCTGCCCAAGGTACACTTGTCTTGTTGAGATCAGATTTCTGGTGAGCCAGTGCTAGACCCAGAGGAAGAGAACAAAGTGAGAGGCTGCTTGTGGAACTGGGAGACATTCTTGGTACAGTCACCTGCAGAATCACTTTGGGGAGAGTATGAGGAAGATACAAAGGAAGTATATGAAGAGAAGCAGTAAAGATTGCATTCCCTGGTAGAGATGGTTTGTAGTCTTATAGTCTAAAAACTAAACTCAAAAATGATGCATTACAACTGGATGGATCAGGAGTCTTCCATCTACCATCAACACCACCTCTGAGCTCCATTCCACTTTGAACTTTCCTTCCATTGAAACTCTTAGACACTTGACTTCTTTGGGCATTTATGGTGGTTTCATTGCTAAGTGAAAGTGAAGTCTCTCAGTCATGTCCAACTCTTGCGACCCCATGGACTGTAGCCCACCATGCTCCTCCATCCATGGGATTTTCCAGGCAAGAGTGCTGGAGTGGGTTGCCATTTCCTTCTCCAGAGGATCTTCCCGACCCAGGGATTGAACCCAGGTCTCCCACATTGTAAGCAAGATGCTTTACCTTGTGAGCCACCAGGGAAGTCCTGAGTCATGTCCAACTCTTGCCACCCCGTGGACTGTAGCCTGCCAGGCTCCTCTGTCCATGGGAGTTTCCAGGCAAGAATACTGGACTGGTTGCCATTTCCTTCTCCAGGGGATCTTCCAGACTCAGAAATTGAACCCAGGTCTCCTGCATTCGTGGATCCACTCCTGCAGGTAGATTCTTTATCAACTGAGCTATGGCATCTGTTTCTTTATAAAATGAAGATACTGGGATCCCAAATGTCCCATCTAGCTTCACCATTCTGTGTATCTACCAGTAGTAGGAAACAAAGTCGGGAATTTTTCAAAAGTAGTAGAGGAGATGGAAAGATGTGTCTAGATCATGAATAGTCTAGAATGCGAGGCTAAAAGGTCTGTATTTGACCCTCTGTGTGCTAGGGGGCCATTAAGATTTAAGTAAGAAAGTGATGTGCTGAGAGCTAAGAAATAGGAAGATGATACTGGCCACATGTACAGTGACCTGCAGGCGGAAGTGACAGTGACTAGAAGTAATGATTTAAGAAGAATTGATGCTTTTGAAGTGTGGTGTTGGAGAAGACTCTTGAGAGTCCCTTGGACTGCAAGGAGATCCAACCAGTCCATTCTGAAGGAGATCAGCCCTGGGATTTCTTTGGAAGGAATGATGCTAAAGCTGAAACTCCAGTACTTTGGCCACCTCATGCGAAGAGTTGACTCATTGGAAAAGACCCTGATGCTGGGAGGGATTGGGGGC
>NW_011494769.1:1792807-1815578 GCF_000754665.1 Bison bison bison
TTGGCCACCTCATGCGAAGAGTTGACTCATTGGAAAAGACCCTGATGCTGGGAGGGATTGGGGGCAGGAGGAGAAGGGGACGACAGAGGATGAGATGGCTGGATGGCATCACTGACTCAATGGATGTGAGTCTCAGTGAACTCCAGGAGTTGGTGATGGACAGGGAGGCCTGGCGTGCTGCGATTCATGGGGTCGCAAAGAGTCGGACACGACTGAGCGACTAAACTGAACTGAACTGTGGTGGTTTAGGAGAAAAGTGACGAGGGTCTGGATTAGGATGCGTGTTATGAGGAAAGGTATAAGAAGTTGAGTATGGACATTACAAAGGCCAGATCCCCAGGATTCAGGCACTGATTGAATGTACAGTCCATGAAGGCAGAGCAGAGACCACCTCAGTTGTATTCATTACTGTATCCCCAACACTTGACATGTAATAGACACTAAATATTTGTCAGTGAGTGAATGTGAGTCATTGAATATGGGAGGTTCAGATGACAGGGAGACTCAGCTTTAGTTGCAGAAAGAACAGAGTATCGTGAAAAGAAAAAGTGAACTCTGGAAGATGAACTTGGACCATACATCTTGATTTCACTCTGGAACATATTGGGAATATACCTGAATAATACGTGTAGCAGGTGATGGATACTTGAGTCTAGTGCTTGTCAGTGGAAAAAAGTCACATCAAAATACTGAGTTGTAAAGCTGTAATGACGCTGAAAATGGAGAACGAGAGGAGAGAAAGAAAGCAGTGGAGTAGGTTGTGGGAGGGCAGCAACGTACTACAAGAGATGTGCTCAGTTGTGTCCGGCTCTCTGCCACCCCATGGCCTGTAGCCCACCAGGCTCCTCTGTCCATGAAATCTTCTAAGCAAGAATACTGGAGCGGGTTGCCATTTCCTACTCCGGGGGATTTTCCCAACCCAGGGATCGAACCTGTGTCTCTGGCATCTCCTGCGTTGGCAGGCAGATTCTTTACCTGTGTACCACCTGGGAAGCCCACCGTAAGAGACAGAGGAGGAGGGGAAATGATACAACCTAAAGTAGTATATGGCACTAAGGCTAAGGGAAGAGAAGTCCAAGGAGCTGGTATAAGCAGCGTGAACTATTGGAAAGAGGCTGAAGAGGATGAGTATTGAACGTCAACCAAAGCTAATCTACACATAAAGTGAATGGAGACGGGGGATCAGAAGTGGCCCTGGGGCGACACATTTGCTGCTGCAGGACTGAGGGTAGATTGAGGAGGAGTCAGACCTCTGTGTTTAAATCACATCATTCCTTACTACTTCCATCTCCGTTTTCTTGTATCCTGGTCAACCACATGTTTATGTCAGACCCAAGCTTGCCCAGAAGACTGTCTCTCTACTTGGAGAGAGAAATAAATCTCAACACCTACTTTTTACAACGTTAAAGCATTTGTCTACTACTGTTGTGTTATTTTCCAGCCCGGGCCAGGCGGGTTGTGAGGAGAGCAAACCGAGTTGCCATTTGATTTAGTTTTGTGAGTGCTCTCTTCTGTGAGGGGCTTAGTAGGGGATTAGAAAGGCATGAAGTGTTCTGGAGCATCGCCCTGCAGCCTGGGCATTGGCTGCGCCCCGTCATTGCTCATCCTGTCCCCACAGTGCCCTAGCACAGCAGGACCTACACAGCTCTTCTGCTTCTCATGTTGCTTCAATTAAGCTCTGTTGCCTTATCATCAGAATTTCTCTTCTTTTTAATTGATGTATAGTTGATGTAGAATATTGTATAAGTTACAAGTGTACAATACAGAAAGTCACAATTTTTAAAGTATATTCTCCCTTTGTAGTTATTATGGGGTTTCTCTGCTGGCTCAGCGGTAATCTGCCTGCTAATGTAGGAGAGAGGAGCTTGATTCCTGGGTCAGGAAGATCCCCTGAAGTAGGAAATGGCAACCCACTCCAGTATTCTTGCCTGGAGAATTCCATGGCAAGATAAGCCTGGCAGGCTACAATCCATGGGGCTGGGAAAGAGCCAGACATGACATAGTGACTAAAAGCAAAAATAACAAACAAAATAGTTTTCATAAAGTAATTGGCTATATTCCCTGTGTTGTACAATATATGCGTGTAGCTCATTTCATGCCTAATAATTTGTACCTCCAAATCCCCTATCCCTATCATGCTCCTCTCCACCTCCCTCTTCCCACTGGTAACCACTAGTGTGTTCTCTATATCTGCATCTGTTTCTTTTTTGTTGTTTTATTCACTAGTTTGTTGTATTTTTTAGATTCCACATATACTATTTGTCTTGTGATATACAATATTTGTCTTTCTCTGTCTGACTTACGTCACTTAGCATAATGCCCTTCAGGTTCATCCATGTTGCTTCAGATGGCAGCTTTTAGTTCTTTTTTATGGCTAATATTCCACTGTATATGTATTATGTGTGTAACCACATCTTCTTTACCCACTCGTCTGGTGATGGACACTTAGGTTACTTCCATATCTTAGCAACTGTAAATAATGCCACTGTGAACACTGGGGCGTATGCATCCTTTGGAATTAGCATTTGGGGGGATTGTTTTGGATATATACCCAGGATTGGAATTGCTGGACCATATGGTAGTTCTGGGGCTTCCCAGGTGGCTCTAGTGGTAAAGAACGCCCCTACCAGTGCAGGAAAGTAAGAGCCATGGGTTTGATCCCTGGGTCAGGAAGATCCCCTTGAGGGAGAGCACGGCAACCCACTACAGTTATCTTGCCTGGAGAATCCCATGGACAGAGGAGCCTGGAGAGCTACAGTCTGTGGGGTCGCAGAGAGTCGGACATGACGGAAGTGGCTGAGCACGCACACACGCGTGGTAGTTCTATATCCAGGGTTTTGAGGCCCCTCCATACTGTTTTCCCTAGTAGCTGCACCATGGAATTTACATTCCTGCCAACAGTGTACAAAGGTTCCCTTTTCTTCACACCCTCCCCAGCATTTGTTATTTTTGTGTTCTTTTTGGTGACAGCCATTCTGACAGGTGTGAGGTAATATCTTATTGTAGTTTTGATTTGCATTTCTCTGATGGTTAGTGACATTGAACATCTTAGGTACCTGTTGGTCATCTACATTTCCTCTTTGAAGAAATGTCTATTCAGTTCTCCATCAGTATTTCTGTGGTGGATAAAAGCTTGAAACTTTCATATTTAATGTACAATAAAGAGATCAGGAGAGATATGTCTCAAACAATGGGTGAGTCATCTTCTTTACCAAACAATAGATATAGTTTTATTTTCATTAAGTGCAGAGCTTGTGAGATTTTCATTAAGTCCAAAGTTTGTGATCTGGCCATTTGTAATATTGAAGCCAAAAGTAAGGAAGAAAGAGTTGCTGAAGTAAAGCTAAGTTAGAGTATGAATTATTGTTGCTATAAATTACAATAAGTAGAACCAGTGAAATGGGAGAAGATGTGAACATTACGCCTCAAAAAAAAAAAAAAACAGTGAACAGAACAGCATGTGAAAAGCTTTGATTTCTCTTTCCATCATTTTGCAAGTTTCACTTTATTCCTTCCCCCTTTGCACCAGACAGACTTTTACCACTGGGAATCCTCCTTGTCTGTGTCCCAAGGTTATCTGAACACCAAGGTCACACTTAAGAAGGAAAGGTTATCAACTCAGGGGGATTGAAATAGGAGTCCTGTGGAATTACCCATAATATCTATTTGAAAACAAAACCCTTGCAAACCATCACATCATGGAAATCACAGCCCATGATGAGAAAACTGCCAAGTTTTTTGAGGTTGCAACTTAAACCACACAAACAAAATGTGTCTGTGTCTCCAAGTGACTCTGGTATGGAAACTGGAAGAATAGGGCATTCGATCAACCTTCCTCACTGGATCTCTACTACTTTCCCCACTTCCGGTGGCAGAAACCTGGTTGGTGGTCTGAGCCAGGAAGGAAAGTGATGTTTCAGTTTGGGAGAGAAAAATCATTCCAAGTTTACTGTTTTAGAGTCATGATTTAGAAAAAATAAACCAAGAGAAGGGATGCCTTTTATTTAAAGTCAGTCGACTTACATTTTCTCTGAATGATTTGCTTCCCTTTTGAGTGTCTGTGATTACGTGGTAAGGACCTGACATGCATCCCAGTCAGGCTGGGTGATGTCTGTGTGTCCTGCCCTCTCCTCCAGTTCTTCTTCATGGGCTTTCTAGCACCCGTGGATTTTAGGAAGAAAGGGAATGGATTCCCTGATTCTACTCTGCTTCCAAACCAACCCTACATAATTCAGATTCTCAGGCTTGAATTAAGGTAATGCCTTTCCTACGAGGATGCCCAAAAACCACAATACCAATTGCATGGCAACTTTATGTACAGCAAAACTTTTAAGTATTTTTGGTACCAGTGTTATCATTTTGAACGGTTTAAATGAGTAAAAGCTTCAGACTTCTCTGTGCAATAACTATGAGACCCCTGTCCTAACATTAACAAAGTAATCAGTGATAACCACCATTCTGCCTTTGAATGGTTCTTTAGGATCGGTTGTTGTTGTTCAGTCACTAAGTCGTGTCTGACTCTGCAACCCCATAGACTGCAGCATGATAGGCTTCCCTGTCCTTCACTATCTCCCAGAGCTTGCTCAAACTCATGTCCATTAAGTCAAGGATGCCATCCTGCCATTTCATCCTCTGTCATCCCCTTCTCCTGCCTTCAGTCTTTCCCAGCATCAGGGTCTTTGCCAGCAAGTCAGCTCTTTCCATCAGGTGGACAAAGTATTGGAACTTCAGCCTCAGCCTCAGTCCTTCCAGTGAATATTCAGGGTTGCCTTCCTTTAGGATTGACTGGTTTGATCTCCTTGCTGTCCAAGGGATCCTCAGGAGTCTTCTCCAACACCACAGTTCAAAAGCATCAATTCTTCAGTGCTCAGCTTTCTTTATAGTCCAACTCTCACATCCATACATGACTACTGGAAAAACCATAGCTTTGACTATAGAACAGAAAGATGCAAGAGTATTTTTTCAGAGAAAGGTGCTACCTGGATTATCTTATCTGCTTATGCTGCTGCCTTTTCTTTAAAGAAAAAAAAAGGGGGGGGTATGGGTTAAAATAACAATGATGGGAGTGGGAGAGGGCCACGAGGGAAGTGAATTTCAGACATATTTAGTGGAGAGGGGGAACCAGCTAAGAGCCGAAGTAGTGGCAGTTGAGTTTCTTTGGGGTAACTATTAATAATCTTGATTTGAGCCTTTGGCTTCAGTGTTTCTTGATTTGTTTTGTATAGCTTTTCTCTTTGAAGCAGTCTGAAATAAAAAGGCAAGGGAGCAGAATTAATATAGGATGAGAAACATATCTGTATATGATTAAAGTCTTGCTTCCTCAGTTTGCTACTACTGAACCCCAGTGGAGGCCAGAGCCAAGTCGGGAGAGGAGATGATTCAAATCAGTCAGGCAGCTTCATCAGTGTGTTGGTCAAGGGTCAGAGGCTCCTGAGCTGGACTCAAGATCATGGTTGATGTGGTGTCAATATAATTTTTCTAGCTTTCCTGTAGGAAAAAAAAATAGGAATTTAAGGAGAGGAGTTGACCATCTAAGGGTTTAATTTGGTTTTCAACAGAGATGGCAAAACAGGTGTGCTGGGGTCTAGGCACAACTAACAGAGATAGAACTGGGTTGGGAATAAATCTCTGAAGGTTCTAAGATCCAAGAAAACATGGGAAAGTTCAGGAGATTACAGAGGGTTTTCACTCTCAAAATGCTGCTACAGTGTGAGAAGTATCTGCTTCTTAGTATGAGATCTGAGCTTATGAAGAAATTTGAGAAAATGAGAATAGAGGAAGAAAATTCATATTTAATTAAATGAAGATGCCCACATTTCTTTCCTTACTGATTTCAGAGGATGAACTTGAGTTAGGCTTTTAATATGGTTAAAGTCTAAGATTATTCACCCTAAGTTTTTTTTTTTTTCTTTTTTTAAGCAGTTCCTTTATCACATTACACAGAGAAGTATGAAAATTCTGCTTTGTACTAACTTCCATAAAGAAGATCTGGAGACCTTCAGAAAAGAGATGCTCAGATAATTCATCAGGTTTTAGAGAAAGATTCAAACTCATTAATCATTGATCAAACTCACAAATAATTATACAGCAAAGTCCTTTACACCTTTAGATCATTGATGTGGGTGGCAAACCATTCTCTGAGCTATGGCATTATCTCTTCTATAGGGTAATTTCAGAGTGTATTGGATGATCTGGATCAGAAGGTTCACTTCTTCTGCCCTTGGCTTTCAAGGCTGGTTTTGGCCTTCTGTGAGTCTTCTCCATCACCAATATGGGATATGTCCCACACTTCCAGATGAACACCTTACAAAACAGCCATTGTTTCAAAAGCCATTCCTGTAACCCAAGCCTTTTCCTTGCCATCAGTTACACTACCTGAAGACTCAAACTTATCTTTCCTCACTGTGTCTTTTCTACTTATCCCCTAAGAGAAGAATTATAGAGTAGAATTGTTCTCAAAGGGGTAGCAGCCTTTAGAGGAAAGACAAAGTAAAGTTTTAGAAGGAAAACAGAACCAAGGCAAAACAGTATGTCCCTTGCCTTTTCTCCCATTGACCAATCTAAATGTAATAAATTGCTTTACCTTCTGCTTTTCACACACACACACACACACACACACACACACACACACACACACACACATACACACA
Source organism: Bison bison bison (assembly GCF_000754665.1). Classification (NCBI taxonomy): domain Eukaryota; kingdom Metazoa; phylum Chordata; class Mammalia; order Artiodactyla; family Bovidae; genus Bison; species Bison bison. The sequence continues at coordinate 1,799,458 of NW_011494769.1, forward strand.
CACACAGAAAGCATCCCATATTCAGGTAACTGAAACAGAGTTCAGAGATGGAGAAATGGAATCTTTAGTAAGTGACTTACTTACCATTAAGCCTCGAATTATCAGCAGTTTTAAACACTGAGTCATCCTCTCAAAAAGGCCTCCCCTTAGCTTTGAAAATATTCACATTATCATCTCAACAGCCACCCCTGTGAAACCCCTCTCCACACGGAAATACAGTGAGGAAAATTTAGGGAAGCCATAGAGGAACAATAGTTCCTTTACAAATTGCTGTACATCAGAAGAAAAGCTGAGGCAGGCATATAGTATTTTATTTTACACACCACAAACAGACAAACAACCCCCAGACTTGCAATCCAGAGTTAACAAAAGCATTAAACCCATCAGGCTTTGAGAAGGGGCAATGTTTTTTCATATTTCTCCTCTGCTACCATTATTTACATAACAAATCACTGCGAAATGCAATCATGTCAGATGTTGGAAATAAACTCTTTGGGGTATAGCTATTTTTAAACAACCCATGGTTGTAGGGATGTTTTACAAACATGCAAAAGCTGAGTATGTGTTTTAAATTGTAAGTGGTCTCAGGAACTCTTGATATTGTTAGGCTAACCTATGGAACAGAAAAACTTTTTCAACAGAGCCCCAAATCCCTCAGGAATGATGTTGTTTTAAAGAGTTTCAAAAATTCAAGTTGGCCATAAATTGAGGTCCGGCATTTCCAGATAGGTACATGGAAATCCCTGGTGCTGGTTTTTCCTGCATTAGAGAGTATTGAACTTCTCTTGCAAATGTATTCAAAACATTTCCCCACCAGAAGATTGTATTTACTGACACCAGGAACCAGCCTCCCTTCCCTACCCACTTCTTCACCCACCCCCACCCCCCAGGGAATCAGAAGTCAGTAAGAATGCTGCATTCTTGGGGATTATTTGCATGAGTGGATTATTTGCGTCACTCTCTGAAAGGCTATAGTCATGGTCTCCATTCCACTTGTCCAAGCTTACTGCCCACAAAAGATTTTTCCTCTAGTCTAGTGAGTCCCATGCCTGTCCCCATGACCCCTGCAACACCTGGCACACACCCCCATCAGCCACTCTTCCTCTCCAACATCTAGGCACTTGCTCATGCCTGGTGGGCTGCCGTCTATGGGGTCACACAGAGTCGGACACGACTGAAGCGACTTAGCAGCAGCAGCAGCAGCATGAAGAAATAGAAGCTTCAGCCTGAGCCTGGAGGCATAGCTCTGCTTTTCTGCTTCCTTACCTTCCAAAACTCGCCCTCAAGTCCTCCCTCTCCTATAGAAACTTCCCAACCTCCTCTGATATTTGTGATATATTATTAAGAATAATAGAAACAATATTAACTAACATTTTTTTAATGCCCTCATCCTAGATTTGATATTAACTGTAGTCTCTTCTAGTTCTCATTAGAAAAAAAAGAAGAAAGAGCTATTATTAAGTCCATTTTACAAATGAGGAAACTGAGCTCAGACAGGCCAGGTTTGTTTGATGTCAAAGGAGGACCCCAGTGAGGACAACTTAAGAATTCAGTGTGGGGGTTTGCTAGCTTGGAATGGAGAGGTTGAGCAAGAAGAAAGAGAAAACAGAGATGAAGAAGTATATGGATGGTGTCTTCCTACCACTGAGGTCTCAGACCTTTGAGAGCTTGATCTAGATGTAGAACCTGATTTTATATGCCAGCAACAGAAAAGTTGTAACTATTTCCATCAGTCATGGATCCCAGCTTTTAAGCAGATGAAAGGGTGAGTTACATGGATTGGCAGGGGTCTAAGGATCCTTATTGCTTCTGTAAGCTGAGACAATAGGCCCAGTCCATAACACAGCAAATAAGGTGTCTTGGAATGTGATTGCATCCATCTGCTTTCAGCTCATGCAATATAGGCACACACACACCAAAAAAAAAAAAACAAAACAAAAAAAAAATAGGCCCAGGAAACTGACTTCAGAGAAGGCATAGTCTGCTGACTTGGTTCTCACCAGTCTTCCCCAATAGCCATGTATGGAGTTCTTAATATTAATAAAAGTATTAGATTAGAAAGAAATTTTCATTCTTAGAAAATAATTCCCCACTCCCTTCTCCCAGAACCTGTGTTAACCTAGTGTGCTAGAAACACTAGCAGCTGGAGAGTAGAAACCTAGTCCTCCTGGTTCCTTGCTCTGAAGAGCCAGAGGTTGACAGAACTTTCACCTCAGTCTCTTTTTTAACTTGGTGGGAAGAATCGATGAGTCTCCTAAATTGTGTAGTTTTAGACTAGATGTTGCATTACAAGTTTTTGTTCTGGGATATTTGACTAGTTACGTCAATACTAAGAGTAAGCCTTGAGGAAGCAAAGAAGTTTTCTTCAATTTGACTGGAGTTCTGTTGCCCTCCTTGTGTTCTTGCAAATTGTGTTTTGAGTTTGTGACCATGTAGCAAACTATTGGTACAAGAAGGTAATTACTGGCATGCTTGCTATCATCCACTAGGCCTTTCCTCTAAGGGACAACAGAACATTTGATGCACAGCACATGTATAAATGGAGAAGGCAATGGTACCCCACTCCAGTACTCTTGCCTGGAAAATCCCATGGGTGGAGGAGCCTGGTGGGCTGCAGTCCATGGGGTCGCCAGGAGTCGGACACGACTGAGCAACTTCACTGTCACTTTTCACTTTCATGCATTGGAGAAGGAAATGGCAACCCACTCCAGTGTTCTTGCCTGGAGAATCCCAGGGACGGGGGAGTCTGGTGGGCTGCCATCTCTGGGGTCACAGAGAGTCAGACACGACTGAAGTGACTTAGCAGCAACTTAGCAGCAGCAACATGTATAAAGGTGCCAGCCAATAAAAAAGTTTGCTCTAGGTCACCTCCCAAGAAATAATAAGTTTTACCTGTCCAGTTCCCTCTTCACTGGAATTGCCATCAAGTAGCATAGGGAGGAATTCTGAAATCCTTAAAGACCAAAATAAAATTGCAAAATTGTTCCCTTTATTGTGTCGATACTCCTAGTAGTCAAAGAACATGCTTTCTCTCCCCAGAATGTTATTAGGTTACTGAAAAATTGTGGTTTGGTTGGGAGGGAGCATGAGCCAAGTGGTAGACCTAAATCCCTCCTTTTATCTGAGAATCGTGACACTATTGTAACCACAAATATTTATCTTTGATTCTCAGAGGAGATGGCTAGCCTCTTTGGATCATACTCTGCAGAATTCAATCGATGCTGAGGAACTGTTGTCCAATTTGTTAGATCTTGCAGCCAGACTAGACTCCGTTCACTATTGCACAAACAGTAGAAAGAAAATCCTAAATGATAAAAGTTAAGACATCATTTTTGTTGTTGGCTGCATTCACTTAGAGAATTGAATTTCCCTTTGGATGACTTTTAGTGATCAAAATTTACCAAATGAAGAGTAAGAAATGAGAAGAATCCTGACTTTGTTCAGGAAGGCAGTAAAAGAACAATGGAAAGGATGCCTCAGACTGGGTTTTATAATATCATTCTGCATCCTGATTTTTCATTCAGGATTGTTTGAAAAATCTATCCATATTAGTAAATACGGATTTAATTCTTTTAACTGTTATGGACTAATTCCAGTGTGTGAATGAACCACGTTTTATTTATCCACAGCCCTTTCCCTTTCTATCATAAAGTCAGTCACGTCCATCTGGAACTTCACTATAAAAAAGAGCCAGGAATTTGTATATCCCTTCTTCCTATTCACTGGGACTTTGGGAAAATAAACAAGATAATAGCATGAAATGAATAAGATTCTTTAGTTATGAAGTGGTACAAACATTAAAACTAATTCTGTATTCATATACATTGTGTTTTACATTTGGAAAAAAAAGATTCCTCAAGTATTCTTTTTTTCCTATTTAAATAGTGTAATTGCTGTCATCCATATGTGAAAGTGATGGGAATGTAAAATTAAATAATTGTGATTAGTGAGGACCTTAGGGCTATAAACTCAGCCCAAAAAAATACTGCTGAGACCCAAGGACAGTCATTTTGTGGCTCATAAATAGTAGTGTAAGCAGTTGAGTGGATGAGGTCCAGGATTCTCCTTGGTCCCTCGATGGACAGTAATGCTGCTTGGGCCAGAATTTTCCATCTTTCTTCTTGGAAAGATTGACTACAGGCCACTCAGTAAAGTGAACCTTGGAAATAAGACTTCTGTCTCACACCATTTATTCACAAAAGAGAGCTATAAAAATAAACACAAACCCAGAATCTAATGGAGATATGGCAACAAGCCTGAGGCAAATGCCATGCCTTCAGCCTCTCTTTTCATTCTCTTCTCACTTTTATTTAGCTTTAGGACAGAGCAAATGCATTCGTTATAGGCAGACATCTGGGTTTTCTGAGCTGGTTTCTCTAGAAAGTAGTTGAAAGAGATAAGAGTGAGTAACTTTGAAAAGAGCTGGCACTAAGATGACTGGGATGGGCATACAAAATAGTATTTCTGTGTGTGTTCACGCTCAATCACTTCAGCTGTGTCCAACTCTTTGCGACCCTATAGATTGTAGCCCGCCAGCCTCCTCTGTTCATTTTCCAGGCAAGAATACTGGAGTGGGTTGCCATTGCCTTCTCCAGGGAAGGCTTAGAAGAGTTTATCAAATGAGAATGACATGGCTGTATTTGTGTTTTAAAAGATGATCTGGATTGCTCTGTGGAAAATGAATGGAAGAGGCAAGAATAGACACAAGATTACCGAAGTGACTCAGGTGACAAACAACAGCCCTGTGGACAGGAATGGTAGAAGTTGAGATGGAAAAATAGGGATGAATTTAAGATACGAGCTGAAAGTAGAAAAGACAGGGATCTGACAACTTCAGCCTCGGAGCAGAGGGAGGAGCCAAAAAATAATTATCAGGTTTTGATCACCTTCAACAATGGCGGTGCCATTTACTGAGATGTGGAAGACTATGAGAGGAACAGGTTTGTGTTATGGCGGGGCTCATTTGAATTCCTAGATAGCTATTCATGTCATGGGGTCCAGCAGGGCAAAAGAAATACAAAACTCATGTTGATAATGTAGTTTGGAGTTGACAGTATAAACTTGGAATTTATCAGCAGATGAATGGTAGGAAACTGTGTGTCTAGTTTATTCTGTTAAGATAGAATAGCAGAGAGCCACGAGACAGTCTTGGGGCTGAATATATTTAGTGTGTAAGAGAAAGGAGAAGAAGAAAAGCCAAGGGAAGGAATGGAGAAAGTGATCAGAGTAGGTGGGATATTGATCAGTGTTTAACATGAATCTGTCTAGCTTGCCTCTGATATGTACTTTCTCTTTCATGATAATTAAAGGGGGGAAAAAAACCTGTTTCTGAAACTATGTGTATAAAGCATTACCTGTGTATAGCTAATGTGTGAGTACTGTATGATATTTTGAAACTACCATGTAGGAATCTGAGCCTTTACAAATCATTGCTGGATTCCAGATCCAAGGACACTTACATTTCATGGCATGAGGAAAATGGGACATGTCCCTTTTCAAATAGTACTCACACTTATTTAATAATAAAATTAATAATAGTGTGGCCAACGCTTTTTTTTTTTAATTCTTGCCTTAATCCCAGGGACGGGGGAGCCTGGTGGGCTGCCGTCTATGGGGGCGCACAGAGTCGGACACAACTGAAGCGACTTAGCAGCAGCAGCAGCAACTCCTATCCCAGTCTTCCTGCAAATGCAGTACGGTATCTGTTGGTGACGGTGTGTGCTGCCATCCCCAAACTCTTGTTTTCCAACTGTGTGTGGCTTCCAGCACTTAAATGAAATCTTATTTATTCACAGATGCCATTTTATAGAACTGTAAAAAAGGAAGCACATGGGCTTTGGTCGGGGAACATAGCTCCGGCATAGCCTTCCACTGTTTTTGCAATAGAATGTTACAGCTCCAGGCTCTCTGCCTTCTCTCTTGTAAGTCCAGAAAAGCTCATTCTGTGAAGAATACTTTGCAAATGTGAAAGTTACCAGCAGAGTATTTTGTACTATGTTTGTGAACAGACTTCCATTTGTAAGCCTAGAGTAGAAGTTTTGTTTCAGGGGCTTCGTTTCCATGTAGCGCCTTTAAAATAGGTATTGTTTTTACATGGTTAATTATGATTATTTACACTCCCACGTCATTCCCTATAGTAATAATCCTATAATTGCTTCTTTGGGATATTATTTGGTTTTTAAAAAATTGAAGAACAGCATGCATGAACTATTCTATGGTCATAAAACTATGGGGGAAGAAATGTAAAACTTTGAGTTTTGAAATGTAAACAGTTGCTGAGAACTACAGCCCTTGGAGGAATTTTCTCATTCTGCAGAGGCAACCCCTTTGACCACACCATGGAGGAGGAAGTATTTGCCTCTGAAACAGGACCAGGAAAGGGGCCTGTGGGTGGGAGAGACAGAGCAGTGCCCTGGGTAACTGATGATCTCTCAGAACATGAAGATACACTTACCCTGTTCTGTGTATCTCTCCTCAAAACAGCTAGAATACAAGCTGCAGCACAGTATCCCACTCTTCACCCAGTGGTGAGACTCAACTGCAAAGAATGGATTTTTATCTAGGGTCAGCTATTAAGGAAAGGCAGCAATCTCAGCAAATAGAACTGGCACCTAAGAAAATGCACAAGTAGGCAGAGCAGGTCTTCAGAGCATGTGCGCTCTATAATCTCAGAGAATTTCGAGGGGCCACCACTCCATAAAAAAGAATCCAGTAGAGAACATAGAAATGAACGTTTTGGTTGATGGAATTTTTTTTTAAATCAGTAAATGCACACAGTGGAAGAATAGTCAGCACTGAAGAGCAATCAGTGAATTGAAAGAATCCAATCAAGGAATTTTTCTGGAGTATAACATAAAAAGAAATGTATAAAAATTATTTCATGGGGTAACAACTTAGCAACTGAACAACAGCAATGAAAAGTATGCATAAATGTTGGGATATGGAAATTATATTTAGAAATTGCATGTTTAATCTTACATCTATTTAATACAAGTTAAGAGAGGAAGAAATAATGTGAGATTACTCCCTAGAAATGAAGAAAGACATTGCATTTTTTTTTTTTTTTTACTGAAAGAGCTCTTCAGAGCAACAGAAGATAAATCCACACATATATTCACAACCTTTGTTTTTATAATCAACCCTGAGAAACAAGGATTTAGAAAAATTCTAAGCGCTAAACAACAAACTTCTCAACAGCAACATTAGATACAAGAAAACAATGAAATAATACATTTAATTCTGAAGGAAAATACTTTTAAAGCTGCTGCTGCTAAGTCACTCTGCTGCTACTGCTAAGTCACTTCAGTCGTGTCTGACTCTATGTGACCCCATGGACTGCAGCCCACCAGGCTCCTCCGTCGATGGGATTTTCCAGGCAAGAGTACTGGAGTGGGGTGCCATCGCCTTCACTCTACATTTAGCCAAACCATCGTCAAAGTGAAGGACAAAAGTAAATTTTTTGAGAGACACAGAGCCTCAGAACTCTACTCTTCATAAATCGACTCTTGAGGTTGCATTTCTTCAATAAGAAAATGAATCCAGGAAGAAGTGGAGTGGCAAGGGTATGATGAATAAATAGATTTGTAAAATGGTTTCATATTAATTGTAAAAACATTTCTTTTTTGGTAATTTGGAAATAAAATTTTAGATGATATCAACAGAGGATTTGGCATAGCATGTGGCCATCAAGTTTGGCAGGGGGAGAAAGGAAAAACAGGCCACTTTCATATTGTTCAGAGTTAGGGTGCAGAGCTATAATAAACTCTGAATACTCTTAGAATCACAGATACGTATATTATGGGTATTGAAATTTAAACATAGTCACCCATCAAAAAGTTAAAATTAATCAGTTTCAGACCAGTAAAGGAAAAATGAAAGTTTGATGAATTCAGCAAAAAAGTCAGGAAAGGCAGAAAAGGAAATAGCTAGAAAGTTTGGTAAATAAAAGTACAAAAATAAATATGACAGAGATCAATCCAAATACATCTGTACTCACAAGAATCATGAATGGGTCAACTCTACCCAGAGGCTGAAAACTCTAACCTGGGCAGTATAAAGGAAAAAGAAATGCCACATCTAAATATAAGAGAAGACAAAACAAAACTACCATTATTTGCGTACACTGATTATCTTTTAGGAAATCAGTGCTGTTTGAACAGTTTCTAACTATCTCCAAAATAAGAGTCCTGCCCTACACAATTCCAGATGATTAAGGGACTAAATCTAAAAAGACAAAAGGCAAAATATATATAAGGAAATATAGGGCAGCTTTTTGACCTTGGGAGTGGCAAAGGTCTTTTTTTAATTTAAAAGGCAAACGACATGAGGAAAATATTAATTTGACCTCTTCAGAATTAAATTGATAAATGAAAGGTATTGTAAACAAAGTCAAAAGGCAAGCAAAAGTATAAGAAAAAGTATTTCCAATATAAGTCATAAGGATTTGTACCAAAACCTGTGTGACTTGCAAAAATTGGAGTTCAAAGATATGAGTTACTGGCTATTAGAAGCATAACATGGTACTCTCTCTGTGGAGGACTGTTTGACAGTCTCAATTAAAATTAGAACCATGCATACCTGATAAGCAAGCAAGTCTTGTCTCTGTCTTAGAAAAATCTTGTACATTTGCACAGGGACACTCAAGGTTTTAGAAGGATATACTGCAGACCAATAACAATAGTGGAATCTCAGAAAGTAACAAAAATAGAAGGGGTGGGGAGGGACTGAGGATGGGATGGAGGGGCTCTCAAAAAGAACTTTATCTTCAATGTTTAATATTTTTACAGGGAGAATGCTTAATACCTAAAGCAATTAAAAATTAATTTTTCAAAATCTTTAGGACTGGAAGTTTTCAGTTTAGCAGTATACAGAATTAAAAGCTCTCTAGTCACAGTTAAAAGAAAAAAGTAGCCTGTCTGTTAATATAAGGCTCCAGGTTGAGCCCAGTGTTTATGTAATCACAAATCTCTGTTATGGCACTCACTTGCTACAATGGGAAGAGTTTCTAGATGACGATGAAGTTTACATATGAGCTTCACATTGTGTTGATGGATTTGGGTTGGAAATTGTCTGCGTTTATCTTTAAGCATATCCATTTTAAATGTTTAAATATCTGCAATTTTTTTTTAACACCGACGTGGTTGTACTTTTATTATTTAGTCCACCATTTGAAATGTCGAAATCTTTACAAGTACATCAAAGGCAGATTATTCTTTCTAGTCCTGTTTCAAGTATGCAGAAAATGGTAGGTTATGCACTTTAATTTTTAACTTCATTATATAAATGGCATTAAACCAACCATAAAATAATTGCCCGTGATAACAGCATTGTTTCACTGAGCTTTTATTTGTGACCATGAGTCATTTTTCCCACTGCAAATGAGAAGTGGGTTTTTTTTGTTGTTTTTTTTGCTTTGTTTTCTAAATTAGCTCCTAAGCACACAACTTTTGACCATATTTTTCTCCTGCTTTTGGAATTCTTTTTTTTTCTATCCATCATTATATTTCTTTAGAAAACTTCTTTAAATTTTTTTAAGGGAAGGAACAAAGCGAGCAAAGAAACAGATGTGTCCCATATAAAATATGCAATAAATCTTGTCCCACAAATTCTTTGCTCTGAACTTTCTGACAGAAACTGTCAAATATCCACTTTAATTCAGGTATAAAATGTTCACTCCGTGTCATGGCGCCAGCCGCCATATGCCAGAATAAAGTTAGTGACCAGCCATAAAAACAGCAGCATAAGCACCTTTGAAACGGGACAAGTCATCGTGGGTGAGAACGACCCTTATAAATCCATGGGGAATTAATCTCGGCTTTGCTACTATCCTGCTGCGCATTTACAATGAGCTTCCACTCCCACACAGCAGAAGTAGTAATACTTTTAAAAGGAGAGAGAGAATAAGAGAGCCGTGTGCCTACCTAATGAGCTCGTGGGAGGGAAGAAGGGGGTTCATGGATCAGAAAGCAATAGCTTTTCCTCCCCCTCTGATGGGCCCTGGAATCCCCTTAAAAAGGGCAGATCCCAGCCTCAGTGGAACATGTGGGGCTCTTCTTCAGCTTGCATTGCCTGGCTTCCCAGCTCATGTGAAACCAATCTCCCCTGAACGCAATCACAAGAAATGACTTCAGCTTCATAAATCATTGTTATCATCCCACAGGAGGAGGTAATGCCATGGTTTTTCTCCAGTAAAACATTTCAAGCCTCTGGTTTCATCATCTCTCTCTCTCTTTTTTCCCCTTTTTTCCTCCTGTCATGAGATGAGCTTTGTGCCAGTGGCATGCCTAGTTTCAGACTAAGGCAGACACTGACACTTCTTCAACTGACCAGATATTTGAACATTCCCCTTCTCTCAATGTTCAGGGAGACCCCTTACTTAAGGGGTGTGTGTGTATGTGTGTGTATGTCTCTTCATATGCTAAGAGGCCTCTCGCTTGCTTCCAAGCATATACTGACTCTCAATATTTTTTCCTATTGAGGATATTTTCTTTATCCTGTATTTTCTAAATACAGAATAGGTATATTAGGTTTAAGTACAGTGGACAGAAATTTTAACTTACTTTGCAGCATTTGACATAATTTTAATACTTGTGGCCATCTAAAACATTTCTCTAATGAGCTACAAAAAGGGGAAGACAAAAGGGTAAAGCAATAGATTATTTCCAAGTTGAATCAAAAGATAAGAATTTGCTTTAATTGTACTTGGTAATATTCTAATAGTGCTTCATAAACCAAGCATTTTTCTCCTACACTATCTTATGTAAGAGATACTGTAAGAAAATTATCTTGAAATGTTGTCTTGGGTTTCTAGAAATTTATTTGGTTTAATAGGGTCCATACCTGCTTTGGAATAGAGACTTGTTTTTTAACAATTAATTTCAATAATCACAAATTATCTGTAAAAATGTTCATTTAAAAACTACCTATGTTTTGACACATTAAATGGAAGAGCAAGCAATTAAACTGTATATTCAATATGATCTCAACTATATAAAAAAGCACAAATGAGTAAATGTGATCATAAATATATACATTTATGGAAAATAAATGAATATCAGTAATATCTCGCTTAGAGAAAGTCTTATGTACTATTCTTTTTTTTTTCCCTCAAATGTTCTACAGTGAGGATTTATTAATTTAAAATCTCAGGAAAATATAAAGATTTGTCTAAAAATGAGGGAAAGAAATTGTTATTCAACAATAACAATAACAGTTATTGTTGAACGATGACTCCAGGGGAACCACTTGGAATTCTGCTAACCTCACCCATCAGCACTTTCACCTCAGCAGCCTTATAAGTGCTGTTGCTGCTGCTCTGGAGTGGGTTGCCATTTCCTTCTCGAATGCATGAAAGTGAAAAGTGAAAGTGAAGTCACTCAGTCGTGCCCGACTCTTAGCAACCCCATGGACAGGAACCCACCAGGCTCCTCCGTCCATGGGATTTTCCAGGCAAGAGTACTGGAGTGGGGTGCCATTGCCTTCTCCGTATAAGTGCTATGGTCAGTCTTAAAACCAAACCTCATTTCTTTGTTTGCTTCTACTGACTCAGGCTTCCCTGGTGGCTCAATGATAAAGAATCCACCTGCCAACACAGGAGACACGGGTTTGATCCCTGGGTTGGGAAGATCCCCTGGAGAAGGAAATGGAAACCCACTCCAGCATTCTTGCCTGGCAGATCCCATGGACAGAGGAGCCTGTTGGGCTGCAAAAGAATTGGACGTGACGTAGCGACTAAGCGACAACACACTGACCTTGATAGTCATCACTTGTGCTAATGGTCCTTCTGTATAACTTTTATAGGTAGAACAAATTAAATGTGCTTTAATATGAAAACATATCTTCTACAGTATCTTTTTAGGGAATCCTAGTTCTCCAAGTATTTCCTCTTAGAAATATCTCTCCGCAAACAGACTGTTGCTTCTCTTCCCTGCACCTGTATTCTTGGTAATGTCACAACTGTTGAAGTTATGGTAGTTCTTGGCTACCATTTCTAGTGGGTCAGTTTATATCCCCAGCTAGGACAAATTCTTGACCACATGATAACAAAGTAGATAAGAAAGTATTTTAATGTTTAAAGCAATAAAAGTTATCAGGGAAGTGAGCCTTTTTTCAGCTAATGTGGCCCTGTGAATGAGACTCCCTAGTATACTCAGCTTTGCCAAGGTTCTAAAAGAAGACCAGCTCAAGAGTAACAATGGGTGCTTTGTGGTGATTACTGGACATTCTGGTGGTCCATTCATGTTCATAACTAAACATCTAAGCATTTATTTTTCTAGAGGGAGAACTTCTATTCTTTAACAAACATCCCTTTTTTGCCATTAAGAGGTCAGAGGTTCCATATAAATAAATCTAGACAAAGAGAAAATTTCTTTTGTAAAGTTATGGGTACCATGTTATATTTTAGCTGATAATATGAGTATGGATTTTTTTCCCTCTCTTTGTTTTTGAATACTTAAGATCAGTCTTAAGCTGTTAAGCTCCCTGACTATGCATAACAGTTTTTTATCTGAATTTTAGTCTTTAAAATATGATTAAAACCACTCTTTATAGTGGATATATTTCTGGACAGTTCATAAAAATATGTAGGATGGTTACTTTATAGAGAAGGTAAAATTTCACATGTGTGTATGTGTGTACGGGGAGGGAGGTGGGAGGGGGGTTCAGGATGGAGAGTACGTGTATGCCTGTGGCAGATTCATGTTGATGTATGGCAAAACCAATACAATATTGTAAAGTGATTAGCCTCCAATTAAAATAAATAAATTTATTAAAAATATATATATATATATAAATGACTTTAATGTAGGTGACTATACATTTAAATTTAACCTATTCACTCAAATGCTTCTTTTCCAGTTATGACTTATTTCTCTCATTTCCCACTCTGTAGTGATACAACAGTTTTATAGCTTTTAAGCAGGAACCTATAAGGAATAACAGTGTGAAATAGTGGAAAAGAAACTGTAATAAGGGAGCAAATTGTTTCTTTTTATCCCCCAAACCATCTGTGAGACCTTAGGCAAGTCACTTACTTTCAATGTGTCATGCTTCCAAATAGAATCTATTGTTACCATATCTGATTGTATTAAGTGATGCAAATTCTTTTTTAAAAAATTTTTAAAAAGGAAAAACAAAAGACCTATCAACCAGAAAGGCAGAAATAGCAACTGTAATATTACTTTTGATATTTTTGCTAGATATGTATTTCTGTGATATGTATTTTAATATAATTTTAGTCATAACATATTTACTGCTTTATATTCTGAATTTCTTGTAACCATGTCATAGTTTTTTTCCATGATATCCTTTGAAAGCATGATTTTGGTGTTTGAATCTAACCCCTTTGCTTCAGATCTTAGGGAACTTATTGTGGGTAATACAAATGTCACTAAAGGAAAAACAGGATGTTTAACTATTCAGACAAGTCTCTTGGGAACCCAAGAAAAGTTGAACAACCAAGTGTCATTTGGACAAATCATTGTTGTGGTGGTGATAGAAATGGTTGTAATAACTGTCATTTCCCAAGCTAATATGCCAGGTGCAATGGCTAAGTATCTTACAAACATCTCATTTAATTATTACAACCACCTAATATAGGTCCTATTATTACCTCCATTTATAGATTAGAAAACTCATTCGTATCCAAGTTAAACAATTTGCCCATGACTAACAGCTCATAAGTAATAGAACAATGTGAAGCTTTGGCTCCAGTATTATCCACAGTATAGAACCCACCTGATACGTGAAGAGGTTTAATGATAAATGAAAATCCCTTGGAGCACACTGAATATGCCTCAGTGAATATTCATCATTATCACCATCATCATTGCTACCACCAGTCCATTGTATTAAACTGCTTCCTCAGCAGCTAATCAGCCAGGGGATTAACTGTCCTTGGACCCCACTAGCTGTGGTTGGTGGGCTGATGGGATCACAGTCCTGTACACTATTTGCATACAATCCAATTTTATTTTTATTCATTATCCTCTTGTTTTAACTTAGCTCACTTTTAAACTATAGCATGAGAGGCTTACATGAATTTCTTAGGTTTCTCGTTGCTCCAGGGTTCTTAAGTGTAAAGTTTCATTTTATCCAGTGTACGGATGGGCAAGCTGAAGTACCAAGAATCAAGCGATGACTTTTAAGTACATAGATAGTTATCAAAGGAAGTTACAGGCTAGCCAAAGAAGCCAATTGATGAACTGTTTCCCGATTTGTTAATGTGGGCTTAAAGAAAGATTTGTTGAAAACCAAGTGTGAAAATTCTATGAAATAAACAAATAAATGAGGCCCTTGCTTTTGAGCACAATACTTTTAAATCAGGAAGAAAATGAGCATAGAGCCTGTTCCCGCTTTGCTCACAAATCTGCTTACAAATTCAAACTAGCATCTGCTTTTCTAGTCATTCTCCTTCTCACCAGTGAATGGAGCCAAAAAGTTATTGATTTGTTAACACTAAGCTTATAGTCTCAAGTGCTAAGCATTTTGACTACAAAGTTAAACACAGACACACACAGTCCATGTCTTCACAAAATTATGCATCTTTCAGTCAGTTCAGTTCAGTCACTCAGTCATGTCTCTTTGTGATCCCGTGGACTGCAGCACGCCAGGCCTCCTTGTCCATCACCAACTCCCGGAGTTTACTCAAACTCATGTCCGTTGAGTCAGTGATGCCATCCAACCATCTCATCCTCTGTTGTCCCCTTCTCCTCCTGCCTTCAATCTTTCCCAGCATCAGGGTCTTTTCCAATGAGTCAATTCTTCGCATCAGGTCACCAAAGTATTGGAGTTTCAGCTTCAACATCAGTCCTTTCAATGAATGTTCAGGACTGATTTCCTCTAGGATGGACTGGTTTGATCTCCTTGCAGTCCAAGGGACTCTCAAGAGTCTTCTCCAACACCACAGTTCAAAAGCATCAATTCTTCAGCACTCAGCGTTCTTCATAGTCCAACTCTCACATCCATACATGACTACCGGAAAAACGGTAGCTTTGACTAGACAGACCTTTGTTGGCAAAGTAATGTCTCTGCTTTTGAATATGCATCTTTAAGCTAGTGCTAATACAAAGATGGGACAAAGTTGAAAGATCTTCTTCCAATATTAGTACACCTGCATTTTGTCACCAGATAGTTATTAAAGGCTTGAAACTCTGGACCCCAGTGTCTTTGAAATATCACCAAGGGTCTTGATGAAACAAAATAAAAGAGGGACAGCCTCTTTTACAAAGCTAACATCTTTGGAATTCCTAATAGTTCCTAAATGATAATTCATTTAGTGTCTGCTCCCCAAGTGATGAGCCCACAGAAGGAGTTCGCTATTCCTCAATAACCCCTAAAAAAATCCTAAAGCATTGTAGAAGGCCTGAGCCTTCCCATTGAGAATGAAATGGTAGCGAGATAAGGTAGATACTGTGGGAAACAGTTTTCATTCCAATCCCAGAGAAAGGCAATGCCAAAAAATGCTCAAACTACCACACAATTGCACTCATCTCACACGCTAGTAAAGTAATGCTCAAAATTCTCCAAGCCAGGCTTCAGCAATATGTGAACCGTGAACTTCCTGATGTTCAAGCTGGTTTTAGAAAAGGCAGAGGAACCAGAGATCAAATTGCCAACATCCGCTGGATCATGGAAAAAGCAAGAGAGTTCCAGAAAAACATCTATTTCTGCTTTCTTGACTATGCCAAAGCCTTTGACTGTATGGATCACAATAAACTGTGGAAAATTCTGAAACAGATGGGAATACCAGACTACCTGATCTGCCTCTTGAGAAATTTGTATGCAGGTCAGGAAGCAACAGTTAGAACTGGGCATGGAACAACAGATTGTTTCCAAATAGGAAAAGGAGTATGTCAAGGCTGTATATTGTCACCCTGTTTATTTAACTTATATGCAGAGTACATCATGAGAAACACTGGACTGGAAGAAACACAAGCTGGAATCAAGATTGCCAGGAGAAATCTCAATAACCTCAGATATGCAGATGACACCACCCTTATGGCAGAAAATGAAGAGGAACTCAAAAGCCTCCTGATGAAAGTGAAAGTGGAGAGTGAAAAAGTTGGCTTAAAGCTCAACATTCAGAAAATGAAGATCATGGCATCCGGTCCCACCACTTCCTG